>NC_136808.1:46728919-47328919 GCF_951216825.1 Electrona antarctica | reverse complement strand
TTTTTCTCTTAGATCGCCTCATATAAGAACTGTTTGAAAAATAAACAAATCATCGTGGCCGTTTCACTCATATGGATACATGAATAATCAACTGACTGAGAGAAAACGCTAATGTTACTGCTGCTGAATTTGTTACATTTTCGCTAGAAACAGACTCCTTGTCCCCTCGTCATGTGACCTTGTCCTCTCATCATTTAACCTTGTCATGTGACCTTGTCCCCTCGTCATGTGACCTCGTCATGTGACCTTGTCCCCTCGTCATGCGACCTTGTCCTCTCATGTGTCCTTGTCATGTGTCCTTGTCCCCTCGTCATGTGACCTTGTCCTCTCATCATGTGACCTTGTCCTCTCGTCCTGTGACCTTGCAGGCAGAAGAGCGCCATGGCAACGTGGAGGAGAGACTACGGCAGATGGAGGCCCAGCTGGACGAGAAGAACCAGGAAGTCGTCAGGGTATGTGTCATTTTTGGGGCCATTGTCACAGTACTAGAAGTCTTAGTCATCAGGGTATGTGTCATTTTTGGGGCCATTGTCACAGTACTAGAAGTCTTAGTCATCAGGGTGTGTGTCATTTTGGGGGCCATTGTCACAGTACTAGAAGTCTTAGTCGTCAGGGTATGTGTCATTTTTGGGGCCATTGTCACAGTACTAGAAGTCTTAGTCATCAGGGTGTGTGTCATTTTGGGGGCCATTGTCACAGTACTAGAAGTCTTAGTCATCAGGGTATGTGTCATTTTGGGGGCCATTGTCACAGTACTAGAAGTCTTAGTCATCAGGGTATGTGTCATTTTGGGGGCCATTGTCACAGTACTAGAAGTCTTAGTCATCAGGGTATGTGTCATTTTTGGGGCCATTGTCACAGTACTAGATGTCTTGTAACCCTTTTTTAACACATTTGATGCCTTTTTATGGAGTGTTCCGTCATTTAAAATCCAACCATTGTCTGCCTTTGTCGGGATTCTCCGTCAATTAATGTACTTTATCAATATGAAACGGAACACTGGCCCGGTTGCTAGGCAACACCTTGCATACCCCAAGCCTGCAGGAAACGTGCACGTGCATCCCATAGAGTCCCATTCAACTTACGATTTTCTTCGGCTCTTTTCTCTGAAAAGTACGAGCGCTGTCTGTGGCGATGATCATCCTTCCAAGGTCCGGATCTGATGATCTTTATTGTTGTGGCTAATGTTAGCTGCTAAGCTGAATCTGGAAGCCCAGATTTGTTTTTATAGCAGCTTTAAACTCTGTTGTATTGTTGAATCTAGTGTCTCACACCTTCCTCTGTGTCACAGGCGCGCCAGCGGGAGAAGATGAACGAGGAGCACAATCGTCGCCTGTCGGAGACGGTGGACAAACTGCTGTCAGAGTCCAACGAGAGACTACAGCTCCACCTAAAGGAGAGGATGTCTGCTCTGGAGGACAAGGTGAGTCACAGTGCCACCTAAAGGAGAGGATGTCTGCTCCAGAGCAAGGGTTTCCAAACTGTTTTGGACCAGGACCAGACCAGGGATTCTTTTTTCCAAGTACCCCCTCAACCTCGCGACACTGTTAAGCATATACTGTACTTACAACCTTACATTTAGATACCATTGGAACTATTTGTATTAAAACTTCAATCAGTCACTCAGAAGTTAAAGTGTGACGTGTTTGTTTGTGTAGCCACTCAGAAGTTAAAGTCTTTATTGTGTTTATTTTGTGTGGTCCCTCAGAACGTCCTCATCAGAGACCTGGACCACACCAAGAAGCTGATAGAAGAGGCTCACCATGAGAAGGTGAAGCCTTGAATCCATTTATCACAAACCCTTTGAAGCATTGAATTCACAGAGATGTCTTAATTTGTGAGACGATCATTTGATTTGGTGTGTGTGTGTGTGTGTGTGTGTGTGTGTGTGTGTGTGTGTGTGTGTGTGTGTGTGTGTGTGTGTGTGTGTGTGTGTGTGTGTGTGTGTGTGTGTGTGTGTGTGTGTGTGTGTGTGTGTGTGTGTGTGTGTGTGTGTGTGTGTGTGTGTGTGTGTGTGTGTGTGTGTGTGTGCTCATCACCTCACATGACATTAAGTTGTTTTTCCAACATTTCTAATCCTCCAGGAACAACTTCTGATCCAGATTGAGACCATGAGGTCAGAGAACGACCAGGGGAGGAGCAGGAGCAACTCTCTGCTACATGGGTAAGAATTACACCTTAACCATGGTAACATTTATACCTCTATGGTAACATTTATACCTCTATATGGTAACATTAACACCTCCTATGAGGTCTGAGAACGACCAGGACAGCACTAGGAGTAACACTCTACTGCAGTAGGTTCCCAACCACCGGTACGTTGACCGGCACCGGTGCCATTGGGACATGTACCCCTGCCGGTCCGCAAACATTTTGTGAACTGTCAGCCGGTCCGTGAAAATATAAGGGTTGGGAACCCCTATGGGTAACATTTATACCCTAACCCTAAGATTAACATTTATACCCTAACCCTAAGATTAACACCTCTATGGGTAACATTTATACCCTAACTCTAAGATTAACACATGGGTAAGATGTACACTAGGCATGTAACGGTATTTCATAATATATGGTCACGATTTAAATCGATAAAATAAAAACATGTTTCTCTTGTGTGTTTGTGCAGGCGGTCCCACCTGGGCAGCACCCCAGACTTCAGGTACCCAGTCTCCGCCTCCTCCATGATGGACAGCAACTCAGACCACTACGGAGGAGGGGGAGGGGCTTTGGTGCTCCGGAGACCCCAAAAGGGGCGGAGCCTGGCGCTGCGCGACGAGCCCTCCAAGGTATGCTTAATTATTTTAACTTAACAAGTCTTCCAAGGTACGCTTACTTATTTTAACTTAACGAGTCCTCCAAGGTACGCTTACTTATTTTAACTTAACGAGTCCTCCAAGGTACGCTTACTTATTTTAACTTAACGAGTCCTCCAAGGTACGCTTACTTATTTTAACATAGCAAGTCCTTAACCGGTTGGTATAACGTGTTCCTTCCATGCGCTACGTCCAACCAGGGATTCTCCCCCCCTGGCAGGTGAAAAGAGGTGTCTTGGACTCCTCATGCATTGAAGGAAGCATGAGCTCAGTCCGTTGCTCTCCCCAGGTTGGCAGAGGGAGTGTAGAGCCCAGGATTACATTAGATAATTGACACTGGGTGAAAAAATGGGTTACAAAATCGTGGGATAAACTTTTAAGAGAAAATAAACGAGTCCTCCAAGATATGCTTACTTATTTTAATTAACGAGTCTTCCAAGGTACGCTTACTTAATTTAACTAACGAGTCCTCCAAGGTACGCTTACTTAATTTAACTAACGGCCCATGAAATTGTGAAATCTACAACATGATTATTAATAATGTCTCCGTTTATGTGTCGAGCTCTGATTGGATAACACGTCTCCTCCTCCAATCACGCTCTAAAGCAGTGGTTCTCAAATACCGGGCGTGGACACATTTTATGGGTAACTTTATTGCTATTTAAAGAAAGATATGTATAAAAAGCCACCATTTTCAAGAATTCAAAACAAATTCAATGATTTTCAGCAATTTCACGAAGAAATAAAAGAAAAAAATCACTTTGAGAACCACTACTCTTCTTAACGCTGGGCTACTTTCTGATGCTTTCCTTCCTGTCTGTCTGTCTGTCTTGTGTTTTTCTCTGTCTTGCTTCCGTTGTGGACATCAGAGACATGTAAGTTTACCTGCTGAGGAACATTTGTTTTTTTGTAGTGACATCACTTCCTGTTGCCACTTCCACTTCCTGGTCACTCTAGTGTTGATTTTGACAGCAAATTTTTATCAGTCATGACTTGGTTTCTCAACCTTTGGGTTGGGTACCCCAATAATACTACTTTGGCCAAGTCTCGCGACCCTGGGCCATTGGGAAAAATCTCGTTTAACTCGTCATTGAGTTAACATTTACGTTGCGGTGTCTGGTGGTGGTGGTGGTGGTGGTGGCTCCTCCCCGATACATTTACACATTGACTGCCGAATGAAGTGGCTCCTCCCCTGCTCATTAAGCCCCTCCCCTGTTCATTTGGCTCCTCCCCCTGCTCATTAACCATTGGTTGTGGCTCCTCCCCCTTCTCATTAACCCTTGCTTGTGGCTCGTTCCCCTGCAGGTGCAGACGCTGAACGAACAGGAGTGGGAGCGCGTGCAGCAGGCTAACGTGCTGGCCAACGTGGCGCAGGCCTTCGAGAGCGACATGGACCTGGACGACATGGAGGACATGGAGGAGGACATGCGGGACATGGACGACCAGGATGATGACATGTTCAGCTCCGTGGACATGCTGTCCCCCGGAGGACAGGCCGACGCCCAGACCCTGGCCCTGATGCTGCAGGAGCAGCTAGACGCCATCAACAACGAGATCAGGTACACCATCCTTAGAATAATCAGTCATTACAATGATCAGTCATTACAATGATCACTATGATTCATTAGAATAATCACTATGATTCATTAGAATAATCACTGAGTCATTATAATGATCAATATGATTCATTAGAATAATCACTATGATTCATCAGAATAATAATAAGAGCAGCTGGACAGGTACACGATCGTTAGAATAACTGGAAAACATTGTTCCTAAAGAAACAATGTGGGCTGTCTAGGTCGTCCTCAGAGGAGCACTCCACCGTCGTTGGAGCGCTCGGTTTTAATAACGCAACGTCCTGCTGCCTCCGCATTATGCCACATTTCAAACAGGTGCTACGTAGGGTGATGTCAACGAGCCCTTCCGAACTCCAACACTAATAACCATCTCTCTCTCTCTCTCTCTCTCTCTCTCTCAGGATGATCCAGGAGGAAAAGGAGAGCACAGCTCTACGAGCAGAGGAGATCGAGGGTCGGGTGGTGAGCGGGGACAGCCTGGGAGGACAGATGGACGGCCTGGGAGGACAGATGGACGGCCTGGGAGGACAGATGGACGGCTTGGGAGGACAGCGCTTCCGCTCGCTCTCGTCCATCCCCCCCTCCCCCCCGGGCTCCGGGGGCTCCACCCCCCGACGCATCCCCCGTAGCCCCAACCGGGAGCTGGACCGCATGGGGGTCATGACCCTGGTAACAACACGCCCCCTTTTCTTCTAAACACATTCCATGTTGTTTCCATAGGTGGGATCGTGATAACCTGACTCCGCCAGATGGGGCAGCAGAGAGTACACTGGGTTCCCCCCTCCTGCTCCCATCTGGGAACTCTCAGGCAGACTTGATGCCCGGCCACAAAATGGCCTGGCCAATCAGCAGCAGCTATTCCGCCTCTAGCTGCTGCTGATTGGCCAGGCCGGCCGTATTTTTCTCGTGGATGGCCCAGATGGTTCTAATAGCCTTCCCCCGAGATATCTCGTGGATGGCTTGGATTTGGTTAACACATTTGCCGCCATTGGCATAGATCTACGGCAATCGGTCTTGTATAGTGGTTATGATCGATCGAGTAGCAATGCTACTTACATTAGAAAATAGCGTCCATCTTGATCCGCACCCACTGTGTCTGTTTCTTTCGATCACCTTATCTCCAATTCCTTGTCCCAGATGGCATTTATGGTCAAAACAAGCTGTATTCGACGGTAAATGGTGCATTTATATAGTGCCTTTATCCAAGGCGCTTTACATAGATTGTGCATTACATTCACCCATTCACACACATTCATATACACAGATGTCGGCGGAAACCATGCAAGGCACCAACCAGCACATCAGGAGCAATTAAGGGTTCAGTGTCTTGCTCAAGGACACTTCGACACTAACTCTGGGGGGGCCCAGGTTCAAACTGGCAACCTCCGGCCACTCTACCCCTGAGCCACCGCCGCCCCCTAGTGGCCACTCTACCCATGAGCTACCGCCGCCCCCTAGTGGCCACTCTACCCCTGAGCTACCGCCGCCCCGGTCCACAGCCAACGTAGAAATGGTCGCGGTAAACCTTTGTGATCTCCGAGCAATAGAAGAATATCCGGCCCGACACCACGCACATTGAAAGTAACATAAGTAACATCCGGTTGTGGTTCGTGATATTAGCCTGGATTAATATCACTGTGTAGATATTAGTCTGGAACTGATTGGTCACCCACAACCCCTCAGTTTGAATGTAATCAAACTGAGGAGTGCTAGTATTTCTTAGGATATACAGGTAACAAATTAAAGAAAAATTAAAACAAAACTTTTAACTGAGTGGAGAAACGTAACATAATCCATACAGCCGTGCTGCTTGCTACAATTCACTGATTGACTGCCAGATGAATTCTATGAATCCATACAGCCGTGCTGCTTGTGTCAAGTTGTTTTAGAGCAGTGCCAAGCACTCCCAAGAGTGACGGGAGTGTTTGTCTGTCTGAGCACCACCTTTTGACCCCTGCAGCTGAGGAAGGAGGGAGGGGTCATTACACCCCTCGTGCTTAAGTCAACAACTGTGCTTTTCTCCAAGGCACCGCTCACTTCAAATTATGGTGTGACTTTTATTTATTTAGGTTTTGTGTTTACATGTTTGTCGTACTCGTTTGCTTAGCGAGTGTATGCAACTGACGCTGACCATAGTATTTTAGCCCTAGCCAACAAAAATGAACACGGCCATGAAAGAAACTAAAACATAATTGCCCAGACTCTTCTTAAACAAAGATGGCGAAAGCAAACATTCTTTGTTCTGGACTTTATACAATTGTAAGGTACAGAACACTGAAGTCCTTAAACCAGAAACCTGACCTTGTGTGTGTGAGTGTGTGTAACTGTCATAACCCTGACCCTAACCACTGTGAGTGTGTGTGTAGTAACATTCATGTTGACCCCATGTCCTCTAGCACTATTGCTACGACCCCTACATCATCTCCCAGCAGACTGTCACATACCTGCCCTACGCTGCCCCCGGTGGTGGGGGTGGCTCCCACCAGCAGACTGTCAAATACCTGCCCTGTGGTGGTGGTGGGGTGGCTATGGGTGCCTTCTGCCCCCCGCCCGCCTGTAGCTATGCACCCTACTTTATTCAGGTACCTCCCTTTCCCCTCGCCACCCCTCCCCTAACCCACCCTGGTTTGGCGTGTCTCTTCCTTGCTTCTGTCCATCTCTTTCAGGGTGTGATTAAATTAAGCAATATTACACGAGAGGCTGTGGCTGCAAGAACGAGCCGAAGGAGAGTTCTGTAAGCAGTGCAGAAGTGCCATTCATGACAGTGTAACACACCCTCGAGTATTGTGATTATACAAGTTACCCTTAAAACTAAGATAGTCGCCAAAGAAATCATAATTTTTAATGACAGATGAAGCCACTACGACCACAAATATCCCAATAAACTAGCTAGTCTAGCCACCGAGTCTGCGGCGCTCTGTGAGAACAACACGGCTGAATTATTTGTTTTAATTAGGTGTTCCGGCTAGAAGGCTGTTTCAACCAATCCGATTGCTTCCTCGAAACGGCCTGTCGTATAGTTACTCTTACACAACGCAGCGATTCTAACTCTGAATTTCGGTTTCTGCTTTCAAGACTGAACTTGCACACTGCGTGTGCGTGTGTGTGTGTGGCCATTATAGGAGACTGCGTTGTTTCCTCTATCCATGACTTGTGTCTGACCAGTATGTACAACTATACTGTATGGAACAATGTTCTTCCCTCTATGCACTTTGTAACTGGCTGTCCTCCTGTTGTCTGACTGCACTGGCACTGTTTATGTCCTTCTGATTATTATGCGGACATAAATGAACATTTTACAAGTGTGTGTGTGTGCATGCATGGTTTGTGGTGGGGGTCTTCCGTTGCACCAGGGGGCAGCTGTGCGTGTATTACTAATGTATTTTCTCCTCTTTCTCTCTCTCTCTCTCTCTCTCTCTCTCTCTCTCTCTCTCTCTCTCTCTCTCTCCCCCCTGCCATGCCTTCAGCCTAGCGACCTGCGGAAGCACCGCAGGAAGGTAATCTAGAGATCTGCTTTTTAGTCGGTGGCTGTAATCTAGAGATCTGCTTTTTAGTCTGTCTGTAATCTACAGATCTGCACGTCATCTGCCTGCACCCCCTACCCCCCCATCACTCCCATCCACCCTCTCCATTTCAACCCCCCCATCACTCCCATCCACCCTCTCCATTTCAACCGATCTGGTTAGATCTAGTTAGATCTGGTTAGATCTAACCTGTTCCTTAGATCTGATGTGACATTTTACAGTCACGTGTAGGTTGCTCTGAACAACACAAGAACGTTACTATATTGTACAGAATGATTTCCCTTGTACTTTACACTTATGATGCTAAAGACGTGTCCACACGTCCTCTCAAATAAAACCATGGGGTGCTAAGGACGTACTGTGGACACATCTTTAGGTAATTTTTAATGATATAAAACAGTTAGTAGTAGTCAGGTGATATTAATAAAATCTGGGAATACATTTCTTACCAAGAATTTTCTTCACCATTGTGTTTGTAAAGGTGTCTACTAACATATCACACATTGGTTTCTATTCAAGCACCCTAGGGGAATCTTTGACAGCTGCTGAATGTTGGGGTACATCAACAACCAATATATGTTGTTCTAAATTGTATTATACTTTTAGTAGCATGAGATGTGACGTGTCAAACTAGGGGGTTTTCATGATCCTGAATCCATTCCAAGCATTAGTTTAAATAGTTTTGCACGAAAAACACTCCTTGGGCTAAATTCGGTTGCACTTATTAGTGTAATGGAAGATAATGGAAGATTTTACCTCTCGGTTTTGGGGGGAAATGAAAGGCGGAGCTTTTCAGAGTAAAATCTGCCTCATCTGGCACTCTAGCGAATTTATTCTGAAAACTTCCCCTGCAAAAATAGTGTTTCTAGATATTTTGGTCATGACGCCATGTTCACGACCAGAATTTGTCCTGAAAATGTGGTCTCACTTCCATCATGGACTACAAAGTCACACCTCCACGCATCGCTCCCCTCTCTCTCCACAAGGAGGGGCAGTGCAGCAAAGCATTATGGGAACACAAAATACATCTGCTCAGCAGCACCTTTTCAGAAGACACTTCTGTCTTCTTCTGTCTTTGTGCATCTGTTGGACCACAAGGAGAAGGAGAGATGCCACGCTATGACCGATAAGGACAATGCTAGGACAATGCTTCTGGAAGACACGCAACTCCTCCTCTTCATCCTCATGTCCACTCTGCCTGTCTGCCTGTCCCTCCAGTCTGTCTGTCCACTAAACATGTGTCCTGTCTGTCTGTCTGTCTACAGTCTGCCCAGTCTGACGACAAGGCCACCATCCGCTGTGAGACGTCACCCCCCACCACGCCGCGCTCCATGCGTCTCAGCAGGGGGGGCGCGCACACCGCCAGTCACGAGGACATCCGTGGGTAAGAACCCATTTTCACCTAACCCTAACCCTAGCACACCGCCAGTCAGGAGGACATCCTGGCGTAAGAATTTACCCCTAAACCTAAAACAGAGGTTCCCAACCACTGGTACCAGTACCACTGGTGTCACTTGATTGACTGTGAATGTGTGGATGTGTGGCTCCAGGCGGCCCCGTAAAGACATCGAGCACTATTCTCCCGTCACATAGCCTACTTGCTGAGCAAAACAAGGAAGTGTGGCTTGCTCTGGTGGGCGCAAAGCATAGCTACTTTTGTGAATTTAATAGTTTTATGAGGTTAATATTGCTATGTTTGTAACCGTTTTAGAAAAGCAATAAGCCACGCGAGGTCCCAGCTTACCGTGGATTTTATAATGGCTGAGAGGGTCCACTACGCGTCGGGTCTACATATGCCTCTCAGCCATTATAAAACACATGGTAACCTGAGACCTCTTGTTGCTTATTGCTTTAGAAACCAATGCGAGGACATCCGCGGGTAAGAACCCATTCACACCTAAAACAGCCTTAAAAATGGAAAACTTCAAATATTTATTAAAAAATCACACCCGTGTGAAGTGAGAGGCGCTCTTATCATCATACATTATCTCATTCTGGCCAATCACAATTTGCGTCCTCACTTTTCCGTCTTCACTTTTCTGCCATTACTTTTAGCTTCAATATGTACTTTGTGTGTGTGTGCGTGTGTGACAGGGTGGACAGTAACCCCAGCAGCAGTAACAGCTCTCAGGACTCTCTGAACAAAGCAGCCAAAAAGAAGAGCATCAAATCGTCCATCGGACGTTTGTTTGGGAAGAAGGAGAAGGGACGACCCAGCCCGCCCGGCAAGGACAAGGACCCGTCCAGCCAAGGTCAGTCCCAAACAAATGTTTCCCGACACCTACAAAACTTGTGTCTGTCTGTAACTATCTCCAGGGTCCCGCAATTAAGCTCTCTTGTCCACTCTCTACAAGGCCAGTCTAGCCTTGTAAACCTGCATTTATATGTTATTCAATATATAACTTTTCTAAACCAAGCCCTGTTTTCATGGTCATGTAGGCTGTTATTGTATTTTCTGTGCGTTAACTATATTCTACCAGTTTAACACAGTGATTCTCAGCCATTTTAATTTCAACGACCACCAAATTGGTAGAATCAATCTACATGGCCAAAAGCAAGTGTTCATTTAACTCAGAATGTAGGCTAGTAAGGCTACAACATTAATGGTTAGCAAACGCTCACATCAGACATGTATACATTAGCCTACTGTCTTTTATTCATCATCCAGGGCTAACCTTTTTTAGACATGTCAATATCAGTATGTCAATGCATTATTTTGTTGACTCATATTTAGGCCTATTGTACACATTTTGTCAACATTTATTCCTCCACATGTGTTCACATGTATTACCGAATAATGGCTATGCTATCTGAGAGTGTACAGTACACATGGAACCAAATGGACCCTTACAGGTCTGTAGTGTACAAATGGAACTAACCTCTCTCTCTCTCTCTCTCTCTCTCTCTCTCTCTCTCTGTGCAGCGGGCACCCCAGAGGCAGAGGGCTCTCCCAAGGACGGCCTGAGCATGGGTGGGGGCACCCTGGGGGGAACACTGGGGGGTCCCGCCGACAAGAACCGAAAGCTGCAGAAGAAGTAAGTCACCCCCCCTCAACCACAGTTCAGTGTGCAGCGAACCGCAGCACACATGTTTAAGGGCTTTTATGCACTTAGCCCCGCGTTCCGAAAAACAGCTCTACAAGCTCACAACGCGCCTCAGCGAGACACACCGTGAGCTTGTAGATCAGTCGATGCGTGGCACGGGCCGTGGCTGAGTGTAAAATCCGTCTTCATGGGTTGATAACGGCCTAGTGTGTGGTTGTTGGATTACTGTGTTTTATAACATGAAAGACTAATATAATAATAACTAGAAAATAGTGTTCCTGAAGAAACAGTGTGGGCTCTCGACTCGAGCCTGCATTATTGGTTGTTGCTCGGGCTGTGGCCCCGCCCCCGTGCCTGCGTGGTTGGTTGTTGCTCGGGCTGTGACCCCGCCCCTGTGCCTGTGTGGTTGGTTGGTGCTCGGGCTGTGGCCCCGCCCCGTGCCTGTGGTTGGTTGTTGGCCCCACCCCCGTGCCTGCGTGGTTGGTTGTTGCTTGGGCTGTGGCCCCGCCCCCGTGCCTGCGTGGTTGGTTGGTGGTCGGTCCGTGGCCCCGCCCCCGTGCCTGTGGTTGGTTGTTGGTAGGGCTGTGGCCCCGCCCAGGCCTCGAGGCTGTGTGGTTGGTAGGCATGTAACGATACTCAACTCACGATACGATTTTTCACGATATTTTAAACAATTATTTTCCAGACAAATTACCGAAAACCTTTTTTTTATGATTTATCTCATGCCTTCTTGTTTAAAACCTAGCTCGAGTTAACATGTAAAAAAAAGCTTTCTTTGGATAGATGTAGACCTATTTGACAATGCAGGAACATAATTGCCTTCCTTGATGTATTAATGAGCATCAACGACCATCACCTGGGCACACACAGCTCCCCTCTGCAGTGCTCTACTACTGAAAGTGACTGCATGGAGTCTGTCTCATTTCTCTCCAAAAGCACTTGAATATGATGGAATACGATTAAAGCTCACATTTCATATCACACATCGTTTACTAGCCCCCCTAAAAATATATCGTTGGGATTCACGACGATAATCGTCAAGATTAATATCGATATATATATATCGATATACGATATATCGTTACATGCCTAGTGGTTGGTTGTTGCTCTGCCACCGGGCACGCCCCTTTTGCACCGGGGTTGAAACGGTTCCCTTTTTTCCCGCCTAATTTTGAACCAAACAAATCGGTTCAGATCCCTAAAAGTTCGGAACTGGAACCAAAGGTGGTCGACTGGGCATGTCACTGTTCAGGTTGGAAGATGCAGATGTGATATAAACCAATGGTTTTCAACCCTTTTCATATCAAGGACCATTATTTATTCTGCATTTGAGCCACGGACCACCATTTGATGACATTTAACCTCTCAGATCCACCCCCACCACCGCCTCACGCAGCTCAGCCGTCACTTAGAGTCATTTATACATCGTAGCACGCCGCTATCGCACACGGAAAATAACCGATCTGCAAGCTCACAATGTTGTCGACAGCCTGGTCACAACCTAAGACGGAGAGAAATCTCAAGCATTCTATGGATGTGTTTACCTTGCTGTGGTGACTTACAGCCTGTCTGCTAAATGCACTAAACTGTAATTGTCGTGAGCTTGTAGATCTGTGATTTTCGGTGCGTGATGCGACGCAGGTACAACTCTGGCTTTAGCAGCATCCCCCCTCCCCCCTCCAGTGTTTTCCTTCAACAGACACATAATCGACACATGCTTTTAGATGCCTCTTTAATTAGCATTAATTCATCCTTATAATTTGTGTTATTGTTTTGCCAACACCCCCCCTCCTCACCCCCCTCCCCCCTCCTCACCCCCACCCACCCCTCACCCCCACCGTGTTTGTAGTCCAAAGACAGGGTAAGTTGTAGTCCACATTGCTTCTGCTTTGCCTCATCTCTCTCTCTCTCCCTCCCTCACTCACTCACCCATTAACTCCTAGGACCCCTCAAACCCCCCTCAAACGGTGGTCCCTGCGTGTTGCCTGATGGCTCTATCCATGCTGTGCTCTCTCTCTCTCTCTTCCCCCCCCCCCTCCCTTGCGTTCCACAGAGCAGCTTAACTAACAGGAATGTGTTGTGTGACCAAAAAACGTCTTTCAGCCAAAGCTGCTGCAGCCACAACTCTGTTTTTCCACTGTTATTGTAGTGTTTTTTAGAAAGTTCCCAACATTTATGTAAGTTCAGACAGACAGACATGCAGACAGACATGCAGACAGACGTAGACAGACAGACAGACAACTGTAAGTTCTGATAAGATTTCTAAAGAAAGAAGACTTGATAACATGTCACTCAGCCCCATCTAGTGGCCGCTAAACCTAAGTGTCATTCCAAGCTTTATTCAAGCCAAGGTGGTCTAATTTTAAACCTAATTTGTCATTGCAAGCTTTATTCAAGCCATGGTGGTTTAATGTTCACCACCGGATGGCGCTGTTGTGACGAGGTTCAGTGATTCACAGCGAGGGCTTTCTGGGAACTGCAAACCTTTGCATGGTGATGAACTCCTTCCTGAGATGTCTGTATGGAACACTCCACCTGTGTGTGTGCATGTGAAACTCTCTCCTCTGCTCTGACCCCTCCTGGGTACTACTGGGTACTACACCAAGGAATGCCTCCGCTCTGCATTAAACAATCCTTTCACCCAAATCCCACTGGCCTCTTGACCCCCTGGAATTATGGGTAGTGGAGTCCTTTTCACAACGCTGAAGGGGGGGAAGGGGCTCCAGATGGGTTTCTGTTGTTGGCTGTTTCTCAGGGCGTGCGTGTGTGTGTGTGTGTGTGTGTGTGTGTGTGTGTGTGTGTGTGTGTGTGTGTGTGTGTGTGTGTGTGTGTGTGTGTGTGTGTGTGTGTGTGTGTGTGTGTGTGTGTGTGTGTGTGTGTGTGTGTGTGTGTGTGTGTGTGTGTGTGTCGCTAGTTACTCTGCATGTCATTAATGTGTGTGCGTTTCAGGCATGAACTTCTGGAGGAAGCTCGCAGGCAGGGTCTTCCATTCGCCCAGTGGGACGGTCCTACAGTGGTGGTGTGGCTGGAGGTATTATTACTATTGTTAATATCATTACCGTATTAGGGGTGAAGCCCAAAGGGGCGTAGACTAGGGATGTCCGATATTATGCATAAAAAAGTAATATCAGAAAAATATCGGTATCGTTTTAAAAAAAGTTACAGGAGTTCTTACTGTATGGTGTGTGTGTGTGTGTGTGTGTGTGTGATATGAATGTATGGTATGTGTGTGATGTGAAATGTGAGCCTACCATAATATGAACCGCGCTCTTTTGGTTTGCAATTAATTAATTAATTTCTAGCAGCTGCAGAGAATGGATTTACCAGACACTGCACGCGCCGTGCCTGTGACTCTGAGCCTAGGCTGAAAACCCTGCCCGCGCGAGTGACTGTCTCTCACCTCTCTTGTCTCTCTCTCTCTCTGTCGTCGTCCCCCCCCCCCCCCCCCAGCTGTGGGTGGGCATGCCAGCGTGGTACGTGGCAGCCTGCCGTGCCAACGTGAAGAGCGGTGCCATCATGTCGGCTCTGTCGGACACAGAGATCCAAAGAGAGATCGGCATCAGTAACCCTCTACACCGCCTCAAGCTACGGCTCGCCATCCAGGAGATCATGTCTCTGACCAGCCCCTCGGCCCCGCCCACATCCAGAACGGTAGGCGGAGCTCTATCGCACACATGCACGCACGCGCGCACACACACACCGCACATCAGTCGTTGCCAAACCTTTTTAGCCCCAGAACCCAAAAGAGCACATTACTCAAACTAGTGAACATTAGCAGATCTACAAGCTCACAACACGTCAGGTTGTGAGCTTGTTGATCGGCTATTTAGATTAGATTAGATTTGATTCAATTTATCGTCACTGCACAGAGTATTTCAAATACTTTGACAAACAAATAAAGAGAGGCGTCTAGCCAGAAGTACAATACAGTAATGAGAGAATATTACTTCTTATTTTATGAAATTTCTTTGATGATAAAAATGAAATAAACTGACCCATTTTTTATGGATCCCTTTATTTTTGTGGTCCCAGAAATGGGTCGTGGCCTGGTCTACTGTTAGACTGGTGATAGGTTCTTGGTTTACTTATGATCCTAGATGGATATTTCTATGTTTATATATATTCTACTGTTAACCCATTTTGGACTGAGGTCGATGAAAAAAAAGGCTTCTAAATCCATAAACATTTTTCTGAAAAACCTATGTTTCTATGTCAGTGGTGCTCAACCTTTTTCATGTCAAGGACCCCCAGAATTATCTCTATTGGGCCACGGACCCCCATATCAAAATATGTAGTTCCAGGGACCCCCCAGAAGCAAATATTTTCGTTAAAAATGTTCGCTCTGAAATATATATTCAATGATTTGCGCCACATTTTAACGATTTTTCAAAAATAGCTAAATTATTCCCGCCCAAAATGGGTTCTTGGTTTACTTATGATCCTAGATGACTATTTCTCGTGTTTTCCTTGCCGCTCTGGATTAAGAGCGTCTACTAGATGCCTACATTTTAAAGCATGTTGATTTGTCTATACCTTCTGCCCTTCTCACACACCTGGCCGTCTGATTGGGCGCCACAGTTGTCACTCTATACCCAACACTTAACTCCTGTTCTGTAGCGATCACAGTAACAAGCTGATTAACCCCAATTAACAACCAATTCAATAATCAACCGCTTATATTTATTAAAACTCTTGTTTCTTTATCCCGCCATCCTCTCTCTCTCTATGCACGCTTCTCTCTCTCTTGTGATTGGTTGTGTGTGTGGGTCACGTGATCAGTACACGGACAACGTTTGGCTCACACACGAAGAAATGGAAACATTGGCGGCCACGCCCCCCACGGTTAGTCTCACTGTGATTGGCTGGCCAGACTGCGGCCCGGCCAACGTGATTGGCTGTGGGGTTTGTTCGAACAACGTTCCAAGTGGCCTTTCTTCCTCAAGTGTTCCTCAACAACAAAAAAAGACTATAATGTTAGGGAGGGACTAGTGGAGAAGAGATCCAGTAGAACTAAAAGACAAGTCATTTCACAACACGTAGCAAGCTTGTAGATCGGCTATTTTCAACGTTATGGGATACAAATTTTAGTAATTGACGGGCCACAGGCGAGCCGACCATTACCTAGCAACGGGGGCGCTGCTGGACGGTGGATATCAGCGAGGCTATTCTGATTCAATTAAAACCTAAAAAGACGCCAAAGACGTCACCGGCAGTAAACAAGTTATAATGAGATGTTACTAAATAACTACAGTACATGGGATACACTGTGGAACGCACGTTAATTTGCCTCAAACCATAGCCCACTTTGAGAGCAGTGGATCCATCCATCCATCTTCAACCGCTTATCCATAGTCAGGTCGCAGGGGCAACAGCTCCACCAGAGAGCTCCAGACTTCCCTCTCCAGAGCATCAATAGCTTCCTCCTGGGGATCCCGAGGCGTTCCAAGGCCATTGAGTCCCTCCAACTGTGCCTTGGTCTGCCCTGGGGGTCTCCTCCCAGTGGGACGTGCCTCGAGGACCTCCCTAGGGAGACGCTCGAGATGCATCTTAAACCAGATGCCCGAACCACCTTAGCTGGCTCCTTTCCAGGCGAAGAAGCAGCGACTCGACTCAGAGTCTCTCTCGCGTGAGAGAACTTCTCTCACCCTATATCTCTAAGGGAGATACCAGCCACCAACTCATTTCGGCCTCTTGTATCCGTGACCTTATTCTTTTGGTCATGACCCACACTTCATGACCATAGAGTGGTGGATCGAAGGTTTTTAGTCCCCAGGTTTCTATATAATAGTATTGAATACACAGAGGGGGCGGGGCTTCTTGGAACGAGGACTTGTGTGTTTAATTCCAGAGGTGTTTTCGTGGCTGTGTGGTGGTCTGACCTCTCTGCAGGTTATTGTTGTTGTAGTTGTGTTAGTGTGCACGTGATTGTTGTGTGTACGTGTAGTTCTGTTAGTGTGCATGTGATTGTTGTGTGTAGGTGTAGTCGTGTTAGTGTGCACGTGATTGTTGTGTGTAGGTGTAGTTGTATTAGTGTGCACGTGATGTGTGTGTCGTGTTCCAAAAAATAAACAAATGATCCTGGCGGTTTCACTCGTATGCATACGAAGAATCAACTGACGGAGAGACAACGCTAATGTTAATGCTGACGAATTAGTACAATGTTCACCAGAACCAGACTATCACATATGAGTGACAGAGTCAACTCCCCGACAACATCTGCGAGACAGTGTGTTTATTTTTGGACCCACAAAGCTTATAAGAGACTATTATAAGATGACCCAATGTTATTCTCCATGGAGACAAATCCGCGACCACACAAGGGATGAGCGAGTGACGTCAGGACTTCTGTACTCTGTAGGCTGAGAGACATAATATTGTAGTGCTGTTGTGTAGAGTATCATCTTCTGCTGCTTGGTAAAAAAAAAAACACTAAGAATTCTCAGCTTGATTGGTTTGACATCAAATGGAGATTAATGCCCGGACTACACTGGGGACGGAATGCCACGGTAATCAATGGAACCAACAGTACTGCCACTATAATCAATGGAACCAACAGTACTGCCACAGTAATCAATGGAACCAACAGTACTGCCACTGTAATCAATGGAACCAACAGTACTGCCACTATAATCAATGGAACCAACAGTACTGCCACTGTAATCAATGGAACCAACAGTACTGCCACAGTAATCAATGGAACCAACAGTACTGCCACAGTAATCAATGGAACCAACAGTACTGCCACAGTAATCAATGGAACCAACAGTACTGCCACAGTAATCAATGGAACCAACAGTACTGCCACTGTAATCAATGGAACCAACAGTACTGCCACTGTAATCAATGGAACCAACAGTACTGCCACTGTAATCAATGGAACCAACAGTACTGCCACTGTAATCAATGGAACCAACGGTACTGTCACTAATCAATATAACCAGCAGTACTGCCACTGTAATCAATGGAACCAACAGTACTGCCACTGTAATCAATGGAACCAGCAGTACTGTCACTGTAATCAATGGAACCAGCAGTACTTCCACTGTAATCAATGGAACCAGCAGTACTGCAATCAATGGAATCCTTTTTTACGCTCTGTGCTCTATTTTTCCCTCATCTCCGCGCGGGTTACGCAGCCCTTCGCCTCGCCTTCAGAGGGGGAAAAAACAGGGGTTCCGTCCCCAATGTAGTCTGGCCGTAAGGAAGTGGGAAGACCAGGACAACATGGAATATTGTGGAAGACATAATCAAGATTTATGAGGGGCACCCTCATAACACATTATATATTTCAGGCAAGACTGAAAAGATGTTTTGCATCTCTGATCAGTTAGGTTTGCAAGACAGAAAAGTCTTCATAGGCCAAAAGTGAATTTCAGATCACTGCAAGCATGTAGTGTAGAGTTTAAAATTTGTCAGAGTTTCAGAATATACATTTTGGCACTGTTCTCCCAGGGTATTTTGTAAATGGGGATACTTTTTTAAACTTGCAACTTTATTGTTGAAAGACTGAACCTCTTTTTTTATTTTATTTCAAAGGTTAACTTTATTTTGAAACTTATGTCACAGCACAGCTAGCTGCAGCTTTCGTTCTGAAACAGCCTGAGCTGTTCTGAAACTCTGCAGGGAGGACGGGGGGAGGGGACAGGCCTCCCCCCGTCAATAATCTTGAGAGCTTGTAACCCAGCTCTGGTCCATAGCGTTAGGAGAAAGTCTCCTCAACGCTATATGAACCAGAGCTTCTAGATAGGCTACTGTTGGTGTGTTGGTATGTGACTGCATGTTCTCCTCCTAACCCAGCTCTGGTCCATAGCATTGGGAGAACGTCTCCTCAACGCTATATGAACCAGAGCTCCTCCTAACCCAGCTCTGGTCCATAGCGTTGGGAGAACGTCTCCTCAACGCTATATGAACCAGAGCTTCTCCCAACACAGCTGGACCCTACAGGTGTAGAGTGTTAATGCAGTGGGTGTGGTGGGGGTGTTTATGTTAGTCACGCATGTTCTCCTAACTAGGTGTAGTGTGTGTTGGGTGTATAAATTGAATGACTCCATGTTCTAACCCAGAACTACAGGTGTAGTGTGTTAATGTAGTAGTGTGATGGGTGGGGGTATTAATATTAATGGTGCATGTTCTCCTAACCCAGCACTCACTAAAGCACCGCCTCTGTGTTCTTGTTCACCATGCTCACGCTAACCACGCTAACCAATGCTAACCACGCTAACCCAGGAGGATGAGGAGGGTAGCTGGGCCCAGGTTTGACCCCACACACCTGCCTGTCTCTGTCTATCTCTCTGTCTGTCTGCCTGTTTGGCTGTCTTTTTCCCACTGTCTCTGATAGTATGAACATCTAAAGTGAACCCTACCCTACTTTATTTATAATACATATTTATGAAGGCAAGCCTTAAGGTGCGTTCAAACCTGAAGATATAGATTGGTTTCCAGTCTCTTCAATCGCTACACTTTGATCGCGCAGGTCGGCGTTGGGGGGGGGGGGGGGGGGGGGGGGGGGAAATAAAATTGTACCTCAAAACACCAGAGCCGAGCTAGGAAACACCAATGACTGCTTGGTTCAATATATTTAACATAATTCCGGCTACTATATAATTTATCAGCAGCAACATTAGTTCCTATGTCTTTGCAAAGCGCTTGTGTATAGTTTTTTGATGAATAAAACCACCGCGGCTCCGAACAACATCAACGCTGATTGGCTGTCAGGACGCGATGCGTGGAGTACATGGAGTCCATGCGACCGTTCGCGTCGCCCTGTTCATGCCGAGCCCGTTTGCGCGATTTCTCGTCTTTGCATTGACTTTGAATGTAATCTCTAACTATCCAGGTTTGAACGTAGCTTAAGACATTAAGTCTCTGATTGCTCAGTCTGAATAAAGCCTTACAGACATCTTGTCTCCGATTGGCCAGTCTGAACAAAGCCTTAGATATCTTCTCTGTTATTGGCCAGTCTGAACAAAGCCTTACAGACATCTTGTCTGTGATTGTCAAGTGTGAACATAGCCTTACAGACATCTCGCCTCTGATTGGCCAGTCTGAACAAAGCCTTACAGAGATCTTGTGTCTCATTGGCCACTGTGAACAAGACCTTACAGACATCTCGCCTCCGATTGGCCAGTATGAACGAAGCCTTACAGCCATGCTTGTCTCTGATTGGCTAGACGCTGGCGTACGGGGACATGAACCACGAGTGGATCGGTAACGAGTGGCTGCCCAGCCTGGGTCTGCCTCAGTACAGATCCTACTTCATGGAGTCTCTGGTGGACGCGCGCATGCTGGACCACCTGACCAAGAAGGACCTCCGAGGGCAGCTCAAGATGGTGGACAGCTTCCACAGGTATGACCTTTTGACCTTTTTAGAGGCATGATGAAGCCGATTGGACGCTGGGGCGATTAGTCAATTATTCGAGTTGGTCTCAAGGAAGCGCTGGTATAAAACCAGTGGTTCCCAAACCTTTTAGCCTGTGACTCAAAAGAGAGATTAGTAGGCATGTAACGATACACTCAACTCACCATACGATTAGTAGGCATGTAACGATACACTCAACTCACCATACGATTAATAGGCATGTAACGATACACTCAACTCACCATACGATTAGTAGGCATGTAACGATACACTCAACTCACCATACGATTAGTAGGCATGTAACGATACACTCAACTCACCATACGATTAGTAGGCATGTAACGATACACTCAACTCACCATACGATTAGTAGGCATGTAACGATACACTCAACTCACCATACGATTAGTAGGCATGTAACGATACACTCAACTCACCATACGATTAGTAGGCATGTAACGATACACTCAACTCACCATACGATTAGTAGGCATGTAACGATACACTCAACTCACCATACGATTAGTAGGCATGTAATGATACACTCAACTCACCATACGATTAGTAGGCATGTAACGATACACTCAACTCACCATACGATTAATAGGCATGTAACGATACACTCAACTCACCATACGATTAGTAGGCATGTAACGATACACTCAACTAGAGATTAGTAGGCATGTAACGATACACTCAACTCACCATACGATTAGTAGGCATGTAACGATACACTCAACTAGAGATTAGTAGGCATGTAACGATACACTCAACTAGAGATTAGTAGGCATGTAACGATACACTCAACTCACCATACGATTAGTAGGCATGTAACGATACACTCAACTAGAGATTAGTAGGCATGTAACGATACACTCAACTCACCATACGATTAGTAGGCATGTAACGATACACTCAACTAGAGATTAGTAGGCATGTAACGATACACTCAACTCACCATACGATTAGTAGCCATGTAACGATACACTCAACTAGAGATTAGTAGGCATGTAACGATACACTCAACTAGAGATTAGTAGGCATGTAACGATACACTCAACTAGAGATTAGTAGGCATGTAACGATACACTCAACTAGAGATTAGTAGGCATGTAACGATACACTCAACTAGAGATTAGTAGGCATGTAACGATACACTCAACTAGAGATTAGTAGGCATGTAACGATACACTCAACTAGAGATTAGTAGGCATGTAACGATACACTCAACTCACCATACGATTTGTCACAATATTTTAAACACAAAATTATTTTCCAGACAAATGATTTCCATAAAAATAATATTTAGAAAAACTCAATCTTTTTTTCCCTTTTTTTTTTTCAATTGTAGGTAAAATAAAATGGGATTTATTTTTTTACTCCAGTCGTGACCCATACAAATGTGTCCATGACCCACAAAGTGGTCCCGACCCACTGTTTGGGAAACACTGCTTTATACAATGATTAGGCTTAGGATACTAGCTTGATTGATTGATTACTTAATTAGTCAAAAATGTGAAATGCACAGAGAGAGGTACAGTAAAACATTGAAGCTAAAAGGTCTCCATTGTGGTCCTTTTTATTCAATTCATCTACAGAGCATATAGTCATAAGGACAACTAACTATGTTCTTCAAAACATTAGGTCATTCTAAAAACTATTGACTAGTCACGTTGTTTTGCTGATTTGTGTGTGTGTGTGTGTGTGTGTGTGTAACAGGAACAGTTTCCAGTGTGGAGTCATGTCTCTGAGGAGACTCAACTATGACAGGAAGGAACTGGAGAGAAAGAGAGAGGACTCTACGGAAGAACTACAAGGTAATAGAACTACAAGTACCATGACCACCATTATGTCTTATAGTAGAACTACAAGTACCAACCTAGAGGAAGAGAGAAGACTCACTACAAGGTACCATTAACTCATACCGCCATCTAGTGGTGGCTCAGAGCGGCGCACTTGCCACACATAACTCAATGGCCAAGGCTCTTAGATTGAAAGCCTGTTTGGCCGGTAACCGAGAATCAGGAAGTAAAAATCTGCCGTTTAATGTTCCGCGATTGTCATTTAATTCACCCAAAACATACTTTTTGTAAGCTAGGATCATATCGTTTAGAGAAAGGAGCCGCAAATCAAGCTTGTTTTGGTCTAAAAAGAAGAATCCAAGAAATGTACGTTCATAGGCCCTCATTTATCAATTGAGTGCAAATTCTGCCCCAAATTCGAGTGTAGGATTCGTAGTACACCCACGTCGGGTCGGCATTTACAAAGTGATCGTAGACAGCTGTTCCTTCCTAATTTCATTCCTAGCAGTGATAAATGTGACGGCTGAAATCAATCTGGCACGCCCTATAAAATCTAGCCGCGCCCTCGGTTTTGCGACATGAACAACTGCAATACGACCTGGAAACCATGGTTACAGGGAAAGAAAGTTTCACTCGCTTGCCTAAGTTGCCTTTCTGCCCCCTCCCATACACACACACAGACGCACGCACGCACACGCACGCACAAGCAACTTGTTGTATCTTAAATAAATAAACCTGCATGAATTAAATAAAGCTGTAGGACTACGCTGTCTGTTTCTCCTCTCGCTTCGCTTCCCTTGCTGCCCGCATCACCCCCCCCCGCACGCACGCACGCACATATCGCAATTTGCAAGCAACTGTCACTGTGTGTTGTTAGTTGTATATTAAATTATTAAAGTCTTTTTAATTTAATATACAACAAGATATATTGGTGAACGAAAACCTGAACCTGTGAACCATGAATTAAATAACAAATAGGCACACACACGCTGCTGTTTTGCATAGGTGCTCCTCCTGTCCTGTCTGTCTGTCTGTCTCTCTCTATCACTGTGGTCCGTCCGTGACCAACTGACCATGCACCGCACGTTCGACAGACTATTTAGATTGCCTCGCAGTCGCTGCAGTGGCTGGGCACTGGTGGTGGTGGGCTGGCTGGGTAGCCTACCTTTATCTCCGATGCGGTTCCCACGTGCGCTGGCACGGTACATTTGGCATTCGAGCGACGCGTCAGGTTTATTAAACGAGGAGGAGATTGCACATACCGTAACTCCAGAAAGACATCGGCCTGCTGTAGATTATAGGCTACAGTAGGCTACCCACGTTGGGACTCTCCGCAGCTGCAGCACTGCACTAGCCTATAGTACTCTCCAACGTCCCGTCATGGAAATATTTCAGCACAGACAGCCCAAATCCTCGCATGTATGCGCTCATGCAAAACACTGTTTAAATGGCTTAAGCATCTAACTTGCAACATTGTTTTTAATTGCGCGATTTTAATTACTTGTAAAGTTGGAAATCTCCTAATTTCATATGACACAAAGACACATCTTATATGTATTTAGCCCATATATACCTATACAGTTTTATATAAACATTTTAGGAGTGAATACATATGTTTAGATGCCTGTGACAGCCTCTCAGCTGGTCAAACAATGCTGCTCCGCTGTTCTACGACAGAAAAACAGGTGAGGACAAAGCGTACGACAGCTCCCGACCAGACGTGAGTTTTGTCTTGGCACAAGATCATTTTCAATCTTTGGCGCAAATCGTAAATGCCGAAAATTGCGGTAATTTCGGCGTACACCCACATTTTGGCGTACGCACGGTTGATAAATGAGGGCCTAAGAATCTGTGTCCCCATAGACAGGACTCCATTGACCAGCAGATTTTACATTTCGGTTTTTTCCTTTTTTTTATTTTTCTTCACCACACCGGAACCGGAGTGTTATGAGCGCATACAGGATGCTAATATCAATCGTAATCAATTGGCATTAAAAAAGGCGTCCAAAGGCGATCTCCATAATCCATAATGTTGCAGATGTTGTGGTGTGGTCCAATCAGAGGGTGTTATGTTATTACAGATGTCCTGGTGTGGTCCAATGAGAGGGTGTTATGTTATTACAGATGTTGTGGTGTGGTCCAATGAGAGGGTGTTATGTCATTCCAGATGTTGTGGTGTGGTCCAATCGGAGGGTGTTGTTATTCCAGATGTTGTGGTGTGGTCCAATCAGAGGGTGTTATGTTATTACAGATGTTCTGGTGTGGTCCAATGAGAGGGTGTTGTTATTCCAGATGTTGTGGTGTGGTCCAATCAGAGGGTGTTATGTTATGGTGTGGTCCAATCAGAGGGTGTTATGTTATTCCAGATGTTGTGGTGTGGTCCAATCGGAGGGTGTTCTGTTATTCCAGGTGTTGTGGTCCAATCAGAGCGTGTTATGTCATTCCAGATGTGGTGGTGTGGTCCAATGAGAGGGTGATCCAGTGGATCCAGGCCATGGGGCTGAAGGAGTACAGCAGTAATCTGTATGAGAGCGGTGTTCACGGAGCGATGCTGGCTCTGGACGAGACCTTCGACCACAACGCCCTGGCCCTGATGCTGCAGGTCCCTATGTCTAACACACAGGTCAGTGCACGCACACACACTGCTGCAGGTCCCTATGTCCAACACACAGGTCAGTGCACGCACACGCACGACTGCCAGTCGACTAACAGCTAATTTATTCATATTAATTTCGACTATACAAATCCTTAGTCGGGGACAGGCCTAGTGCACGCACACACACTGCTGCAGGTCACTATGTCTAACACACAGGTTAGTGCACGCACACACACACTGTCCCTATGTCTAACACACAGGTTAGTGCACGCACACACACACTGTCCCTATGTCCAACACACAGGTTAGTGCACGCACACACACTGCTGCAGGTCCCTATGTCCAACACACAGGTTACTGCACGCACACACACTGCTGCAGGTCCCTATGTCCAACACACAGGTTAGTGCACGCACACACACACTGCTGCAGGTCCCTATGTCCAACACACAGGTTAGTGCACGCACACACACACACTGTCCCTATGTCCAACACACAGGTTAGTGCACGCACACACACACACTGTCCCTATGTCCAACACACAGGTTAGTTTTTTTCCTGTGATGTTATTGGCTACTTTCTCCCCTTGGAGCTCCAAACGCTTTAACAAACCGGCGGGGTAGAGCCATTGGCTATGCATGTTTAACGAGCCTGACCTTTGACCTTCCTTTACAGGCCAGAGCGACTCTAGAGCGAGAATACACCAGTCTGCTGAACATGGGAACTGAGAGACAACTGGATGAGGTGCGCACACACACACACACACACACACACGCGCACACACATGCACACAAAAAGACAGAAATTCCTTTGTAACCCATTATTTCACCCGTTGCCAATTGCCTAAGCTGTAATCCTGGGCGCTACTCTCCCTCTGCCAACCTGGGTAGAGCCTCGAACTGAGCTCATGCTTCCTTCAATGCATGAGGAGTGAACAGACCGCTTCTTTATCACCTGACGGGGGACGTAGCGCGTGGAAGGAAGGAACAAGTTATTCCAACCAGTTCCTTCCCCCTCCATCAGGGGGAGGCAGTATAGACGAGGATTACTGCATGTTTTTTTTGTGAGGGTACCTACCCTAGGGGACACGGGGAGAACATGTGAGGGTACCTACCCTAGGGGACACGGGGAGAAGATGTGAGGGTACCTACCCTAGGGGACACGGGGAGAAGATGCGAGGGTACCTACCCTAGGGGACACGGGGAGAAGATGTGGGGGTTCCTGCCCTAGGGGACATGGGGAGAACATAGAACATGTGAGGGTGCCTACCCTAGGGGACACGGGGAGAAGATGTGGGGGTTCCTGCCCTAGGGGACATGGGGAGAACATGCCAAACTCCACACAGAAAGGCACTTTCGCCAACCCCACCCAGGGTATGGGCACTGATGACGCGGAGGAGAGAACACACCCCCAGCGGGAATCGAACCCGGGATCTTCTAGCTGTGAAGCGAAAGCGCTACAGACTGCTCCCCCATGGCCCACTCCTTTAAAGTTGTAGTGAAATGAAAAATAAAAGTATTTTTCACACTTTTAGACCATATCCGTGGTCATCATGTGGGCATAAAAAAATGGGAAAAGTTTCATTTTTGCTTCCTTAAAACGAAAATGTACTGCGCGATCAATAACAGCCAATAAAAATTAAGCTCCCCCTTTTGATTCCCATTGCTGCATCGTCCTCCAAACACAGGTGGTTTTGATTACAAACTACTCTGTTTTTAATCTCATTCAAGATGACATCCAGACAGTGTATTACTCGTTTTAAACTTAATCGTCAGGCTAAAATATGTATATAGGATATAGGTTAGAAATAAATCCCCTGGCCTTGCTGCCGACTCTGTCACTTTGTTTACAAACGCCACTGCATGTGGTCATGCATGAGACGTACTTCTGTCCCATAGCCTGTAGGGATGCGACGCTCTGATTGGTTCAGAAACTACGATTCTGCCGTTTGAGGCTGAAACTTCAAAATGAAATGCCCAAATTAACAATTTCACCACATCTTTAAATAAGAGCGTCTGATAAATGCCTACACTGTAAATGTTTGAAAGGGCATCTTTGTCGCCCCCTCCAGGACGATGATAGGAACTTCCGGCGCGCTCCGTCGTGGAGGAAGAAGTTCCGCCCCAAAGACATGAGGGGCGTGTCCCTGGGCTCCTCTGACACGCTGCCCGCCAACTTCAGAGTGACCAATAGCAGCGCGGCGGCTCCCAGAGTGACCAATAGCAACGCAGCCTCTCCCTCCATGCAGCCAAAGAGAAGCCCCGCGGACGGTAGGCACTAGTGTGTGTGTGTGCGTGTGTGTGTGTGTGTGTGTGTGTGTGTGTGCTTGTTGGTGATAAGTGATTTCTGTTACTGCCCTGGCTGTTCCATGTACTCAGAATTCTTTCGATTGGCTTTGCTGCTCTAGCATCTGTGTGTGTGCGCGTGTGTGTGTGCGTGCATGCGTGCGTGTGTACACGCCTGTGTGTGCAGTGACTAACGTGCATGTGTGTGCATGTGCTCATGCTCACCGCAGGGAGCCAGTCCATTCAGAGACTGGACACTGCGACGGTCAGAACGTACTCCTGTTAACAGCAGCCCCACAACGGTGAGTTAGTCATGCTTTTACTGCAGTTTGACTCGCATTTTAAGTCCTCTGAATTGTTGAAGTTTTAATTTAGTCCACTTCATGGTGTTGTCATGATGCCTGACCCAGTGTTGATTTCGTCGACTTAAGCTGTGATCATTTTACACTTGGTTGCATACTGAAAATAGCAGATCTACAAGCTCACAACGTGTCGAAGATCTGCCATTACGATGTCATCAAGGCCCGCCAAAACACATTTTAGTCAACTAAATCAACTGTAGATTTAGTCAACTAAAATCTTATTTGATTTGCCACAACTTAAGCTAACTTTACCTAACTAAACGGACAACATCAAAGTGCTCGACTTAAACATCTCTCTTGTAGCAAAAAGCATAAGAGTAATTAAAATGAATAGGACAGCCAACTAACTGCTCCACCATTGTTGCTCAAACTTAGAAATGAGATTGCATGGGGGTCTGAATCTAGATCGCGACCTTTTTAAAATAAAAATTGTGTACCACTAGTTTCCTAGAGAGAAAATAATGCTGTGACCCGAGGGGATTGCGTCAGGGGCAGTGATGTCAGACTCTGTACTTGGATGTGTCCCAATTTCGAAGATGGCCGATCTACAATGTCTAGACTGCAAGCTTATAGTCCTTTTAGACCTTGTAGTTTAGTGTTTATCTGTTGGTGAAATTGTCAGTATACTATTTAACCATAGTTTTAGTCATCATAGCTTAGTTTTTATTTAGTTTAGTTTTCATCCGTGAAAACGGGTAGTGGAGCAACATTTAATTTAGTTTTAGTTTATTGTTAGTCTGAATGCACACGCAGATCCGACACACCAAAGATCAGACATGCGGAAACAGCGGTCGAACATGCACTGCTCCCGTGCTTGCGGTTATGGTTAGGTTAGGGTTTTAGGTCTGTTGTCGGTCTAATGACAGTCTAGTTTTAGTCAGTGAAAACAGGTAGGTAAATTAACACTCAGCGCCACACTGCTCTGTCTCTAACCTTTGAACTCTAACTAAACCTCACCTGTACTCTGTCGTACCACGGTCACCTTTGAACTTTAACCTCATCTATGCTCCGTGCTACCACCATGGCCTTTGAACTTTAACCTCATCTATACACCATGCCACCACCGTGTCTCTGACCTATCCAAGCTAACTATAGTGGTCAGCCATTATGACCTCTGACCTTAACAAAATGAGCGCCAGGATTTCTTTCAAAATAGCTCGGGGTGCCGGGCAGATATGGCAGCCTTCCGTACAAGGACCAGGATGCATAATGTTGCTTGCTTACCTCGCGATGATTATGATAAAGTATTTCTAGAAGCATTAATATTCTAAACGAGAGGCATGTTGAAGTCAGAAATGAAGACAGAAGTATGACCATCTGGTCAAAACCATGGAGAGCTCCCTACATTAGGAGAGACGAGCCGTTCTTTCTGAGCCGTAAACCAAGAAAGGTCTGAGAAGGAACAGAAGTGGTCACGTGACTGGGCTGCGCCATGACACTTTCATGGACACTTTCATGGGAGCCAAACTCACACCGGAAGTGCAATGAATACATGGCAGTGAATGGAGCCGGCTGGACCAGCTCATAACAAACATTATTGATGAACAATTGAGACCTTTTGTAAAGTCACTTCTGGAAAATAACAGAAGACATGTAACACATTGTCTGCTGTGTTGCTGTTCGATATGTAATTTTATAGAGGTATGGTATCTAAAGAGCACAAAGTACCTTTCTTAACGCACCAAGTATCGCGAGACTTCCCACCGTTTCCTGTCTGGCAGCCAAATATCGGAGCCAGAAACGATACCTGCTGCTGTTTAGATCCTCAGATAAAATTATATACTGTGCACATCGAAAAGTAAGTGATTAGAAAACAACCTGTGATATGTCTATTTTCCAGAAGTGATTACTTTACAAAAGGTCTCAATTATTCATAAATAATGTTTGTTATGAGCTAGTCCAGCCGGCTCCATTCACTGCAATGTATTCATTGCACTTCCGGTGTGAGTTTGGCTCCCATGAA
Organism: Electrona antarctica; assembly: GCF_951216825.1. Lineage (NCBI taxonomy): Eukaryota > Metazoa > Chordata > Actinopteri > Myctophiformes > Myctophidae > Electrona > Electrona antarctica. The sequence continues at coordinate 47,299,592 of NC_136808.1, read as the reverse complement.
AGTGTCCATGAAAGTGTCATGGCGCAGCCCAGTCACGTTACCACTTCTCTTCCTTCTCAGAGCTTCCTTGCCGTAAACAAGGAAGTGAACGGCAGCGCGCATGCAAGGAGTATGGTACAGAAGGAGAGGCCAAAATCTGAAATGTATTTTACATTTTGAGACATAATCGTTAATTTACGATCTATAAAACCCAGCACTTTCATTCTAATCTCGCATATTTCTGTTCTACGGCCTTTATAGTATAGTATAAATGGACTTTATATTTACCGCATCGTAATCGTTCCACGTCGCTAGGCAACGATCAGCTTTTAATTTTTTTACCTCACCAATATGGCGGCTCCATAGAGTCCTGTAATGGCGGCGATCGTTAGTGGCGTTTATCTCCGAATTGAGACTCAGATGAGGTCATATGAGGTGAGGGACGATGTTAGGAGCTCAATAAAAAACATTGTGCGAGGCTCCAGTTAACAGATTAGTGTTTTTAATGCTAGCGAAGGGTCAGATCGTTACATCAAAAATGGACGGTTACTACATCCGGTTCAGAGTATTACACCCTCTGGTGGTAGGACAGAGTTTTACACCCTCTGGTGGTAGGAGAGTATTACACCCTCTGGTGGTAGGACAGAGTATTACACCCTCTGGTGGTAGGACAGAGTATTACACCCTCTGGTGGTAGGACAGAGTATAACACCCTCTGGTACGACAAGTATAAATTCAGCTTCAATCTGTTGCACAACGCAGCTTTAATAACGCATGTTCTACTGCCCTCTCCTCTCTCTCTCCTGTTCTGTGTGTCTCTCTATCTATCTCTCTCTCTCTGTTCTGTTCTGTCTCTCTCTATCTCTCTCTCTCTCTCTCTCTGTTCTGTGTCTATGTCTCTCTCTCCTCTTCTCAGTTTATCCTCATTATTTCTATAGGTAACCGTGGTAACCGTTGGCCAGAAGAGGAGGCGGAGTTCCCTGCCTTCAAGACCAGGATGATGAACTGAACCTGATTATTAACAATTATTATTATTATAATAATAATTATAGACCAGGATGATGAACTGAATCTTTTTTATTATCATTTTAATTATTATCATCACAGAAGAAATACCTTTTAGTCATGTTGTCACCGCTCTCAGTATCCCCCCCCCCCCCCCCCCCCCCCCCAGAGGACATATTCTAGATGTATTCTAAGTGTATCATATTTATGGACATGTAATTGATTTTAGAATTATCTTGTATCTCTCTTTTTTTTTACCTCCATCCCACTTTAATCAACTCCCTCCCTTTTCCCCCTCTACTGAGCTCTTATTGTGAAGCTCAGTTCCCCTCTACTGAGCTCTTATTGTAAAGCTCAGTTCCCCTCTACTGAGCTCTTATTGTGAAGCTCAGTTCCCCTCTACTGAGCTCTTATTGTGAAGCTCAGTTCCCCTCTACTGAGCTCTTATTTTGAAGCTCAGTTCCCCTCTACTGAGCTCTTATTATGAAGCTCCACTTTGTGTCAGATGTAAACTCAGTTTGTATATTTCTATCAACAGAACATTTTATCTAATCTTTGTTTTTGTTTTATATTATAATCCTCATCTTATTGACCAGATGTATCCTTGTTATTGTTGTTTTTATTGTTTTTCCCCTCTTGGTCTTTGAGTTCTAATCATTGAATTTATGCTCAAAGTGACTTTGATAAAATCTGTGATATAACTTTATAACTCTATCTGCTTTGTTTAACCACACCCACAACAACTCTAGGGGTGTGTCTGTTTAACCACACCCACACCAACCCTGGGGGCGTGTCTTTGTTTAACTACACCCACACCAACCCTGGGGGCGTGTCGTCATAGCCGATCTTTACAAGCGAGCTTGTTGATTGGACTATAATTCCGGTGTGTGTGGAGGAAAAAGGAAGGGAGATCAAGCATGGCTCCCTGTGGCACACCGCTCAACACACTAGCTTAGCACTGGTGGCCATTTTGTGTTTCCACTCAAAAAAATTGGCCATTAACTTTTCCCATTGAGATTTCCCCAAAAAGTATTTATATCTGTTGTTTTAAGCCTAGAATCAAAATAAAGGTAGTGGGTCACACACACCAAGACTGCAGTTCAAATAGTTTATTTCATATTTGAACAATTGTTATGATGTTATGAATGGGTAGCGCACCTATAGTCAGAGCGCGGTGTTCATATGAAGAGTAAGCCTAGAATCAAGCCATCCAGGATCCTGGTGAATCATGACCGTAAAACCTTTGATTGTGTGGGAATAAAACAAAAATAAGCGCTAAATTCAGTGCCATGGACGGAGATCTCCGTCTTTTAATGTGTTCTATTGATTAAGGTTGGTCGCGATCCTAAGCTACACCTGGTCGGCTCTGGAATGCTAGCGCGATGTAGACGGCCGATGACCCCGAGATCCAAGATGGCCACAAAATAATTAATACAAATAAATGGATTTTAAATTAATTTAAATCCTCATGATTCACCAGGATCCTGGATGGCTTGATTCTAGGCTTAAAATAATTTATATAAAATTGCTTTGTGAAATCTCTATGGGGGAAAAAAATTAATGGCCTATTTTTGAGTGGAAGCACACATGGGCTGACACTGCTATGCCCTACATTTAGTCAAGTGGTTACAGTGTACTATTGTTTAGCTCATCACATGTGATTCTATGTAAATGTGTGAATGAATATATTGGAAGAATATCAGGCTGGTATAAGACGGATGTGAAACACCTTTTATTATCACTTTCACCCTTTTTATTTTCATAATCTGCGATACCAAAATGAAACCTCTTGAATAAAACACTAAGCTAAGAAAAAGCCATAACAATATTACTGTATTAACAAACTGTAGCGGGAAATCCACCAGCTACGTCCGGATGCAAGTTAAATAGAGGAAGTCCCACTAGTGCCAGAGGTTCTCAAAGTGTGGTCTGCGGACCCTCTGGGTTCCTTGATGTGGTTCCAAATGGACCCTTACAGGTCTGTAACTCTGAGTGTAACACATGGAACCACGTCAAGTTCCATTTGTACACTTTCAGAGTTACAGAACTAAGCGTTAATTTGGTTCCATTTGTACACTCTCAGAGTTACAGACCTGTAAGGGTCCATTTCGGTTCCATTTGTACACCAGAGTTACAGACCTGTAAGGGTTAATTTGGTTCCATGTGTTACACTCTCAGAGTTACAGACCTGTAAGGGTTAATTTGGTTCCATGTGTTACACTCTCAGAGTTACAGACCTGTAAGGGTTCATTTGTACACTCAGAGTTACAGACCTGTAATGGTCCATTTGGTTCCATTTGTTACACTCTCAGAGTTACAGACCTGTAAGGATCCATTTGGTTCCATTTGTTACACAAGAGTTACAGACCTGTAAGGGTTCCATTTGTACACTCTCAGAGTTACAGACCTGTAAGGGTCCATTTGGTTCCATTTGTAATCGGTTATGTGGGATCCACTGCTCCTTTAACCTCTCCTCTACACCTCCTTGGGAGGCGTGAAGGGCCTTTTGCAACCAGCAGATTTCACAGACCACACAGCCCATGGCAGATCAGATCTCACAGACCACACAGCCCATGGCAGCAGATCTCACAGCCCATGGCAGTGACTTTTCACATCATTGACAAGGCTGGAGCGTTCTAGGCGAGAGAGTGTCGGCGCCTAGCCTCCAGCGCCTAGCCTCCAGTGCCTAGCCTCCACCGCCTAGCCGCCTCTTATTCAGGCAACGGACGGAATAGCTTATCACCCATTTTCCCAAATTTGCACATCGTACGTGACAATAATGTGGCGCATTTATAGGCTAGCTAACTTGCTAGCCAGCGAGCGCACACACGTCACTTCGTACCCTTCCTAGCCCTAAACGGAGGACGGTGTTAGCCAATGAAGATGATGTAGGCGGGGTTAGCCAATGAAGATGATGTAGGCGTGGTTAGCCAATGAAGATGATGTAGGTGGGGTTAGCCAATGAAGATGATGTAGGCGGGGTTATCTAATGAAGATGATGTAGGCGGGGTTTGTGAAATTTGCTGGTGGGAAAAAAGGCATGCGGAGAGTGTGTCGTCGTCCCCCCCCCCCCCCCCCCCCCCCGGGAGAGCACACAGGAAGTCTCGCCCACACGGTGACTAGTTAAAATGTGGAATCTCTCCATCAATGGACCAAGTTCACTGCGGCCTCAATCGACCCCACTCCCCCCTCTCTGTCTCTCTGTCTTTATCTCTCTTTATCTGTCTCTCTCTCTCTGTCTCTGTCTCTCTCCCCACAGGGCGGTTTGATCTGCCCCAAAAAAAAAACTTTAAAGAAAAACGGAAAAGTAAAAAAAAAAAGAAGAAAAACACTTTGTACGAAGACTTAATATCAAGCCTTATATGTTTTGTTTTGTTTCTTAACTGCTTGCTGTCCTTTTGTTCTTATTTATTATTTAGTCATCAGTTCACATGTGTTTCTGTCACCAGCTTTTATTTCTAGTATAAATAAATAATGAAATATTTATGTCAAGGGTCACGGTTCAGAGGTCAGCTGCAGACGTGTGTGTGTGTGTGTGTGTGTGTGTGTGTGTGTGTGTGTGTGTGTGTGTGTGTGTGTGTGTGTGTGTGTGTGTGTGTGTGTGTGTGTGTGTGTGTGTGTGTGTGTGTGTGTGTGTGTGTGTGTGTGTGTGTGTGTGTGTGTGTGTGTGTGTGTGTGACAGAGCAGAAACCTATCTCCATGTATGTGACATGTGTCAGTGGTTCTCAAAGTGCAGTCTGGGGACCCCCAGGGGTCCTTGAGGTTGTTCAAGGGGGGTCCCCGGCTAAATGATAGGAACCAAATGGACCCTTATGAGTCCATAACTAAGAGTGTACAAATGGACCTGTTAGGGTCCATTTGGTTCCATTTGTACAATCAGTTAAATTAACATATATGATTTAACAATATTTTGATGACATATAGCCTCTCGCACCCAAAACTAAAGAATGGTTTGTTGTCATTGGATAATTCCATGCTGTATTGATGTTGGTACCATTAGGAGAGATTACAGGCTAACTTTGATATATAACAATTCTTCTACATTCTCTTATTGTGTAGACTTATGGTAAATTAATTCATGCAGATGTTTAACAATAATTTAACTTGAGAGGGTCAAATTAAACCAAATGGGTCACTATTAGGGTCAATTTGGTTGCCAACTCTCCATCATTTAGCTGCATGGGGACCACCTGGAACCCCCTCAAGGACCACTGGTGGTCCCCGTACCACTGGTTGAAAACCACTGCTCTGTGTGATCATAACTGCAGCGTCAAAATGAAAGTATTAGCAGATCTACAAGATCTGCTACTTTTGCGGTTTTTGAATTTGAATTCCAGGAAATGGAAAAAGAAAACTAATAGTTTTGTTTTTGTTTTTTTCAAATGGATTCTAATATGTAGCCATAGTACCTTTCATCAGTTCGATATTTATATAAAAGAAACACACGCACACACACTTAACCACTTTCACTTTAAACATGTTCAAAAATATCCGATTTACAAGCTATTTTTGCGACACATTGTCGAAGCTTGTACATTGGCTGTTTTCGATACTTTTGTGTAACGCTGTAATCTCAGACAGAAGGTCGTTTTAATGTACGAGATAAAAGGTTGTATGATGGAGATATGAGGTTTAGTAGAGTCTCCTGATGGGTGTGTATGTGATCTATATATATATATAGTCGTTTTTATGCACAAAATACAAATCATGTTGCTGTCCTTGTTTTTATTTCATTTTCCTCTGATCTCGTAACAAGATGATGTACAGTCTGAGTACCTTAATGAACTATTTTTATCACAGTATTATTTATTGCTTACTTTCAATAAAATACTGAAACTTATTTTCCACTGCCAATAAAAAGACTAAGTCTTTGTGTTTTCAAGCATCCACTCGCCTCGGCTCTCCTTTTTTTGTTCCTGTTGGAAAAGTGTTGGCTAAAGTGTAGTTGCTTATTTGTGGCTTTGTTTTCTAATGTTTAAACCAACAATTCCAAGGCAAGGACCCCCAAAAAAAATTCTTCTTTTTAATAGAACTACAAACTCACGCGTCACATCGCGACGCGTTGTGAGTTTGTAGATCTGCTATTTTCAAAGCCTCTGTAGATAGCTTTAAAGCACAGCTCAAGACCTATTTCTTCACATGCTTTTAGTTGATTTTTAATTCTCTGTCTAGCCTCGCAGTGGCCAGCCGCCAGACGTGAATCTGCTGGTGCAAAAAAAAAAGAATGCCCTTGGCGGATTACCAAGTGTGATATTAGTATGGCCAAGCCAGTCTAATTTATGTCCTCAATGTTTGGCCTGATTCACTGCCTTTTTGCTTTTACTTTTTCTTTATTGCTGTAAAGCACTTTGAGCTGCATTTCATGTCATGAAAGGTGGACCTCAAACCCTTAGATCTCCATACCTGTATATGGAGCTGACCTGTTCTGACATTCCATATGTTGATCCTTCCCCATCCATCCATCCTCTTCTGTCTCACTTTTGACCCCCCATGCCAATTAAAGCACCAGCGCACGCCCAGCAGTCTGCTGTCACCCAGGCGGATATGTTGATGGGCTAGCAGTGGGTGCCCTTTAGGGCAAGGTCGCTTCTCGCCCTCAGGCATCTTACTATACAGTATACAGTTCGGCAATACAAAAAAAGTGCCTAAAAAATAAGAGGCAGCCGTTCTTCAACGAGGATAAAAGTCCTTGTCAAAATCTAATAAAACAGTTGAAATTCCTGTGCCTGATGAATGTCGTATTTCCCGTTCTTACCAGATGATGGTCATGCATGCTGAATGCTCCTTGTTTGCATGCCTTGGAAATCCTTTTGTTTTGTAAATACTGCCAGCCAGCCAGGAACCACTGGAGCCAATGCTCACCCTATCTATTGTTCTAGCCTAGCCTAGGGGTGTTTTTTGTCATACATTTATTATTTTGACCAGTTCTTCCAAGGCAGGCAAAAGTCACTTCGAGCCCGAGGTGGCAGTGCAGCCTGTCTGTGCGCAATATGAGGGGTCGAGGTCGGGTTAACGCCCCATCTTGACCCCCTGTGGCGCCGGGGGTCAAAATGTCCACAATTCTATGCTGTATTGATGTTGGTCAAGATATCACAGAGACAGTTTGTTTATTTTTGGACCACAATTCTTATATGAGACGATTCTAATTTGACCCAATGTTATTCTCCAGATAAATGTCTTCCACACACCAGGGGATGAACGAGTGACGTCAGGACTTTGGCACTGTCTAGGGCTAGCAGTGGGCCTGATTTCCTGGCACCACTGAAAAATCTGCCATTCATTTTTCACATAGAGATTTACAAAACAATATTTATATCAATTATTTTAAGCTATGGAATCAAGCTAGCCAGGTGGATCATGACCATAACCTGTATTTTCTTCATGTGGAGACAGAAAAATGCTAAACAAAGCATAAATGTTTTTCACAGAATCAAAGGTTTTATGGTCGGCGGTGGCTCAGGGGTAGAGTGGCTGGATGGTAACCACAAGGCTGCCAGTTCGAACCCGGGCTCCCCCAGAGTTAGTGTCGAAGTGTCCTTGAGCAAGACACTGAACCCCTAATTGCTCCTGATGTGCTGGTTGGTGCCTTCCATGGTTTCTGCCGCCATCGGTGTATGAATGTGCGTGTGAATGGGTGAATGTACTGCACAATCTATGTAAAGCGCCTTGGATAAAGGTGCTATATAAATGCACCATTTGCCATTTATGGTCATGATCACCAGGGTCCTAGACAGACAGACTATACAGGTCTATACAGGTCCTGGACAGACAGACAGACTATACAGGTTGTATAGTTGCTTATTTTGGGCTTTTCCTGGAGCTGGCTGCTTATTTCTCTCACAAACTCTGGCAACACTGCACAGTTCCCAACCTGAACCTGGCAACCCAGGGAGGCAGCACAGTGAGCACACAGCTACAGTTCCACCCAGGAAGATCTGTCTGAGCGTTCAGGGCGTTTAATCCACAACTCTGTTGGTTTTTAACACTTCAATCATTCAGGATTAATTAAGGCTCATTAAGGTAAGAACATAAAACACGTTATTTAACCATAACCGTTAGAGTCAGTTATAAAGAAGAGTTTATTCCAGACAGGAGAGAAAAAAAGGCTGTTAGCTTTAAAGCTAACTGCTAAAAACCTGGAGCAGGAAATGGCAGGGAAAATAACTACACATAAATAAACATGTATTATTGTTATTATTCAGTGTTTAATAATTGACATTACATTTGTTAAGACTGTCTTCTATGCATGTATGTAAATGTATAATGATGCTAAAAGCATCAGGCATAACATGGGGTTAGGTTAGTGGAGGGTCTCTAAGCAGAATTATGAAACGTGTTTCCCCTTAAGTGTTTAATTAATTTAATTAAGTGTTTAACTAATTTAATTAAGTGTTTAATTCCACCCTTTATATTTCGATGATGATGATGATGTTTATAGCATTCGGTGTCAACCTGGTTCTCTACCTTTTTAGAGGACGTTTTTACTTTTTTTTTCCCAACACGGAAATGAAGGGATGTTGCTGGGATTATGGGTATGGACAGGCAGGCAGGCAGACAGACAGACAGGCTCACAGGCAGTGAGACAGACAGACAGGCTCACAGACAGACAGGCTCACAGGCAGTGAGACAGACAGACAGACAGACAGACAGACAGGCTCACAGACAGACAGACAGGCTCGCAGACAGTTTATTCTCCAAGTCCATTTCTACCTGATCTACTTTCTGTCAACAAAGTGGAAGTGCTCACTTCACACGGGTGTGATTCTTGAGGGGCGCTAGCCCCTCTTATATACAGCTTTTGTCCCCACACGTCTCATATTTGCCATTGACAATGGAAGGATAAATTAGGTCAAATGTCTGCCAAATATGATGTAAATTTGTATATATGTAGACAAGCAAATCGGCTAACCAATAACATAAATTCGGTTGTTCATGAGATATGTATGATGATGTATAATGATACGAGCACCCCTCACTTCACACGGGTGTTGTTTTTTGTATCAAACAAACACTTTGCAGATAGAAAGAGGACCATTCAAGGCAAGCTTTCCGTACAGCTGTAAATGTTGAGTTTAACGTTGTTTAATATAATCAGATTATAGCACTTTTCTGTTTGGATGTATGGGCTGTCCATTGTTGGTGTTGCAACTCTAGATTCAACATATTAAAAAAAATAATCTAGTGTTGCAAATTGTGGCTACATAGACTCCTCTCCTTCTCACAACTGTAAAGTCCAGGATCAAATGAATGACATGACTGTACTGTTTTGTTGTAATGCCTTTAATGGAACCCAGATGTCTCTCTCTCTCGCTCTCGTTGTGCTGACTCAGTCAGTAGTGAGGTCTTGTGGATCCGGTCCAAAACAAACCGCTTCCACTTCCTGTAGTTTACACAGAACCAGGGCAGTGAGTGGGTCAGCTGACGGTTAGGGTTAATTCACAACATGCCAGTTATTTGCAATAAACAAATCAAACATGCACAATTTGAAAAGTTCTACAAATTCATCACTCGCAAACGGTAGCTTTTAATGATGGACCCACTGGTATGAAATACAGAGTTTAAGTGTGTGTGTGTGTGTGTGTGCGTGTGCGTGTGCGTGTGTGTGTGCGCACATGCGTGTGTGTGCGTGCGTAGTGAGGATGTGGAAAGCAGCAGCGGGCCAGAATGTCACGGTGGCCGTGGACGATGGAGGAGACGACTGGGAGACCGACCCCGACTTTGAGGTAGAGATCATTTTATATCAGTGCTTTACGATGTGTCTGGTGGTCCCTGGAGGACCTCAGGTTGAAGTCTGGTGGTCCCTGGGCCATGAGGACCTCAGGTTGATGTATGGTGGTCCCTGGGCCTGGAGGACCTCAGGTTGATGTCTGGTGGTCCCTGGAGGACCTCAGGTTGATGTCTGGTGGTCCCTGGGCCATGAGGACCTCAGGTTGATGTATGGTGGTCCCTGGGCCTGGAGGACCTCAGGTTGATGTCTGGTGGTCCCTGGAGGACCTCAGGTTGATGTCTGGTGGTGCCTGGAGGACCTCAGGTTGATGTCTGGTGGTGCCTGGAGGACCTCAGGTTGATGTCTGGTGGTCCCTGGAGGACCTCAGGTTGATGTCTGGTGGTCCCTGGAGGACCTCAGGTTGATGTCTGGTGGTCCCTGGAGGACCCCAGGTTGATGTCTGGTGGTCCCTGGGCCTGGAGGACCTCAGGTTGATGTCTGGTGGTCCCTGGGCCTGGAGGACCTCAGGTTAATGTGTCTGGAAAAATCTAAAATAGATAGCAGATGTACAAGCTCGCAGCATGGCATGACGTGATGCAATGTGACTATGTGAGCTTGTAGATCTGCTGTTATTGAACAGCCAACACTACCAGTCGACTATAGGCAACATTTGGACTATACAAATCCTTAGTTGAGGACAGCCCTCGCCCCTCGGGCTGTTCTCTCCGTGGAATGTGTGAACTATCTTGGTGGTGTAAAAGAGACTTCAATGTAGTTTTCTGGTAAATCTAGTATCTCCTCCTGGTTCCTGTAGGACCATAAAATAGACATTTACTACTAAATGATGAACAAATCTGGTTTTACAGATGAATTAAAGGTCATATCTAACAGCTCTGCGTTAGAGTGACTGAATGGCAACCATCAAGGTTCCAAGTTCAAACCCGGGCTCCCCCAGAGTGTCGAAGTGTCCTTGAGCAAGACTCTGAACCCCTAATTGCTCCATATGTGCAGGTTGGTGCCTTGCATGGTTTCCTCCGGCATCGGTGTGTGACAGAGAAGGAACATCGCTGGGGTTAGGTAAGGTTAGGGTTAGGTAGCGTTTCATGGTGATGTTCTGACGTATCTTCTGGTTCCTGTAGAACGACGTGACGGAGCAGGAACAGCGATGGGGGGCCAAGACCGTGGAAGGCTCCGGACATCAGGAACACATCAAGTGAGTAACTCGCAAAATCTACTTGGTGACCTACAGGTGACCTCTGTGTCCACTGACTCTGTCCTCACCGTGTCCTCAGCATCCACCAGCTGCGTGCCAACGTGTCCACAGAGCACACGTCCCTGAGGCAGGCGGAGCAGGACAAAGAGCCCAAAGCCTCACACGGCTATGGAGGAAAATTTGGAGTCCAGCAGGACCGCATGGACAAGGTGACCTCTGACCTTCTGACCTCACCATTCACACGTTACAGTCGGCATTAGAGATTTTCACGGGTCCAATTTGACCAACCCGTACCCACAAAAATCACACCCGTGTGAAGTGAGGGGGGCGCTCTTATCATCGTACCGAGAGATGTCAGAACCGGAGCCAAACGGACCCGGCTATTATAGAAATAGGTGTTCCGACCCCGAGCAGCACAGAGATGTGGAACCTACCCGTACAAACCCCGAGGACCCGAGGCTCTTTCTAGTTGTTGTACAAAAGAAAAGCGAGGACTCTTAAGGTGCATTCAGATCAGATCTGAAGATGTAGATTTGTTTCCAGTCGCTTCAATCACTTCACTTTGGTCTCTCGGGTCAGCCTTGGAAGAAAAAAACTAATAATAAAGCTCACTCTCCCCTCCCTCGAGTGGTGGAATATATTATTGATTATTTGTTATAACAGATATAAAAGCTACACAGTAATTTAACTTTGGAAGTGTAACCAAATGGACCCACTCGATCCATTTGTACCTCGAAACATCTGCAGCCGAGCTAGAAAACACCAAAGACGGCTCGGTTCAATATATTTAACATAATTCCTGGCTGCTTGTACATCACTTGTGAGCAGAAAACAAATCATCTTATGTCTCTGCAAAGGGTTTGTATGAATGTTTGTATGAATAAAACCACCGGGGAAAGACGGAAATAGCCAGCACTCCGACGTTCTTCTGGTGCTTTTAATTCATATTAAGGCGCACGCAAACACTTCGGAGGGCTAGCTATTTCTTTCCTGTTGTCTACTTCCTTGCTAAAGGTGTGTGTGTGTGTGTGTGTGTGTGTGTGTGTGTGTGTGTGTGTGTGTGTGTGTGTGTGTGTGTGTGTGTGTGTGTGTGTGTGTGTGTGTGTGTGTGTGTGTGTGTGTGTGTGTGTGTGTGTGTGTGTGTGTGTGTGTGTGTGTGTGTGTGTGTGTGTGTGTGTGTGTGTGTGTGTGTGTGTGTGTGTGTGTGTGTGCTACAGTCCGCAGTGGGTCATGACTACCAGATGAAGCTATCTAAACATTGCTCCCAGACTGACACCTCGAAAGGCTTCGGAGGAAAGTTTGGAGTTCAGGCCGACCGCGTGGATCAGGTACGTTTAACGCAATCAGTGCCAGAAGTCCTTCAAAATAGGAGCTCTGGGGTGCCGGAACAACATGGCCGCTTTTACTCGGAAACCCATGACCCGGAAACAATCCACTAAAAAAAGTTGACTTTACATAGCTAGCTTACATTGCGATCGTTTTAGTTTATACGATATATGATCCAAAAAGCGTTCATATTTTGCGGGAGAGACGGATGTGTACAGAATGTGTTAAGCAACCTTCCACTCGAGGCTGTGCTTTACCGTCAATAATGGACACCTGCGTTTCTGCAGGAACGAGACGATAGGCCAGTTCCGTAAGTAGCGCAGAAGTGCCAACTCATTCTAGGCCAAGTACTGATTTGACTTCTTTTTCACAAAGTGCCTCCAGGCCAAAGACGTTTTTAACTTATTTTGAAATGGGCTTAAATTGATAACATTATAATCATGATTTAAGACAAATCTTACAACTCTCGTTCTAAAAAAATAGAACAAGTCTATGGTGGCCTGTGCTGAACTATTGCTACTGCCATTTAGCGGTGGATGAGTTTTAATGACTGCACAACATTGAGTGTAATATTGCGAATATACAACAGTTACCCTTAAAAAACATGTTGGCTCAATTTCATTGTAACTAAGATATTCGATGGTTTAAAAAAATATATATATGACAGACGTAGCCACTACGCCTAGCAACCCAGCCGGCTCTGCTCTGGGAGAGCAGCGAGACTCGGCACAGCTGTTTTTTATGCCTCCTGGTGGCGCTATAACAGGCCCTATAACATGCCCTATTACAGGCCCATGGTGGCGCTATAACAGGCCCTATTACAGGGCCGTGTGGAAAGATTGGGGCAGAGGTTCTGCTCTGCCACCCAGGGAGTGTAGGTGCAGAGTTTGGCTGCGATCAAGCCAACGGTGCCGGAGATTATCTGTTCACAAACGGACGGACGGAGTGCAAAACATACTCTCTTCATGCCTTCGGTCTGGTGGAGACAATACTAGACAGAATGTATTGTGTTGCTTAACTTTGTAAACGCGCTGTTGACTCATGTTGAACATGACTCTTAATTGTTCTTTCACTCATGTTGAACATGACCCTTATTGTTCTGTTGACTATTGTTGAAGTTAGCGATGTCATAGTGATGTCATAGTGTCTCTCCTGTACTTCCAGTCTGCCATGGGGTTCGAGTACGCCGGGAAGACGGAGAAGCACGCCTCACAGACAGGTGATGTCACATTTATGTCACATTTATTATGGATTCTTCATTCCAACTCCATATGACCAGTTATCAGTGTTAATGACCCTGTGCAATGTTTATTTTGAAGTTTCATTCTGAAATGGCAAGGTGTGTGTTTTTGAACCAATCAGAGAGACAGGCAGCAAAGCTCATGGCTTATTTTTTAACCTAAAACTATTTTAAAATATGTTTTCATTTCCCTACGTCTTTAATTTGTATTGTAGACTATTCCACTATGGGGCGGTATATGGTGTGTTAAGTAAGCATAATGTCTGTCTAGGTGGTCATTGTTGGGCGATAATTCACCGATTAACCACCCTGATGCTGAAGTTTTGATATGCTGAAGGCATTGATATGAGCCGAGTGCTCTGAGGCAGGCTTTGATCAAAGCTGGCGTTGATTAGCCATCGGTCTGTTATAGAGCGGAGCGGTCATTATCAAGAAATAACACCCCGCTGAATTCAGCCATTGACCAATCAGAATCAAGCATTCAACCAACCCGTGTAATAATGTGTGTTCATTTAGACCACTCCACCGGGTTCGGGGGGCGCTTCGGTGTCCAGGCAGACCGTGTGGACCAGAGCGCCATGGGCTTCGACTACCAGGGCAAGACAGAGAAACACGACTCACAGAAAGGTTAGTGCACGCACACACACACACACGGTACCAGGGCAAGACGGAGAAACACAACTCACAGAAAGGTTCTGACTCTGTAGCTCCTCTCCTATAGGCCCCTCCCCGTCAACCAGGACAGAACACACACGCACACACAGTCACGCTCGCACACGCGCAGACACACACACACACACCCCTTAAGGAATTTGCCCCATGCAGGTCTGGACTCATCAGGTTGACGACTCAGCATTTGTTTCAGTCTCTTTCAGTTTTCACACCGAGCTGCAAAATAACCTTACGCTTAGTTAGAATTTGAGCTTTATCAATAATAGTACCCGTTCGAGGATATGACACCTGTCTCTCTGTCTCTCACCTCCCTGTTTGGGTCAGTTTGGTTTCAATTTACACTCTCAAGAGTTAAAGTATCTAATAAGGGCCCATTTGGTTACCAACTCTCCATCATTTAGCTGGGGACCACCTGGAACCCCCTCAAGGACCACTGGTTGAAAACCACAGTGAAAGACGAACATAGCGATGGTATTACGCCATCTCTTCCTATGTCTGTTTATTGGTTGACGTCATCAGATTATACCTCTGTTTATTGGTCAGATTATTCCAAGGGCTTCGGGGGAAAGTTTGGAGTGGAGACGGACAAGGTGGACAAGAGCGCTGTGGGCTTCGAGTACCAGGGCAAGACGGACAAGCACGAGAGTCAGAAAGGTTGGTACACACACATGCACACACATACAGACGCACACACACACACACACACACACACACACACACACACACACACACTCACATAGTTGAGATGCTGTGCCTGTTACTTCTTGTCCATCACACCAGAAATGCTTCCTTCTCTGATTGGTGGGTTTAGCTGTAGGTGTAGATACTACTAGTCTGCACTGCAGGCTTAGGCAAGTCAGATTTAACTTGAATACCTTTTTATATTTAATGTGAGCTTGTAGATCTGTTCAAGCTGTTACTTTGGGCTTGTTTATCTGTAAAGACAGACCGATTAAGAAGTCTGAGAAGTTAGAAATGTGATCGCATATCTAGAATCTGATCTGAATCTAGATTGTGATATTGTATGGATTAGCTGTGCAGCACTACACACTACGCACTACACACTACACAGGTATGTATAATGCAAAGAAATGTAAACCCGGGAATCATGTGCATCCAATCAAGGTATCAGGTAGAGAGACAGACAGGCGTTATCATCTGGTAGGAGAGACAGACAGGCGTTATCATCTGGTAGGAGAGACAGACCACATGATCTGGCTGTTAAAATATAACATGAAATGTAATGCCTTTCGACTTTTGTGTGTGTGTGTGTGTGTGTGTGTGTGTGTGTGTGTGTGTGTGTGTGTGTGTGTGTGTGTGTGTGTGTGTGTGTGTGTGTGTGTGTGTGTGTGTGTGTGTGTGTGTGTGTGTGTGTGTGTGTGTGTGTGTGTGTGTGATATTCTTATATATCCACATTGGAATATGAATCTCTGTATTGTGTGTGTGTGATATTCTTATATATCCACATTGGAATATTAATCTCTGTATTGTATTGTGTGTGTTACAGACTACGCGAAGGGGTTCGGGGGTAAATTCGGTGTGCAGACAGACAGACAGGACAAGTCGGCGCTGGGATGGGACCACCAGGAGAAACTACAGCTGCACGAATCACAGAAAGGTACTGTGTCACATGACCCTTAGCCTGGTCCAGCCTGTGTGGTTTCTGGTCTAGAGGGGCGTGGCCCAGCCTGTGGTTTCTGGTCTAGAGGGGTGGGTGGTTTCTGGTCTAGAGGGGCGGGTGGTTTCTGGTCTAGAGGGGCGGGCCCAGTCTGTGTGGTTTCTGGTCTAGAGGGGTGGGTGCCGGTCGAAAACAGGCGGTGGATCCTATTGGTTCTGAGTGATGTATAAATTTAAGATAAGGGAAGGATCGAAGACCAATCAATCATCTGGACTCCGGAGGAGTCCCGTTGAGGAGAATTTGTAAGAATGTAATAGAGTACAAATACTCAAGTCAGAATTAAGTACTGTAAAACCTTTTAAACTAAGTATATTAAACTTTATCTTTAATGTTATAATGTTAAACTGTAATTCTATATTAATACCTTTTAAGGATAAATACTTTAGAGGAAAACTACAATGAGAGAATTAGGCAGAGTATCAGAGTATACCAGAATACCTTAGAATGAGTTTGACACCACACACGGAAGAAGAGAAGTCACACCAGAGCTAAGGATTTTCCATTTGATATATATTACAAATTACATCGGGAGAGAAATGGCAGGTCCGTACAGCGTTAAAAAGATCTCTCACTGACACATCATCAGTGACCATATTTTATACTACATAAGTCATAACATCCTTTAGACATGGGGAAGTAATGTATTTGAGTTCAGAGGGTAACCAAAAGTGAATAATAGCGGCACCTATAGCTGGGAGGTGTACTTGGCATATTACAATTGACGGCCAAGCCGACTAATATAACATTAATAAGACGTAAATAGGAGAGCGAGGGAGACATGAAGTCTACCTAGCTACAAGGTCAAATAACATGTTTTCCAACAGATACGCTGGGTGTTTTGGCAAACAGGAGAAAACAATACTTTATCTTCCCGCCAGCTGGGGGGAACAATTAATACTTATCTAAACGTTGGGCAGAAATGAGATGTAAACTCAGTGGGACACAGGGCATGAAAAATACATAGTTATTGGGAACATGTAACCAAATCCCACAAAATAACAGATCTACAGATCTAATAACTCAAAATTATCCATCACTGAGCGCCCCTGAAAATGGGAACCTAGTTTTTAGAATCATAATATCTCGGATTCTTCTTTTTGGCTCAAAACAAGCTTGATTTGCGCCTCACTTCTCTAAACGATATGATCCCCGGTTACAAAATGTATGTTCTGGGTGAATTAAATGGCATTCGTGGGACCTGTTACATAGCGATTATTCACTTCCTGTTTTTGAGTGAAACGGATTCCAAAATAAAGGTGTTCCCAATATAAAAATCAATGTGTGGCGGTCCTGGTGTACACAATTCAGACACCAGATGGAGGTGTTGGCGGTAGATGAGTTCAAATGGAGGGTAAAGCTCTGCGGACGCCCTACCCAAAACCTTAACCGCACGCGGAGGCCACGTGTGATTTTAACCCACCACGGGTTAGTTTAACCCGCCACGCATGTCTGGAGCCACGGGTGTTTTTTAACCCGCAGCACAGGTGATTTTTAACCTGCAGCACAGGTGATTTTTAACCTGCAGCACTCAATCTTTAAATTATATTTTTAAAAAAAGATATAAAACTACATCAAAATGTCAAAACACTGGTTCACTGTGTGATGTCACTTCCTCTTGCTGGGGTTGATTTGGTCATGTTGTGTGATGTCACTTCCTCTTTTACAGATTATTCCCACGGATTTGGAGGGAAATTTGGAGTGCAGAAGGACAGAATGGATAAGGTAACGTGTGAGATTTGAGATAAAAACGTTCTGAACGCTCTGAAAGAATATATATTCAAAGATTTGCGCTACATTTTCACGATTTTTCAAAAAATAGCTAAAGTATAACATGATCCTTAACCCATTCTGGGCGAGAACCCCTTTTGGTGTTCTAAAGCATTGTTACACTTTAGCTATTGAAAAATAGCAGCTCTACAAGCTCATAGCGTGGCACCGAGTGTCGCGCTATGAACTTGTAGGTCTGCTATTTTTTTAAACTCTTTGAGTATATATTATTACAGAGTGAACGTTTTTAACTCAAATCTTTGCTTCTGGGACGTCCCTGGAACAACATATTTTGAGATGGGGGTCGGCGGCCAATTACATATAGTCTAATTCTGGGGCTCCTTGGCACGAAATAGTTTGAGAACCACTGACCTAGAAACATAGGTTTTTCAGAAAACAGTCATGATTTAGAAGACATTTGTAGAATCGTTTTCAGGTCTAAATGGGTTAAAACACCAAAAGGGGTTCCCGTCCTGAACGGGTTAATGAGTCAAGTGTAGTGTATATTTTATATTTCAGAGTGCAGGGACCTTTATTTAATGAGTATATTTTATATTTCAGAGTGCAGGGACCTTTATTTAATGAGTATTTTATATTTCAGAGTGCAGGGACCTTTATTTAATGAGTATATTTTATATTTCAGAGTGCAGGGACCTTTATTTAATGAGTATATTTTATATTTCAGAGTGCAGGGACCTTTGAAGACGTAGATAAACCTAGTTCTGCCTACCAGAAGACCAAGGCTGTTGAAGCTGGTGAGTGTCTCCGCATGTCCCTCCTCATTTTCTGTCATTATTTTAGTTTTCTGAAATGTTTCAGTCTAGCTCGACGGCCTTGACGACCTTACAGGCGTGTGCAAAGGCTAAGCTTATGTAATTCTGATTTATTTATTTCCCTCCTCTCCACCAGAGGGCAGCAGCACGGGCAGCATCAAGGCGCGCTTCGAGAACATGGCGCAGCAGAAGGAGGTGGAGGACAAGAAGCGGGCGGAGGAGGAACGCGGGCGTCGCCAGGCCAAGGAGAAGGCGGAGCAGGAGGAGGCGCGACGCTCCACCCCCTCCCCTTCCCCCGCTCCGGCCCCGCCCCCTGCCGCCAGCCCAAGCCCCAGCCCCACCCCCCCGGCCGTCTGTAAGCCCGCCGAAGCTACGCCGCCCGCCGCACAGCAGGTGAGATTTGGCGCTCTGTAATCATTTCAGTTGTTTTTTTCATCTGAAACATTTTCTAAATATGAATTTAGGCCATACTTATACCATCTCTGCCTATTGGTTTTCTCCCCCTCCCCCTACTGGGCTGCCATGTCTGACAGACGTAGTTGAGGGGTGATATGTCCCAGGTGCATTTTAACCCATTTCCCGACGTTCACGTAAATAAGCTTTAGTCTGGAAGCCCGCCGATCCCGTAAGTTACGTGATGATGAGGGTCTTTTATTTAATTAATCCATGTTTTGATCCGATCGAGTCGACAGCTGAGTCCCGTTAGCATGCTAGTGTCGAGTGTGTCACTGGACTGTGCCATCTGAAGTTGCGCACGCATCTACCATGAGTTCTATGTGCTGCTTTCAATGGCTTTTATCTCCAAATCGGCGCCATGAATGTAGTTTCTGGTCAAAACAAGGTTTTTCAACGGCCATTGGTGTGTTAATGTGTGAATGTAATGCACAATCCATGTATAGAGCCTTGGATAAAAAGTGCATTTACCATTTTAGGACACTACAGTGGTTTAATTGATCTGTGGTGAAATGTCTCCCCCCGGTGGTGGTGTCAGGACACTCCAGTGTATGAAGCCGTGGAGGAGAACGGGGTCAAGGAGGAGGAGCCTGTGGCCCAGGGGGCGGGGCCTGTGGCCCCGGAGGAGGAGCTCTACCTGAACCCAGATGAGACCGTCCAATCAGCAGCAGCAGCAGGTGAATGTCTTAACGTCCTTGTTCTGGGGAGGATGTATTAACATCCTTGTTATGGGGAGGACGTCTTAATCATAGATATATATAAGAAAGGCTAGATGGCTCACCCGCGCTCTGGCCAATGGAGAGCGATGTTGCTACGTGGCGGCCATCTTACAGAGGGGCAGCATAACATTGTGTCTATGGGGCATGTACTTTTTAAATAACCATAACTTGCTCAATTTTCAAACTGTTTGGTTTGTTATAAACGACGTCCGCATACTTATATGCTTTTATACAACGTTCATATAAAAAACATTAAGCAGATAAGTGTCCTGAATCATAGCCACGTTTTGATTGAAGTATTTATTAACAGTTTGCAGAATTACAGTACATTTCAAGCACAACTCAATACAAAAACTGTTAACTGTGAGTGGACGAAACAGGTCGGGAGGGGCCAAACAATTTTAGCGATCCAGTTTTATATCGATAAAATATACCTTAAGACGTCCCCAGCACACGTCCTTAACACCCCGGTTTTATTTGATAAGACGTGTGTGGACGTCCTGTGCATCAGAAATGTTAAATGTGTGTGTGTGTGTGTGTGTGTGTGTGTGTGTGTGTGTGTGTGTGTGTGTGTGTGTGTGTGTGTGTGTGTGTGTGTGTGTGTGTGTGTGTGTGTGTGTGTGTGTGTGTGTGTGTGTGTGTGTGTGTGTGTGTGTGTGTGTGTGTGTGTGTGTGTGTGTGTGTGTGTGTGTGTGTGTGTGTGTGTGTGTGTGTGTGTGTGTGTGTGTAGATGCTCAGCAGTATGACTATGGAGAGGAAGATCTTGGAGTGACAGCGGTGGCTCTCTATGACTACCAAGCAGGTCAGTGTCCTCATTTACATATCTCTATGACTACCAAGCAGGTCAGTGTCCTCATTTACATATCATTTACATATCTCTATGACTACCAAGCAGGTCAGTGTCCTCATTTACATATCATTTACATATCTCTATGACTACCAATCAGGTCAGTGTCCTCATTTACATATCTCTGACTACCAAGCAGGTCAATGTCCTCATTTACATATAAATGACATATCTCTATGACTACCAACCAGGTCAGTGTCCTCATATACATATAATTTACATATCTCTATGACTAACAAGCAGGTCAGTGTCCTCATTTACATATCTCTATGACTAACAAGCAGGTCAGTGTCCTCATTTACATATTATTTTACATATCTCTATGACTAACAAGCAGGTCAGTGTCCTCATTTACATATCAATTACATATCTCTGACTATCTGGGGCGACTGTGGCTCAAGAGGTAGAGCAGGTCGTCCAATGATCCATGGGTCGGCGGTTCGAATCCCGGCTCCTCCTGTCTACATGTCGAAGTGTCCTTGGGCAAGACACTGAACCCCAAATTGCTCCCGATGTGCTGGTTGGTACCTTGCATGGCTTCCGCCGCAATCGGTGTATGAATGTGTGTGTGAATGGGTGAATGTAATGCACAATCTATGTAAAGCGCCTTGGATAAAGGCGCTATATAAATGCACCATTTACCATTTTTACCAAGCTGGTCAGTGTCCTAATTTACATATCATTTACATATCTCTGACTACCAAGCAGGTCAGTGTCCTCATTTACATATCATTTACATATCTCTGACTACCAAGCAGGTCAGTGTCTCTAGTCGTAGTGGCTGATTTTACACTTGCCGAAAATAGCCGATCTACAAGCTCACAACGTGGCGTGTTGTGAGCTTGTAAGACTTTTCAGAGCGCAACACCCGAGCGCAACCAAACATATAACGACTTTTCCAGGCTACTTTTTATTTGTCGACAAAGTCGTACATGTACTTAGTCAGTCGTTATAGCGTAGTTTTGTATTTGGTTCTTAGTGGGGAAAAAAGCAGTCGACCAACATTTTTCATCACAGTTTCAGTCGACGAAATACTAAACGCTGCTCCGTTTTCTCCGTTCACAGCCGGTGACGACGAGATCTCGTTCGACCCCGATGACATCATCACCAACATCGAGATGATCGACGAGGGCTGGTGGCGGGGGATGTGCCGCGGCGCCTACGGCCTGTTCCCAGCCAATTACGTGGAGGTTCGACAGTGAGCCCCCAAACCCCCCCCCCCCCCCCCCCCCCAACACCTGGGAGGAGGTGTCGCTCAGCCATCTCCTTCACACACCCCTCTCTCTCTCTCTGTTAACTTCGCCTCGATGACACTGTGCTCAGACAAGCCTCGGGAGGTTTCTCACTCATTTCGCTCTTTCTGCTTTCTTTTCTTGCTGGGACATTATTGGATCATTTGAGTTCCATTTGGATCGTTTGAGGTCCATTTGTACCCTCAGAGTTAAGTGTTAATGGGGGTCCTCGTATAGAATAGACGACACTTATCAGTAAATTATTGGTTTTATTAAAGCCACATAAGTTCACCCAAAAAAACAGATGATTTACTTCCCATCAGTTACACACACCATGAAGACTTGAATTATAGATTATTATATAACCTTAAAGGACCACTTTTCAACTTATCTTCATATACCCATATTGTGCCGAATATAAGACGACTCTGATTATAAGACGACCCCCATTTTAATACTCAAGCAGACTAATTAATTCCAGTAAATAACGCCAATATGTACCACAGTTAAGATTGAGTATTAGGACCTCACACACTGCAGAGAAAGAGAAAAGCGTCGAGTGGCCAAAGACATAAAGACCTGAGGTGGAGAGAACAAAGAGAAAAACCTCTTCTAAAGTCTTCTACGGAAGGCTTTTGGATTACGTTTGTTTATGTTCTTAGTAGCTCAACCATCGTCTTTTAAAGTGCAACACAAAAATAACACTATAGAACAACCATTGGTTGGGGTGAAATATCCACATTGGAATATTATTCTCTGTATTGTGTGATTGTGTGTGTGTGTGTGTGTGTGTGCGTGTGTGTGTGCGCGCGCGCGTGTGTGTGTGTGTGACTGTGTGTGTGTGCGTGTGTGTGTGCGTGCGGTCAAACACTAACACCAGTTTATTCTTCGTTGCACGACGGACGGCCTTTCGGCCGGCCGGCGAACATGGCGGACCCACGCACGTCGTACAAGGTCAGCTGTTGTTGCAGTGCGACGGAGCGTGACTCGTGACTTCAAGCTTCGGCCACAAGCTCTTCTCGTACGAGAATGTACAAAACGCGTGCAGATTGGGTGGGTTCCGATATGCCTCCAAGCAGATCGGGTGGGTTCCCCTCTATATCCCTCTAAGTAACGTTAGCAGACTCTTAATATTAAAGTTAATTCATTCCAAGGCACCTTGGAGCCTGAAAAACATTCAGACACTTTATGTAGTTTTATTTTAGCAGTTAACCTCTTTATTTATATAAATACACGTCTTCAATACACAAAGCTTTATATATGCACGTCTTCAATACATAAAGCAAGCATCACTAGCTGTATGCGTCTTCCAGGGTTCATTTTGTCGACTAAAAACAATGAGGGAAATTGTTGCTCGACTGCCTTTCCCCCCCCCCCCCCCCCACCGACAAACTAAATTAAAACCAAGCTATGATGACTAAGACGAAATATATTGACAGTTTCGTCAGCAAATAAAAGCTAGACTAAAATGTTAGGGAGGGACTAGTGGAGAAGAGAAGAGAGGAGAACTAAAAGACAAGTCATTTTATGTTTGGTTGTGCTCTGAAAATAGCAGATCTACAAGCTTGTAGATTGTAGATCGGCTATTTACAGCATGCAACCAAGTGTAAAGTCGGCCATTACGACGCCCTCAAGGCACCGCGAAAATGCATTTTTGTCGACAAAACCAACTGTAGATTCGACTGTAGAAATCGTATGATAATATTAGGTCGACTAAAACTAGACAAACTAGAACATTTCAGATGACTAAAATATGACTAAATGAAAATTTCTGTTAAAATCAACATTGTATGGTTTAAGTCTTCAGCAGCATCGAGAACACAAAAGGCTGACCTAATGGACCAATCAGCATCGAGGACACAACAGGCTGACCTAATGGACCAATCAGCTTTAGTCTCTCTCCTTGTGTCCTCACTACTTTTAAGTTTGCTTTGTTGCACAGAAGAAGATGATTGATTTGTAGCTTTTGTTAGAACAGCTTTTTTTGACCGTTTATATTTCACACAAAGACAACATGAAATTATTATTATTATTGTTCTTTTTCCTGAACACACTAACTTAGGGTGTAGGCTGGGGCTCAACTGAACTGAACTAAACTAAACAAACTGCTGCTATCTGGTGGTGAGCAACATAACACTAAAGGAATACACTACGGCTCATCGAGTATATTTATTACTCCTCATCACTAGTGATAAAGTCCTGGACGCCAACACCTCATCTGCACACGCGAGGGAGCGAGCGTTCCGACGGCCATATCACAAAAATACAAAAAAAACTGTGCTGATATGGAGCGTTGGCGCACTGTTGAGATGTACTGTAGCCTGAACCAGTCAATTAACCAATAAATAGTAGCGTGTAGATCTCAACCAATAAAAGTGTGTGTGGGGGGGGTGGACAACGTTTGTGCGCGCCACGTTGTCGCTCGCAGTACGTCAGGGCGGTCTCGTTGAAAAACGTGTATTAGAAATATTAGAAATGTCGTTGTTCGCTCGCTCGCATCGCTGGCAGTGTAGACTAGGTGTAACCTTGATAAAATCCTGGGTGCCATGATGCGTACCGGTGTGAAAAGATGATTTATTATATTTTATGAGGATAGACATTTGTATTCTCTGTGTTCTCTGTCATCCCAGTGTCGTCGTGTGTGTGTGTGTGTGAGTGAGTAGTGGGGGGGAGCACATCGATGCTAGACATGATGTAGGACGATGGTTCCCAAAGTGCGGTCCGGGGGGTTCCAAAAATAGCTGATCTAATAATAACATTTAAAGGAACACAAATGTGTTCCTTTATAAAACAATTCCAACATTTTTCTCAAGTATTTGTTGGAATAAAATCAAATGTCCATTGATTTGGTTTCATTTTCCGCAAATTTTACTTTGTTGCATTTTTCTTTACATTTTACTTAAATTATTGTTAAACATCTGCATTACCCCGTCATGTCAAATGGCTCTGAGCTGTGAGGGTGGGGGGTGGGGTGGGGGGTGAATAAGTGGACAATAAGTGTGTGACAATGGGCCGCATATGGAACGCATCAGGGCAACTCTAATAAGGTGTGCTTGAGAAGGGTCTAAAACTAAATGTTACTGTTGGGCTTGTAGGGATTTTATAATAAAAAGTGACCTTTTATTCCAAATGTTATTTTGTATCTCTGTTCGCTTCAGTCAAATGATCATTACCTGCTTGTTTGTTTATTTGCATTTTTTCTTTTTTTTAAGTAAATACGTTTCAATAAACGATGTATGGATGGTATATTTGATCATAATAAATCAATAAACGATGTATGGATGGAATATTTGATCATAAGTGTGGCGTTTGTTCATTTATACGCATCAATGCTCTAGAGCAGGGGTTCTCAACCTGGGGGTCGCGACCACTCAGGAGGTCGCCAAAGGGGGGTCCCCAGATTATTATTTTTTGCAACTGAATGGCTGGAGAGTTTACATAGTACAGCAAACAGAAATTTGCTAATTTAAAAAAAAAAATGTTCAGAATTTAAAAGTTGTGAAGATGCATGTGAAAAATCACAAAAATTGTGGCGCCTTAGTATAATGTTTATTATGTTTGAGTCCAGCAAACAAACGGCCTGACGGCCATATATGGTGATGTGACTAAATTAAAACACTCTGGGTGCTATCATTCAGTTTATTTTATAACACAAGGCAAAAATTACATGGGTCAATATATGAAGACATCTAATTGACCCTAATAGTCAGGGGATATTAATAAAATCTGGGAATACATTTCTTACCAAGAATTCTCTTCACCAATGTGTTTGTAAAGGTGTCCACTAACATATCCCACATTGGCTTATATTCAACCACCCTAGGGAATTTTTGACAGCTGCTAAAAGTTGGGGTACCATCAACTGCCATTATAAGGCTAAATGTCATTATGCTTTAAGTAGCATGTGATGTGTCAAACTAGTTTTACCCCTAGTTTGGCCATAGCCACTTGCCCAAATATGCCTAATGTGTTGACCTCATTACATTTGTGTTGACCTCATCACATTTGTGATGACGGCTATGACCGTTTTTAGCCCAAGGAGTGTTTTTTGTGCAAAACTAATGCTTGGAATGTATTCAGAATCATGGTTTGACATGTCACATGCTACTTAAAGCATAATGAAATTTAGCCTTATAATGGCAGTTGATGGCCCCCTAGTGGCGAAAAATAAAAATTCTGGGAACTCAGATTAATGGTACCCCAACTTTCAGCAGCCTTCAAGAATTCCCCTAGGGTGGTTGAATATAAACCAATGTGGGATATGTTAGACACCTTTACAAACACATTGGTGAAGAAAATTCTTGGTAAGAAATGTATTCCCAGATTTGACATACTGATAATATTCCCTGACTATAAGTTCATATGTATAGCTGGTGTAGAATCTTGGACCAGTCTTAGGCCGATGGTGCTAAAAAGGTCAGGTCAAGGTCACTCTCGCACCTTCTCATCCAAGCAAGCAGCACATATGGTCACTGTTGACATGGGAATGACATGTACCATATTCCCCTCACCATGGGAATGACATACCATATTCCCCTCACCATGCGGGAATGACATGTACCATATTCCCCTCACCATGGGAATGACATGTACCATATTCTCCTCACCATGGGAATGACATGTACCATATTATCCTCACCATGGGAATGACATGTACCATATTATCCTCACCATGGGAATGACATGTACCATATTATCCTCACCATGGGAATGACATGTACCATATTCCCCTCACCATATGGGAATGACATGTACCATATTCTCCTCACCATGGGAATGACATGTACCATATTATCCTCACCATGGGAATGACATGTACCATATTCTCCTCACCATGGGAATGACATGTACCATATTCTCCTCACCATGGGAATGACATGTACCATATTCCCTCACCATGGGAATGACATGTACCATATTATCCTCACCATGGGAATGACATGTACCATATTCCCCTCACCATGGGAATGACATGTACCATATTCCCCTCACCATGGGAATGACATGTACCATATTCTCCTCACCATGGGAATGACATGTACCATATTCCCCTCACCATGGGAATGACATGTACCATATTATCCTCACCATGGGAATGACATGTACCATATTCCCCTCACCATGGGAATGACATGTACCATATTATCCTCACCATGGGAATGACATGTACCATATTCCCCTCACCATGGGAATGACATGTACCATATTATCCTCACCATGGGAATGACATGTACCATATTCTCCTCACCATGGGAATGACATGTACCATATTATCCTCACCATGGGAATGACATGTACCATATTCCCTCACCATGGGAATGGCATGTACCATATTCCCCTCACCATGGGAATGACATGTACCATATTCCCCTCACCATGGGAATGACATGTACCATATTATCCTCACCATGGGAATGACATGTACCATATTCTCCTCACCATGGGAATGACATGTACCATATTATCCTCACCATGGGAATGACATGTACCATATTATCCTCACCATGGGAATGACATGTACCATATTATCCTCACCATGGGAATGACATGTACCATATTCTCCTCACCATGGGAATGACATGTACCATATTCCCTCACCATGGGAATGACATGTACCATATTCTCCTCACCATGGGAATGACATGTACCATATTCCCTCACCATGGGAATGACATGTACCATATTCCCTCACCATGGGCATGATGTACCATATTCCCCTCACCATGGGAATGCCATGTACCATATTCCCCTCACCATTGGAATGACATGTACCATATTCCCCTCACCATGGGAATGACATGTACCATATTCCCCTCACCATGGGAATGACATGTACCATATTCCCTCACCATGGGAATGGCATGTACCATATTATCCTCAACATGGGAATGACATGTACCATATTCCCCTCACCATGGGAATGACATGTACCATATTCCCTCACCATGGGAATGACATGTACCATATTCCCCTCACCATGGGAATGACATGTACCATATTCCCTCACCATGGGAATGGCATGTACCATATTATGCAACCTTATGCTGCAACCATACTGCTCTATAATGTAACTGTGCATCACAGTGGGATGCATGCTCTATAGTATAGAGCGTCACAGTCCCGCCCCCTTTCAGAACGACGAGTGGGCCAGGAAATAATTCCCCATTAATTTTCCCCATAGGCTTTTCAAAAGGTAAGTTTTTAAAGACGTTTACGCCGCGGACAAAGACAACTCGGCCTCGTGACAAATCATGACAATAAACACAATGTTTTGCGCAGATCAAATAATTAGAAAGAAGAGAAAAAGGGCAGGTTACAACACTTTTTGTTTTGTTTTTCTTCTAACTACGAGACCATGGGCTATGGTCCATGGTCTTGTTTTTTGTCTTTTTTTCAAATCCTCAAAATTGATGAAAAACGGCATGCCGTCCGGGCTCGGAGTGACCATGGGACGGCACTATAGCATGCTGTTTTTCATCATTTTTGAGGATTTGAAAAAAGAATCACTCCCAAGACCATGGACTATAGCCCATGGTCTCGTAGTGATTTTCTTCTTTTTTTCAAATACTCGTTTTTCTACATTTTTGACCATGGGCGATAGCCCATTGTCTCGGAGGGCATACTATAGCACGTCATTTTTGAGAAATTGAAAAGAAGACGAAAATAACTCCATAACTACAAAACATTAAATCAAATCAAATAAAAAGGTTCCAGCATGTGTCTCCACAGTAAGCTGAATTATAAAAAAGTGTGAATGGAGTTTCTAGGTGAAAGTGCTTTTTTGACAATATCTGCCATTGAGCCCCATTGTAAAATTCTCAAATTTGAAAGCACTATATTTCTAAAACTATGAAACATTTCAAAGATTCCTTTTCAGGCAAACATGTCCACCGTAAGATGAACCTAAGTAGGCTTGAATGGGGTTTCTAGGTGTAAGTATGTAGGACTAGTAGCATGCCAAAGTTTGTGCTATTGCCATTGAGAATGCATTGGGCTTTCAAGTTAAATAACTCAGAAACTACAAAACATTTCAAATAAAAAGGTTCCAGCATGTGTCTCCACAGTAAGCTGAATTATAAAAAAGTGTGAATGGAGTTTCTAGGTGAAAGTGCTTTTTTGACAATATCTGCCATTGAGCCCCATTGTAAAATTCTCAAATTTGAAAGCACTATATTTCTAAAACTATGAAACATTTCAAAGATTCCTTTTCAGGCAAACATGTCCACCGTAAGATGAACCTATAGGCTTGAATGGGGTTTCTAGGTGTAAGTATGTAGGACTAGTAGCATGCCAAAGTTTGTGCTATTGCCATTGAGAATGCATTGGGCTTTCAAGTTAAATAACTCAGAAACTACAAAACATTTCAAATTAAAAAGTTCCAGCATGTGTCTCCACAGTAAGCTGAATTATAAAAAGTGTGAATGGAGTTTCTAGGTGAAAGTGCTTTTTTGATGTGCCAATATCTGCCATTGAGCCCCATTGTAAAATTCTCAAATTTGAAAGCACTATATTTCAAAAACTATGAAACATTTCAAAGATTCCTTTTCAGGCAAACATGTCCACCGTAAGATGAACCTAAGTAGGCTTGAATGGGGTTTCTAGGTGTAAGTATGTAGGACTAGTAGCATGCCAAAGTTTGTGCTATTGCCATTGAGAATGCATTGGGCGTTAAAGTTAAATAACTCAGAAACTACAAAACATTTCAAATTAAAAAGTTCCAGCATGTGTCTCCACAGTAAGCTGAATTATAAAAAGTGTGAATGGAGTTTCTAGGTGAAAGTGCTTTTTTGACGTGCCAATATCTGCCATTGAGCCCCATTGTAAAATTCTCAAATTTGAAAGCACTATATTTCTAAAACTATAAAACATTTCAAAGATTCCTTTTCAGGCAAACATGTCCACCGTAAGATGAACCTAAGTAGGCTTGAATGGGGTTTCTAGGTGTAAGTATGTAGGACTAGTAGCATGCCAAAGTTTGTGCTATTGCCATTGAGAATGCATTGGGCGTTCAAGTTAAATAACTCAGAAACTACAAAACATTTCAAAGTAAAAAGTTCCAGCATGTGTCTCCACAGTAAGCTGAATTATAAAAAGTGTGAATGGAGTTTCTAGGTGAAAGTGCTTTTTTGACGTGCCAATATCTGCCATTGAGCCCCATTGTAAAATTCTCAAATTTGAAAGCACTATATTTCTAAAACTATGAAACATTTCAAAGATTCCTTTTCAGGCAAACATGTCCACCGTAAGATGAACCTAAGTAGGCTTGAATGGGGTTTCTAGGTGTAAGTATGTAGGACTAGTAGCATGCCAAAGTTTGTGCTATTGCCATTGAGAATGCATTGGGCGTTAAAGTTAAATAACTCAGAAACTACAAAACATTTCAAATTAAAAAGTTCCAGCATGTGTCTCCACAGTAAGCTGAATTATAAAAAGTGTGAATGGAGTTTCTAGGTGAAAGTGCTTTTTTGACGTGCCAATATCTGCCATTGAGCCCCATTGTAAAATTCTCAAATTTGAAAGCACTATATTTCTAAAACTATGAAACATTTCAAAGATTCCTTTTCAGGCAAACATGTCCACCGTAAGATGAACCTAAGTAGGCTTGAATGGGGTTTCTAGGTGTAAGTATGTAGGACTAGTAGCATGCCAAAAATTCCTTTTCAGGCAAATTCCTTTTCAGGCAAACATGTCCACCGTAAGATGAACCTAAGTAGGCTTGAATGGGGTTTCTAGGTGTAAGTATGTAGGACTAGTAGCATGCCAAAGTTTGTGCTATTGCCATTGAGAATGCATTGGGCGTTTAAGTTAAATAACTCAGAAACTACAAAACATTTCAAAGTAAAAAGTTCCAGCATGTGTCTCCACAGTAAGCTGAATTATAAAAAGTGTGAATGGAGTTTCTAGGTGAAAGTGCTTTTTTAACGTGCCAATATCTGCCATTGAGCCCCATTGTAAAATTCTCAAATTTGAAAGCACTATATTTCTAAAACTATGAAACATTTCAAAGATTCCTTTTCAGGCAAACATGTCCACCGTAAGATGAACCTAAGTAGGCTTGAATGGGGTTTCTAGGTGTAAGTATGTAGGACTAGTAGCATGCCAAAATGTGTGGTATTGCCATTGAGAATGCATTGGGCGTTTAAGTTAAATAACTCAGAAACTACAAAACATTTCAAAGTAAAAAGTTCCAGCATGTGTGCCCACAGTAAGCTGAATTATAAAAAGTGTGAATGGAGTTTCTAGGTGAAAGTGACTTTTTGACGTACCATAGAGCTGCCATTGAGCCCCATTATAAATGTCTCATATTTGAAAGCACTATATTTCTAAAACTATGAAACATTTCAAAGATTCCTTTTCAGGCAAACATGTCCACCGTCAGATGAACCTAAATAGGTTTGAATGGGGTTTCTAGGTGTAAGTATGTAGGACTAGTAGCATGCCAAAGTTTGTGCTATTGCCATTGAGAATGCATTGGGCGTTTAAGTTAAATAACTCAGAAACTACAAAACATTTCAAAGTAAAAAGTCCCAGCATGTGTGCCCACAGTAAGCTGAATTATAAAAAATGTGAATGGAGTTTCTAGGACAAAGTGATTTTTTTCACTTCAAGTTCCTTTTCTTTATCAACCTGCCTGACTGAGTGAGATTTCCGTGCGCTTTTATCTTCTCCTTTCTTCAAAGTAAAGTTTCAGAGTAAAGACCAGAGTGGGATTTGAACCCACAACATCTGGATCATGTGGTCAGTTACTTAACACATTGAGCTACCAGGCTGTCTGTGTTATGTCATCGTTTCTCTTCTGTATTATGTGATTAACATCCATGATAACACTTAAAAGCACTAAAAGACACATTTGATTAAAATGCTCTGTACATGATCCCAATGCCCCATTTAAAAGTGACACCAAGAAGAACATCTTAAAACTTGAAATCATGGAAAGATCAGTGGCCCCCCTTGTTAAGACAACATCCATGTGAGCCAGAGGTTGTGACTTCAAATCCAGCTGAGTTCCTCCTACTTTCACTCTGCTCCATGTTTTGGAGAATAAGACATCCAGAAGAACACTGGAAAGAGAAGGAAAGCTGAGGAGATTCTCAGAGAGCATGGTGGCACTCTGTGATAAGCTGCTGTCTATGTGAGCCACGGGACGTGGGTTCAAGCTCAACCCATGGTCTCGGATGGCATACTATAGCATGCCGTTTTTCATCATTTTTGAGGATTTGAAAAAAATGTAATAAAATCACTGCTTTTTTCAAATGTTGTGTTTATGTCTAGAGAGAAAAAAGGAAGAGGAATTAGTCTTTGTAAATGTTTTAATTATACCACATGGCAATGTGGTAACATTGTAATCTAATTTATATTATGACTCTGAAGATTACATAAGACAAATATTTACATGTACTATTAAGATCATGGATCCTACCATGTTTAAGCTTAACTGTTCCATTTGTAAACACTCACTTTGAAATCCAATAAACATTTCATATCAACATGTTGTCTGCTATGCAAAAATAAATACAATACCATATAGATTAGAGCAATGAATTCTATAAATATTTTACAACAGAGATCCAGTAATGTCTCTGCAGTGCCTCGTTATCAAATGTACCAAGAAAACTCTTCAGCATAATTCCTTTTAAGGCTGTAACACTGACCAGATTAACACTTAACAGATAAATATAGTCTGTATATACTGTATAAATATAATTGAGTCACTTGACAATATAAATGCTTATATCATGTAACTGAAGCAGTGTGAATTTGTGCACAACTCTTTAAATCTTTGAGTTTTATATTTTCTAGAATAAATTAAAGATTAAATGACTACCGATCTTTTTTTACCTCCTGTTAAAAGTAATCCGTGTTGAATATGCCCGATATCTTACTAAAACAGTTGCAGACATTAAGCAAGCAAAAGCACAGCAGGCAGAATTGAATCTACACCGCTACTAATTTAGTTTGTTAATGCTGTGTAACAACATAACTACATAAGGAGTCACGTCTCCCTTGCAGCAGTTGATGGCACACAAACTGTTGTTCTTCAACAGATTCAATAGAATAACACCCTGTATCTGTGCATTGATAAAGCTATATTCAGACATTGGATTCTATGAAGGAACGCTTGGGTTTAATGGGAGCCATGTGAAGAGCTGGGTTGTCTCTCGTAAGGCTGGCCTGCCTGTTCCTTGCATCAGGAAAGCGATGGTGGGTCGACGCCATGGCCCTGGCCTCTCGTTGTTGGATACGTTCTCCAAACTCAATGTCATGTTGTTGACTGTTGGCCTCTCTTCCAGTGATGTGCTCATGAAACGAGGCCCGCTTGAACTCATTGTTCACTTGAAATTCCATGGCTGACATATTTAAATTGTCCATCCCTCCCCCGCCAGGAGAATGTCCCTGCCTGCCTTGCCCAGAAGTTTGAGCCTGGACTCTGACAGACTTGTCCATGACCCCCATGAAGGGCCGGGGTTTTATCTCGGGTTTGGCCTTGACGCTACCACCACTCCTGGTGACGCGCGGGGCGTCTGAGCCTTGTTGGATCCCGCCATCCGACAAAGTCCCACTGGAGGCCTGGCTGGAGCTGGACCCCCTTGAGCCTGCCGTGCCCACCGAGCCTCCCCCGCTCTCTCGCTTAGCCTCTGTGCTAGACCCTAGAGAAAGAGGCAGGCTCTCCAGGACTGCAGAGTGGGCAGAGAGTCTGTCGGAGGCCCTGGAGAAGCTGGCGGATCGGCCCTGATAGGGCTGGCCGTGGCCAGGGGGAGAGGAGCTGATGGGGGAGATGGGGTGGTAGTGGTGGGTAGGGCTGTGTCCAGCGTGGCCCTTTTTGGGTACTGGAATGGGGCTGATGTCAATACCCAGTGCGGGGGTGGGCTTCAGTGAGGTGGAGATGTGTCTGCCTGGCAGAGGGCTAGAGGGGCCACAGAGAGAGAGAGGCCTGCCGCCTACTCTGCCCCCTGTATGTAGGGAGTGGCAGTGATGCTGGGTCCTGCTGCCCTGGTTCTGGGTCGGTCTGTCTATAGACTCCACTAGAGGTAAGGGCCGTCCTTCATCTGCTAAACCGAAAGCCAAATCTCCAGGGAGAGTCCTGTTAGATGAATACGGATTCAGAGGCCAATATTCTGAGTTCCTCCCACATTGTATGGGACATTCTTCTCCTTCCTGTTCTTCCTTCTCAACGTCAACGTGATCAACAGGACTTTGTCTTTCTGGGCTGCCCTGAGAGTAAAGGTCTGCCTCGCTGTCGGTGAGCTGGTGGTGGTGGGAGTGTGAATCCTGGCTCTTGCCAGAAGTCTTGCGCTGTTGTAGTTGGCATTCCTCCTGGACACGCGCCAGAAGGCGCTGGATCTCTCTGTTTGATGGGCAAAGTCGTGCTGCCTCGTGGAGGTCTGCCAGGGCTGAAACAAATTGCCTGCAGAGGACAAACGAACATTAAAGGGCTTAAGAGGACAACATGTATGGCTATGATGGAGAGAAGCATTATGTGACTTCTTGTGAAATTCCTGTTCTTCCTAATCCTATAGGCAGACTATAGTATGGTGTATTTATTTGACCAACATGCTGGAGCATGACATATTTCTGACTACATTGTAGAGTTAGAGTCGTATGTCATAGTAGTATTATGGAATACAAAACAACTCGCCCCTTTACCAACTCGCCCCGGGCGTACAGCCGGCGGAACATCGCGGCCTGGTAAATTATGCTTAAACGGTTAAACCTAACCTTATTCCTAACCTTAAACTCAGTAAAACTATGCCTAAACCTAACCCTATTCCTAAACTTAACCTCAGTAAAACTATGCCTATACCCTAAACTTATTTCTAAACTTATTCTCAGCAAAACAAAATAAAGAATACAAGAACCGCCGCACCGAGCTGTCGGCGTGAGGTCGGCGGAAAAAAAGCTGGGGCGAGATGGAATTGGGGCGACCGTACCTGTTACCGTATTATGATATTTCTCATTGTGACATTTTTGTGTCATTTTTTTGTGTTTTATGTCATCAGAAATAGGTCATATTATACTGTACATTTTCTGAAATACTACATACTTTTATAGTAAAACCGTTTGAAAACATAAGGCCTCCGGCTACGGGCTGTCAGCCGGCGGAAGTATAAAAATCACACCCTTGTGACCCACAGGAACGCACCCAGGGGGCCGGGCCGGTTCCGGCGTGTCACCCCGCGTCCGAAACGGTTGAGAAATGACAGAGTTACCGTGTGGCAGTCCCTCTACTGTACCCTCTAATGTACTGTACTGTACTGTCACTGTACTATACTGGCACACCCGAAAGCATCATATATAGTTAATACGTGCGTGTGTGTTTGTCTGTGTGTTATGTTGCGCACAGGGGGTGAAAAACAACCATGCTGTTTTCGTGCTCATACCCAAGCACCCACCCACCCTGCCAGCCACCCAGCCACCCACACACATAGCTCCGTAAGGAAGTGCAGGTTGCACCACTTAAAAATGGAAATGCTAAATTTCCAGATGATAACCCTTGGGTCAATACAATAAAACATTTAATTAGCCTGATTATCAGACTGAAGCGAGCAGAGAAGCAGTGGAGTGGTCTGGGGCCAGGCAGCATATCACCCCACTTCTTAAATCCTTACAAAGGCTCCCTGTTTGTCAAAGAATTGATTTCAAACTACTACAGTTAAAAGATCTGACCCGTCTGAACCGAGTGGTACTGTACTGTACAAGCCCTCCCTGGCCTCTCTGTGTGTGTGTGTGTGTGTGTGTGTGTGTGTGTGTGTGTGTGTGTGTGTGTGTGTGTGTGTGTGTGTGTGTGTGTGTGTGTGTGTGTGTGTGTGTGTGTGTGTGTTAGGCTGCGCAACAGTGACACTTGGTGGTCAACGAATGCTATTTCCGTACTCAGACGGACAGATCCAGCCAGGCAGTGACACACTACACACATTGCTGTCTATAGGAGTAGCTAGCACCACTCAAAAACAGTATTAAACTTGAAATGGTTTAGGGCCAAAATACATTTCTGATCTTGGGGGTCATCTGGGAAAGGTCTGCTTTCTGTCCCTCAAACCAAAAATAAACATGGGGAAGCAGCATTTAGTTTAACATATCTGGAACAAACTCCCAGAAAACTGCAGGTCTGCTGCCACTCTTATTTCTTTCAAAACACAAATAAAGACCTTGCTTTCTGTTTGTCGCTGCCTTTGATTGAGTTACTTTTCTTGTTCTTTCTCTTCTGCACTGTAATTATATTTGTTATTTTTACTTCCTTTGTAGTATGCTTCCTAATTTTATAATTGTGTTTCCTTTGCTTGATGTTTTGCTTGATGCTTTGTTGTTGAAATGTTGAAAATGTGCTTATGCCTTGCCTTGCCTTGCCTTGCCTTGCCTTGCCTTGCCTTGCCTTGCCTTGCCTTGCCTTGCCTTGCCTTGCCTTGCCTTGCCTTGCCTTGCCTTGCCTTGCCTTGCCCTGCCCTGCCCTGCCCTGCCCTGCCCTGCCCTGCCCTGCCCTGCCCTGCCCTGCCCTGCCCTGCCCTGCCCTGGCCTGGTGGAGACCTGGGCCCTATCGTATCCCGTGCCTTACCCGCAAGCATTAAACACTTTCCGTGAATTACGCATTTAGGAGCTCCCACTATGCATGAACGTTATCTTGCGGCCACACAATCCACTATACATTTTGCCGACTCCTATATTTGCGGGTGGAGGTGTGTCTGTAGGCGTGTTGATGCGCTTTAACTATATTTGCTATCTTATGCACACAGGTTTAGGACAACGGAAAGCGTCTCTTCAAACCACCCGTAATGCAAATCCGCTTGATAAAAGAATGCGCTCCTGATTTGGAGCTGCGACGAAGAACATTCACAGCTCAGAGGTCTCGTTCTGTCTTAATTTAATAATTCTCCACAAATCTCTGTGATTGTAATTTCCCTAAAATCAGCAGTGTCAATTTCTTGTGTCCATTGTGTTTAATTGACTAGTCCAAGAAATTATTTGATGAGTGCCATGACGCATTGTGCCCGATTCACTCTGCTCGTTCAGTTTCATCACCCCATTGCGAAGCAAATATTTAATGGATTACATTATCAGTAACACGCAGCTGATACTTGTGTCAACCAAAATACCAAATGTAGTTTTATTGAAAGGCAATTAAAGGCTAGATGGTAAGACGGGTGTAATTTCCATTAATGTTATTTCGCCTAAGTTCAGTGCAAATCTGTTTAATTAATCTGATTTCCCAAACTTTCCCTTTTGCTTGATACCGTTTCGTAAAGAGACAATACAATCACGATCTATATGAAAAATAGATTGTGTAAAGTAGATTACACAGAATTGTTTTAAATGCTTAATATTAAAGCGAGTTATGGCTAAATTAAATGAGGAGTGTTCTTGGCTGTTCTTAAGTGTTCCATATGGTTCTGTACGGCGGTGGAAAAAAAATAAAAATAAACGGCAATAAACAACAAAATTTTCAAATATCAGATATTACATTAAACTGGACTGTTAGTGTGTGATTATTAGCCTACTTCCCAAAGAGTATCAGTATCATGGTCAGTATGTCAGTACCATGGTCAGCACCAATGCACCATGGTCAGTATCATGGCCAGTTTCATGTCAGTAACATGTCAGTGTCATGGTCAGTACATGGTCGTATCATGGTCGTATTATGTCAGTATCATGTCAGTATCATGGTCAGTATCATGGTCAGTATCATGTCAGTTTCATGGTCAGTATCATGTCAGTATTATGTCAGCATCATGGTCAGTATTATGGTCAGTATTATGGTCAGTATTATGTCAGTATCATGTCAGTATCATGGCCAGTATCATGGCCAGTATCATGTCAGTATCATGGTCAGTATCATGGTCAGTATCATGTCAGTATCATTGTCAGTATCATGTCAGTATTTATGTCAGTATCATGGTCAGTATTATGGTCAGTATTATGTCAGTAACATCATGTCAGTATCATGTCAGTATCATGGTCAGTATTATGTCAGTATTATGTCAGTATCATGTCAGTATTATGTCAGTATCATGTCAGTATCATGGTCAGTATCATGTCAGTATTATGTCAGTATCATGTCAGTATCATGGTAGTAGCATGACAGTATCATGGTCAGTATCATGGTCAGTATTATGTTAGTAATATATTGCTTTCAATGCCGGTGAGAAACACTATGGTGGAGTTGAATCAATGCAGCCATAATTACCTGCTACTCCTCTTGGCACGGGCTCTGGCATAATAAGCCTCATAAGACTTGGGCTTGAGCTCCAGAGCCTTTGTTGCAAAGTCCTCAGCTATGCCAAAGTCCTGTAATTGGAAAGAGAAATATATTTTTTAATTATCTTATGTTGTCTGGTTTTGCACTCAACTTAGGTCGGTGTGCAATAGCTAAACTGTGTGAGGTGAAGGTGTCTGCACTGCTGCATTTTCCGGATATTTTGCTGCGTATTTCCGGACTAGTTAGATTTAAAACAAAATAGCTGATGTACAAGCTCACAAGGTGTCATGATGACATGCATTGTGAACTTGTACAGGTAGATCAGCTATTTAAGCATTTTGTGCGTGACATTAAAGGTATATTCAGTGATTTCGCTTCATTCAAATATCACTTATTTTTTCTTTTAATTTGGATAATCCTCC
This sequence comes from Electrona antarctica, assembly GCF_951216825.1. NCBI lineage: Eukaryota > Metazoa > Chordata > Actinopteri > Myctophiformes > Myctophidae > Electrona > Electrona antarctica. The sequence goes on along the minus strand of NC_136808.1, from coordinate 47,261,373 downwards.
CTACTATAGAGTGTGCTGACCATATAAGGAGTTCCTCCCTGTCCCCAGTGAGCCCCTGGGGTAAAAAAACCCTAGTTTCAGTTTTGGTGGCGGGTGGCAAAGCCTTCATCCAATCAGGATGAGAGGGGCCTTCCTCCAATCATGTGTTGGGGCGGGCCTTGGTGCACATGCTGTTGCACTTCCCCCCACTGTAGAGCGTGTGCATGTGCACATTTTGTTACCGGGGCGGACTGGGTGGTTTTCCAAATCACTCAAATCACTGAATGCTCCTTTAAGTGGTTAACAGAATAAAAGTATGGTTGGCTGATTTGTATTTTGATTATTTCATGGGGTAGAAACACAAAAAATCATTTCAGTGTTTCTGTTAATTGGATTTCTGTGTGCGTCAGTGTCAGTGCCTCAGTCTGTGTGCGTCAGTGTCAGTGCCTCAGTCTGTGTGCGTCAGTGTCAGTGCCTCAGTCTGTGTGCGTCAGTGTCAGTGCCTCAGTCTGTGTGCGTCAGTGTCAGTGCCTCAGTCTCAACACTGCATCTGTCAACTGAAGCCTGCAGTATAAAACCAAATACAAGATGCACAAATAGACTTTATTTTATGTGCCTAGCAACAGAAAAACAAAGCCGGGCCGAGCTCCGCTTGTTTCCATCGCTCTCGCCATCACTCTCAGGTGAATACATCATTAGGAGAACGCATTGTGATTCTGTCCTTGAATGCGAGGTCAAAGCTCGTAGCCTTGAACAGGAGTTTGTGAACATTGCTGCTGAATGTTTAATGACAGGGTATCATGTGTTCTCTCTCCTGGCCTTATCGCCTATACCTTCTCATGATGTGTGGCTTTAGTCAGCCCTACTGCTGTAAATAAACCCCTGAAGGACATGGAGGAGCAGAGGAGGTGGGGGGCAGTGAACGGCAGAGCGAGAGAGAGACAGAGAGAGAGAGAGAGAGAGAGAGAGAGAGAGAGAGAGAGAGAGAGAGAGAGAGAGAAATAAACACACTGGACAGACACGACTCTATTGAGAGTGACCTTATCACATCACATCATCTGCTCCATTATTCATTGGAAACAATGATCCTCAGAATAGTGTTTTCTTTTTTACACAAACCTGGCTCTGGGCCATACACATAGATCTAGCGATAATGTAATCTCACACAGCAGTTTATTATCCCATTAGTGAGCTACAAATCCTGCCCTTAGGTCATACACATACTATGTGTTTGTTGATGTTCATTTGTAGTTTTCTGTACTGATGGAAGGATATGTCAATACATGTTATTATAGGATGAATCACACCCCCACCTGCCCCTTCCAGTCCCCCCTCGATCCCTAACGCTCAACAAGACCAGCACGTGTGTCGCAATCCTTACATTGGATTTCCTGCGGCAGCGGGAAATGTTGAGATAGAGGGAGACGCGCAGTTCCTTCAGACCTTTGAGCTCTTCTCCCAGGCCCTCACGGGGTAATTTCCTCAAGGCAAACTGGTAGCGCTGGCCTGCCTCCTTCATACGGCCCTTCTGAGGAACACATGGGGGCAGAGGAAGGAGGGGATGGATGGAGGTGACCAGGGAGGGGGGGGTTGCATATTCATTACTTGATTAAAAAAAAAAGAGGTGTTGTTCAAAGTGAAACATGGCCATGCACATCTGTTTCAGCCTCTGGGGCTGACCTACCTTGTACAGCATGTTACCCTCTTCCATCAGCTTCTGTAGCAGGATGAGCAGGACATCTGGTTTGGAGGAGGCCATAGCCCATGTAGCATGACCTGAGAGAGAGACGGACGAAGGCTTAGGTTTTATGACTATAGTTTAAAAAGCAGTGGTTCTTTGCTGGTGCTCGACAAAAGGTAGATACATACAGAGAAGGAGGACACGACGTTTCGGCCGCGATGAAGGCCGTTCACGGCCTGAGTTAAATGGTGTTTTAACAAAATAAACACTGTTGGAGCAAAAGACTGTGTGCGGACTACTCCTTCTCTGTTAGGTTATATGACTCTCACATTTCCCTAAATTATGTCTATCTATTCGTCTGTCTGTCTGTCTGTCTGTCTGTCTGTCTGTCTGTCTGTCTGTCTGTCTGTCTGTCTGTCTGTCTGTCTGTCTCACACATTTTCTCTCTCTATGTACCTGACCGATCATGCAGCGCTGTTCTGTAGCCTTCGAGGAACGCGTAAGAGCACTACACTATATGCTTCCCTACAAAGCCAAAGTGCAATTACAGGAAATGTTTTTGGCCGATAATGCGTTTCAACTGGTCAGCCAAATGAGATATCGGCAAAGAAGTGATATAATTACACTAATTGTGAAAATGTTCTTGAGGTAATTGTTTTTTCCTTTTGACCTTTTGTCCTTTGGGATACACAAATAAGTCGGTGTGTCCAAAAATGTAGTTACTTTGGCTTTGTAGGGCAGAATATTCATCAAATATTTTTAAGCACTGTTTTTCCATACGTGTTAAAATCTATACCGACTTGGTATTTCCCACTTCTGTTCTGGTCCCACCAAACCCATACCCATCCATCCGTCCAATTAGGGATCCAGCTGCACGTATAGGGGAGTGTCACTGTCTGTTAAATACCGACACGGGAGGAAGACACTTCATTGTGTATTATTGTTATTGTATGTATTGCATTTCAAACTCTAAGTTTAAAAAGTTCTATAGGAAGGAATGGGAGTCGGACCCCGAGCTAAATATATTGCATCGCCCCTGTTCCTGTCCCCTCTGTGTAAATGTTATAACACCATAATCAGAGGACAAGGAAGCACCAGTCCCGTTGTGTGCCCAGATATTTTACAGTAGGCTACGGTGCGGATCAATGCACAATCAAAGACAATCCGAAATGTGGTGAGCTTTGGATTTCAACCTACATTGCGTGCCTTAATCCATCAGTGCCGTGGAAGATCTGTCCGATATTCTACACAGGATGAATTGTGAGCTTTCGAAATACACAGGACAATCAAACAGGGCACTAAATTCACTATAATAAACGATCAGCATTTGATTTATTTTCTGTTGGTGTGAATATAAAAATCACACCCGTGTGAAGTGAGGGGCGCTCTTATCATTATACATCATCATACATCATCTCATGAGCAACTGAATTCGTGTGATTGGTTTAGCCGATTTTCTCATCTACATAAAGTTTCCCTTCATTGTCAACGGCATTTAATGTTCGTGTTGCCACAAATTTACGTTATTATGTGACGGACATATGACCTAATTTCTCATCTTTCATTGTCAATGGCAAATATGAGACGCGTGTGGACAAAAGCTGAATATAGGAGGGGCTAGCACCCCTCAAACATCACACCCGTGTGAAGTGAGGGGCGCTCTTATATCATACATCATCATGACGTAACATTTGCTCGTCCACATATGACGTAAATTCTCGATTCATTGTCAATGGGAATTTAACCGTTTCCGTCCGTAGGACGTAGCCACACGTCCTAGGGAATCCAATCGAGGGATGCATTGGACGTGTGTACACGTCCTAGCGCATCCTCAATGATATCAGGCGAGGGGAGAATATTCTGAATTTTTTCCTTTTTTTTATTTTTCAGTCGGACACTAGGCCACCGTCCTTCGCTTTATCAGTCATATTAGCCGCGCTATTGCTGTTAACGTTCAGAGTAAAAGCGGCCATGTCTTTCCGGCACCCCAGAGCTTCTATTTTGAAGGAATCCCGGCACTGATTGTGTTAATGTTTGTGTAGGACAAAAATAGCCGATTTGCTCGTCCACATATGACGTAAATTCTCCATTCATTGTCAATGGGAATTTAATGTTTGTGTAATACGAACATCTGCACTAGCTCAATATAGGAGGGGCTAGCGCCACTCAAAAATCACACCCGTGTGAAGTGAGGGGCGCTCTTATCATCATACATCTTCATACATCATCTCATTTCGACCAATCACAATTTGCGTCCTCACTTTTGTCTTCAATGTTTGTGTTTACATAAACACTCAAACTGGCCATTCATTTTCAATGGCATTTAATGTTTGTGTTTACACACACCCTCAAAGCTGGACATAGGAAGGGCTAGCGCCACTCAAAAATATGGTTTATGCTGTGTGTGTGTGTGTGTGTGTGTGTGTGTGCGTGTGCGTGTGCGTGTGCGTGTGTGTGTGTGTGTGTGTGTGTGTGTGTGTGTGTGTGTGTGTGTGTGTGTGTGTGTGTGTGTGTGCGTGCGGGGGGGGTCATGCACTGTCCTCCAGTCCCAGATCACTGCCTAAGCTTTGTGCCTATGGGAAAACCACTCACTTACTTTACAGAGTACCTTATGTTGAGTGCAGTACACACAGATACAGACATGTTGGGAAGCACAGTATATCTATCTACCCATCTTGGATCCTTTCTTCAGCAGTGAGGCCACCAGGGCAGGGTTCTGACATCCACCGGTCTGGTCTGGTGGTCTGGTACCACCGCTGCACTCCAGCACTGCCCCATGGTCCACCAGGTACTGCACCTGGACCAGGTACAGGAGAACACCACAGTCTACGTCGGATAGATGGGAGGAGAACTGTCTGTCTGTGTCCATTTGTCCATGCGTCAATCCATCCATCTATGCATCAATCCATCCATCTATGCATCAATCCATCCATCTATGCATCAATCCATCCATCTATGCATCTTGCATCAATCCATCCATCTATGCATCAATCCATCCATGCATCCATCCATCTATACATCCATGCCTTATTCATCCATCCTCTATCAACCCAGTACCATGATATGTGCTAATATGGAACATACTGTATCTGCATCTCCGTTGAGGGCGGCCAGATCAAGAGGAGTCCTCCCGTGTTTGTCTGGTTGGTCTAGATCTGCCCCTCGCTCTACCAGGAGGTGCACCACGTTCTTCTGGCCCTTCAGACACGCCCAACCCAGCACTGTCAGTCCCTCTTGGTCTACTGAGGATAGAGAGGCACCTGGGACCACAGACACAAATATTACACATTAAAACATAATTGATTATGTAATGTAGGAACAAACTCCACACAGACAGAAAGGCCCTCGGCTAAAACTCCTCCTGTCAGGTGATAAGAAGTGGCTCTCCCCAGGTTGGCATGCAGAGGGAGACTAGTGTCCAGGATTACAGTTTAGGCAATTGGCACAGGGTGAAAAAAAAGGTTTCAAAATCTTGGGTTAAAAAACAAACTGACTGCCCAGTGACCTCTCACCCTTTGACAACAAGAGCTCAACGGTGCTCAGATGACCCTCGACAGCAGCCAGCATCAGGGCACTGCGCCCCTGCTTGTCACTCAACTTTATATCGGCACCGTGCTTCAGCAGCAACTCTGCTACCTGAGATAGGAGAGAGAAATAATCAATGCCACAAAACACGAACACTCCAGCAAAAAGAGAGAAAGAAATTGAGAATCGCTCAGTGTGTCCTCACCTGTGCATGTCCATGTTTGATGGCGCTCAGCAGCGGGATCATCCCTCGGCGGTTGGGTAGCTCCAGCGCCGCCCCGCGCTCCAGGAGGAAAGCACACGTCTCCAGTCGCCCTCTCCCTGCTGCTGCGCTCATTGCTGAGAGAGGGATGGGGGGGGGGGGGGGAGAGAGAGGGGGGGGGGGGAGTGTTGAGAGCACCTTCAGGCTGAAAAGACGCCGTGGTGAGAAACGAAGAGGAAAGTGGTGCCAGGGTGACGGCCCAACCTAATTCACTGCAGCACGTGTGTCACGGCATTGGAGACCGTGACCTGGTTTAAGCTGGTGAATGATTTCACAATTTCCAGTGAGAGAAACACAGCTGTCTTAACACACTCCCTTCCAGCCATTTCAGCCCTATTTGGGTTATGAGCTTGTAGGACTGTTTTGCTTCTGGATGTACCACCCTGCTTTCCCCCAAACACCAATTATAATAAATAGTTAAATGAACATAAACCAACAACATTAATCACAAATAACACATACATTCAATGCATTCCCTATTGCAAATTATAACACATTAGCTAGAGAGAGAGAGAGAGAGAGAGAGAGAGAGAGAGAGAGAGAGAGAGAGAGAGAGAGAGACTTTTCAGCACCATGGATGGAGACATATAGCCTACAGTAAAGTATCAGATTTGCATTAGGTTCCAATCCAGAATGATGCTTTGTATGTACAGCAAACAAGTGTAAAACATACACACACATCATCCTATATGATTCCCTAAAGCAAATTTCCAGCAACGTAAATTTAAACCAAACAGTGCTGCATTCAGCAACACAATCACAGACTTTTCTTCTTTTGAAAACAAAAGGCCTGCGGTGTCTGCGGTGTCTAGTATTACTCTGACAACCACTAGGTTGAATCCTCTTCTTTTATTGAGGTCCTGGAGCTTCTTGTGCAACGCCCAGGATTAAAACCCGGCTCTCCCGCATTGGAAAGCCAACATCTTAGCCTAAAGAGGAATTCCCCCTTGCTCGGGGGGAATATCAGGGTTTTGGTCATCAGGCAGAGCAGAGGTTCTGAGCTACTATTGAATATCAGGGTTTTGGTCATCAGGCAGAGCAGAGGTTCTGAGCTACTATTGAATATCAGGGTTTTGGTCATCAGGCAGAGCAGAGGTTCTGAGCTACTATTGAATATCAGGGTTTTGGTCATCAGGCAGAGCAGAGGTTCTGAGCTACTATTGAATATCAGGGTTTTGGTCGTCAGGCAGAGCAGAGGTTCTGAGCTACTATTGAATATCAGGGTTTTGGTCGTCAGGCAGAGCAGAGGTTCTGAGCTACTATTGAATATCAGGGTTTTGGTCGTCAGGCAGAGCAGAGGTTCTGAGCTACTATTGAATATCAGGGTTTTGGTCACCAGGCAGAGCAGAGGTTCTGAGCTACTATTGAATATCAGGGTTTTGGTCATCAGGCAGAGCAGAGGTTCTGAGCTACTATTGCTGCACTTGGACCACAGGAGATGAAAGCAGGACATGTTGTTTATAACCAAGTGGTTCCCAAACCTTTTAGCTCAAGAACCATAAAATAAATTTGACTTTTGCCTGGGACCCAAACTAGTGAAAATAGCAGATCTACAAGCTCACAATGCATGGCTTTGCGCCGCATTGTGAGCTTGTAAATTGGCCATTTGCACTACTTCTTTAACATTTGCTTTCTAATATATGGAAATTCTTAGACTTTTCTTTGATTTCTTCATGAAATTACTGGCTTTTTTTTTGCTTTTTTGGGAATGTTTTGAAATAAAAATAAAGAGCCCATAAAAAGAATCTGACTTCGATATCCGCAAATGTATCACGACCCAGTGTTTGGGAACGGGTGCTCTAGCCTTTTAGTACTTATTGAAATCATTACATAAACAAGATTGTGATTTATGGTAATGCATGCATCTGGCAACGCTTCAGTAAACAAGTAATATAGCACTGCCATTTGAAGACAAAATTGTCAGTGCAAATGACAAACAATAAAAGGAGCCACGCCACCAAGCCACTTAACGCCTGATGATTTTCAGCTGCTTTAACCCATTTTGGGGCGGAAACCCCTTTTGGTGTTTGAAGCATTATGTTATACTTTAGCTATTGAAAAATATCTAAAAAAATATCTACAAGCTCATAGCGTGGCACCGAGTGCCGCGCTATGAACTTGTAGGTCTGCTATTTTTGAAAAATCGTGAAAATGTGCCTCAAACCACTGATATAGAAACATGAGGTTTTTCAGAAAAAAAGGACATTTTAAAAAATACATTTTTTAAAATTTCGACGTCAGGCCTAAATGGGTTAACCACCTATAAATGTCCTGGTGTTAGTCATCTCGATGTTTATGGTATTAGGGAATTGAATGGTGAATTAAAAGGCCTGCGGTGGTTGAAATCAATAAATACACAACGTGGTAGTAATGTAACGGTGTTAATTAAGCCACTAGTTATTAGTTAACTTAATTTTCTCATGCAACACTATTAGTACACTTTAAAAAGGCCATTATACTGTGAATTCAATAGGTATTTGTGTGCTGTTTGAAGGGTAAGAAGCAATGATGCCACATGTTTTCAACTGCCTCAAACGTTCAAATATGGACACTGATAATTCATTGAATAAACTTGGATTCGACTCTAATCCCTGGAACTGGAAATCAAATTCTGAAATGTATCGAAGATATATACTATACCCTGATTATAGTTTTGAACACGTTTTCTATATTCAAATGTTTAAGAAGATGTTTCCAGTTTGCTTTGTCTTGATGTCAGCGCCAAGCTGGTAGGAAAGTGTGTAATCATGTTACACTCTAAAGCCCATTCTGTATGGGAACCCCTTTTGGTGTTTTAACTAAGCATTATGTTATACTGTAGCTATTGAAAAATGGCAGATCTACAAGCTTGTAGGTCTGCTATTTTTGAAAAATCGTGAAAATGCGGCACAAATCTTTGAATATATATATTCTTTCAGAACTTTCGACGTCAGGCCTAAATGGGTTAGTGCTATTGAGGAAGTCAGGCAATTTTTCCTAATATGCTTTTACAGGACGGGTCTAACAGTATCTGGGAGCCGCCCTATCACCTATTACAGAGGCACAGGTAGGACAATCCAATAATACCTGTTTTATATGCTGTCTGAACATAATGCACCTAGTGATTTTCCATCTCTGCTCAAAATAATCATAACTCACAGACATAATACACCCTTGGTTGCAAATTCACAGTGAATGGATTACGGAAGGTGATAGCACCATGAATTGCACCCATACCATCTGCCCCATCTCAAGGCCCAATTCACAAAAGTTAGTGTGCTAATCATGTTGATGACATGTATTGTTGTGTTAATTTATGCTGCTGATTAATTGAATATAGGATCAAAATGGAAACAAGTCCCCAGGATTTTTTTTATCCTCTCAGCCTTAATGTCTGTATCACGTGCTGTTTACATTTCTGACTAATTACAACTAAATCAAGCAATCAATCAAATCAATCAATTGTAAACATGGCCATTATTGTACTTGTCCCTAAATGCCTTAGAAACACATTATATAACGTTTTCTTTCTACTCTGGAAGGTATTACCATGCCCTTTGATCATGATTTATGTCATCTTTCAGCATGTCACTATATTTCTGATAGTGATAGCGACAGTGAGAGAGAGACAGGAAAGGCCAGATAGCGAGAGGGATGACATGCATATATGCATATATGGGCGTGACTGACGGAGCGCAGGTTTTCATAGTAATCTGCGACCGACCTACTGTCGCAATCATAGTAATCTGCAACCTACCGGTATATGGTCGCAATAACATTCATTCATTAAAGATAATACGTAATTTAGTCAGGAGTACTGTATGGCTGTATAGTATGTCCTTGAACATGAGTGTACAGCCACATACAAGGGTAGGATGATGAGGTGCGAAAGCTAAATTTATCTGACCGATATGGGATACGCACCTGTTTCTCCCCAGAGAGAGTCATGAGAATCCATCTGCACAGCCAGCTGTTCATCATTCAGCTCTAGCAAGCTCTTCACCACCTGCATGGAAACACAATATGGGAGTCTGCTCTGCAACGGGCTCTGTCCTCACTGTATAGGAACACATCCACAGACCACTGGCAGCTGTAAACAGCTTGAAATGCACCTCGGCTGTGTGTGTTCAGCGTCGACAATGAGATGGACAGACAGGGAGACCTGCACGACAGTGTCACGTCATTGAGGACCTCTATTTATCAGATACTGTACCTGTGTGTGTCCCACACTAGAGGCTGCCGTGACGGCCTGCTGCACAGCCTGGCTCTTCGTGACTGCAGGTGTTTCGTTGTTGGACTCTTGTTGTGGAGAATCACTTGGGTTCTGGGGTATCCAGTCCTGGCCCAGCAATGTGCTGATGATTTCTGTGTGGCCCCTCAGTCCAGCGTGGACCAGAGCACACTGACCGTTCTTATCAACATGGTCCACCTGCCACACAGAGGCACACACATTCCACAGTACTTTAGCACTTTGAGATTTGATTTAAATGTAAAGTGCATTATAATCCCCAGTCCCTGGTAATATTACTGAAACTGAGACATATAAAAGGTAGTGTAAGTGATATTTTGGGGTAACATTAACATAACTAATTTTGTCTGATTATTTATTTGTTTCATCACTTTCAATTCCACTTGTTTATGCTGTATCCTGTATGAGTTCTCTCCGCTGATTGGATGAAATTGATATGCAGACCTCAATTTTCTTTCTCGTTTACTAAACAGCTGGAGAGACAGGGAGACCCCTGTTAGTGAACAAACACTCTCGTCTATAGCAATGATTGCAATCAGAATATGGAGAATATTTAACATAGAAAAAATATCACTTTCTACACCTTTAAGATTAGGGGTACTTTTTAATAACACTTGGTACTTTATTGTCGAGTACTAACCGATAGTCCGATACCAAGTACGAGTACAAGCTCTTTCAATAATAATAAAAGAAAAATAGGTAGCATAAATATATAATAAAAGTGTACTATATTAATAATAACAAACAAACAAACAAATAGCAAAGTGCTAGTACACAGTGCTAGTACAAAGTGCTAGTACACAGTGCACCTTTGAATTTCTGAAGGCACGCATTCAAGAAAGCAAAAGTAGGTCAATGAGCGCGCTTCACTCACGCTGAGTATCAGCCTGGTATCGTTGTTGGCATCATGTGCCAGTTTGTGCCACGGCCCCCGTCCAGCTGTGAGCCCCCTGAATGATCCAGGGGGTCTGAGTATTATGGTGCCAGTGTGAATATGACCCGTGATGAACGCTGTTTTCAGCACATCTCTCTAATCTCATATCCACAGCTCTCTTATCACACTGACCTTAGCCCCTCTCTTGCAGAGCAGACTGACCAACGCAGGGTGTCCGGCGGCAGCAGCAAGACATAGAGGTGTCATGCCACTGTCGGTGGTTCCGTCGACGGGCGCCCCCATCTCCAGAAGCAGAGCCACCATCTCCACGTGTCCTAAGTGGGCGTGGACACCCAGGATGGGTGCATGGCCGACCACCTCCGTACACCAGGTCACACTGGCCCCACCTAGCATCAGCAGACGACTCACCTGGAAGGTCCATGACGAGAAATGGATCAGTGTGTGTGTGTGTGTGTGTGTGTGTGTGTGTGTGTGTGTGTGTGTGTGTGTGTGTGTGTGTGTGTGCGTGTGTGTGTGTGTGTGTGTGTGTGTGTGTGTGTGTGTGTGTGCTCCCAACACTGAAAGTTGTTGCGCTTGTTGTGCGATTGTCATAGTATTCGGTCACAACACACAACATGATGAATGACATTGTGTGTGTGTGTGTGTGTGTGTGTGTGTGTGTGTGTGTGTGTGTGTGTGTGTGTGTGTGTGTGTGTGTGTGTGTGTGTGTGTGTGTGTGTGTGTGTGTGTGTGTTACAGCACAGCTGTATGTATACCTTGATGTTGGGTGTGTAGAGGTTCCTGAGGGAGGCCAGGGCAGCAGACAGGCTGTCTGTGCTGCAGTTCACCCACAAGGCCTGAAGAACACTGGAGGACACGCCTGTCCTTTTACTGAGTCCCTATGAGAGACAGACAGACAGAGAGACAAAGAGAGAGAGAGAGAGAGAGAGAGAGAGAGAGAGAGGGTCTGGCATGTTTATTTCATTGCCTATGACTCACGGTATACTTGACATTACTGCCAAGTTGTGCGTACCATTTTCTGCCTCTTCAGTTTGGGCTGAAGCCCTTCAAACAAGGAGAACCCCCACGGCCACATGCCTTGCACTGCACCATGAGATTCAATCATTTGACTTTTTATGTTAACACATTATGTGCCCTTTTAATCTTTCAAAATGGTGACCCAGGGTGCCCACTTTTAGACCCACTTTTTGACATTAAAAAAAAGACGCCACAGACGTCCTGGGCACTACATGCAGTAATTCCTAGGACATCTGTGGACGTCTTGGGCACAAAATGTGTTAAGGAGAAGAGAAAACATCCGCACACTTGTTTATAAGCTCCAAAAACTTACTTTGTTATATTATATATTATCATTGAATTTAAAATGAACTTTAAAGCGTGGATTAAGGTCTCCAGTGCCTGAAAATAATCGATCTACAAATGAATTCAAGCGGCCATGAATTATTTAACACGCAATGATGTTCACCCAACATTGATTCAATTATTCATTAATAACAAAATGTAACAATGAATGAAGCCAATAACAGGTCTATGGGTGGATGGAGGACATGGCTGAAACTGGGAATAGACAATGCCAATAATTGATGCTGGCCCTTTAACCCATTTAGGCCCGACGTCGAAATTTATCTAATCTAAATCCTGACAGTTTTCTGAAAAAAACATGTTTCTATGTCAGTCATTCTCAAACATATTCATGCCATTACCCCAAATATATGACATTGGCCGCCGACCCCCATCTGAAAATATGTTGTTCCAGTAGCAAAGATTTGAGTTAAAAACTCGCTCTGAAAGAATATATATTCAAAGATTTGTGCCACATTTTCAACAATGTTTAAAACACCAAAAGGGGTTCCCGCCCAAAACGGGTTAAACATGCAACCTACATGAAATCCAAAATGTTTAGTTGTCCATTTATGTAGCAATGATCAGTCTTTCAGTTTTCCTGATGATGTTTTTTGTTTTGGCGGCTGTGGCTCAGGAGGTAGAGCAGGTCGTCCAATGATCCATGGGTCGGCGGTTCGAATCCCGGCTCCTCCTGTCTACATGTCGAAGTGTCCTTGGGCAAGACACTGAACCCCAAATTGCTCCCAATGTGCTGGTTGGTACCTTGCATGGCTTCCGCCGCCATCGGTGTATGAATGTGTGTGTGAATGGGTGAATGTAATGCACAATATATATATATGCACCATTTACCATTTACCATTTGTTAGTATCTCGGTCGTACAGTATCATAGTGTTCTAATACCTTGAATATATCGTACAGTATCATAGTGTTCTAATACCTTGAATATATGAGCCTTGAGGATGTGGTGGCCCAGTTCCATGGTCTGCTGGCGGTTCAACTTTCCCTCCTGTCTGGAGAACATGAAGGCCAGGAGAGCATGGCCACTCCTATAAACGCACACACACACACACACACACACACACACACACGCGCGCGCGCACACACAGCTCAGCAGAGGCATATCAAATTGTCATGTCCTTGATGACAATAATTTAATAAGGGACTCTAGAACAATTAGGGAACAGACGTTGCAGTCGTTCAAAGAATGCTCTCATCTCTCCTGATGATGCACAACCTTTGATTTATATCCACTCACCGAGGATCACAGAGAAACTCAGTGCTCTCTCCGTCCGCCCTCCACACCAGCCACTCTCTGAAGGACGGGTGACACAGCATGCGTGTGCCGTCCCTGCGCTTCACCTGCACATCCGTTGACATTCACAATGTGACAAAACAAATGCATCATTTGCCAGCAGTGCCACGCCAACCCAAATGTCACAGATTCCTGAAAGGCAGTCGCCCGTACAAAGAGCCTCACCATGAAATCGGCCAGGATGCCCAGTCTCTCCTGGAAGTCCTTCCATTCCATCAGCCCCTTCACGCTCCCCGCATTCAGGGCCCTGAACAGCTGCTCATCAGTCAGAGGATGCAGGGAAGCCATCATCACGTTCAGCACAGGCTGCACCCGCTCAAAGGCGTCGCCGTCAGGGACGCTGACGCGGAATAACAGCAGGTAGACCTGAAGTAGATATACAGTAAACACACTATGTCTGATTTACCCCCCAAAAAAAGAGTCTAGTATAAGTAGGCCATACAGAAATATGTAACTTTTATATGTTTTTAGTTGGAATTAAATGCCTTTTAATTCTAGTCTACATACAGTACATACTGTACGCAGTAAAATACTGAACATTAACATTAACTCGAATTGACCCACAAGGGCCAGATTGTTTTGCTGTGTAGAAACATTGCACTGATATAATATCTCACGGGGCAGGCTAACCTCGGCCAGCGAGACCGGCACCACCATGTAGTTTCCTCCTTTCAGTTCCAGGTAGCCACCGTGAAACAGGTCCAGGGTCAGCTGAAGGTACAGAATGGAGCCGTTACTGCGGGTTGTCAGGTGGCTGCTGAACTTACTGATGAGCAGCAGGTCAGGCGCGGAACCTGTTGGCGTGGTGACGTTGGTGGCGATCTGAGCGCTGCCACCGACGCGGTGATGAATGTAGTCACTGAGGTCAGATCCCAGATCACTGTTGTCTGGCAGGATGTCCAGGGACAGGCCGGAGAAAGGAAGGAGAGTGGTGATTTCCTGTAGAATACACACACATGATTATGAGCCGTCATCAATGATGTTGCACTGAGGTCTTCGACCTCTATCAGGAAAATAAATGACTGCTATTTACAAGCTTAGAGCACACAAGGAGCCAATCTAATGGCAATCCTTTATTCTGCAATAACCCAAAATGCTTCTGCATTGGGGAAAAGATTACACAGCCCCAACCACCCCAACCCCCATGCACCCTACACTCACGCACGCACGCACGCACGCACATGCGCGCACACAACACACACACACACACACACACACACACACACACACACACACACACACACACACACACACACACACACACCATCATATACTAAAGGTGTCAAAAGTGTCTCTAAGTTATCCTTAGATGTATCCTTCTCTGAGCCATGAGCACAGCGCAATGGACCAGAGAAATGAAGAATGTGACTAAGAATCCATATTGCATACAGGCTTCGCTCAGATTCACATCTCATCTGGTCGCTAACCATCTGCCTTCACACACCCAGCATGAATGAATCACTAAACCCTGCATCACGCTTTTGCTTGTCATCCCAAGCAAAAGAGCTACAGTGTAGATCTTTTGCTAACTGTAATTTGCCTGTAGTTAATTACTGTAGTTAACTGTAATTAACCCTCTAACAGTTTCAAACTGTCCACAACTTATCTAAGCTGTTATGAGGAGACAGTTGGCAGTGTAGCATATATAGATTAGCAAATAATGAGAACATGATGGGTGACTAATTAGGGTGATGAAGACACAGCTGGGTGGGGTTGTTCAATGGTTAAAAAAAAAAAACTTTAAGTTTAATTAAATTTTAGTTGTAAATGTAATCTATGCAATCTTATTAGATGTACGATACCTGCTGAACGGACATTATAATTTAATTTAACTGACGTGCAATGTGGTACACAGCGAAATCCTCAGTGTTAATTAGCATTTGGGTACTTGGCAGTGGTGTGGGGCAGATGTGGATGTGGCTCAGTGGGATTAGCAACCAGATTGAGGAAGTGAGTGCCAGGGCAGCCTGGACCAGACCAGCTAGACCTACAGTACTGTGCTAAGATCCATACAAGCTGTACCGTAACGCACAAGCATATTATTGCCAAGTATGAGGATCATACAATGCATTTGTATTGGTGACGTCGCAGAGACACTGAACATAAGACAACATTTATCCAAGGACCAATGTGCTCGGTTGTTCAAAACACAATTGACAGCACATTGCAGTAGAAACATTGGTGATGAGACTAGATTCGTATACACACAATGAAGTAGATTCAGCCATGTTTGAGCAAAGCATTATACCAAACAAAATGAGTACAGTACAGTTTGTGAGTGTGTGTGTGTGTGTGTGTGCGTGCGTGCGTGCGTGCGTGCGTGCGTGCGTGCGAGCATGTGTGTTGGGGGGGGGGGGGGGGGGGGGGGGTTTACTGCAATAGACCAACAATGAAAATACATTATATAAAAGTAACTAACAATAGAAACCAAGTTTGAAAATATGGAAGCTGCTGCCACATTAACATGAGGAAAACTGCTATACAGCCGTTTCAGCCTACCTCTTGTGGAATACCTGTGGGTATCACTACCTTGCAAAAGTATTTGAGTAGGTATTCTGGATACTAAATAATTGACTATGCAGTGAACTAAACACAGTCCTCTGTCCTCACCTTCGAGCCACTCGAGGCTATAAAGTGAGCTGAAGATGTGTTCTGCGATTAGGTTTGAGGATCAATCTAACCAATTTATTTTGAGGCCTGTAAATTTAATTATTTTTTGAGAATCATGGGAATGCTAGCAGCATGTGCAGGCATAGTCAAATTACATTGAACAAGACCCCCAGCCAATATTTCAAGGGCACTTCCATCAGAGTGTATATTCTAACTATAAATGTTATTTTTGGTTCACCTTCAATATAACTTTCAGTACCATACTCTCTCCAGATAGAGTTTTGTCTAATATCCCTCCTAAGTAAGTGATAGCTTCCTTTTATGCCATACTAGACCAGTGCCTGGCTGTAGAGCACCGAGTCACTAGACTGGTGCCTGGCTGTAGAGCACAGAGTCACTAGACCAGTGCCTGGCTGTAGAGCACCGAGTCACTAGACTAGTGCCCGGCTGTAGAGCACCGAGTCACTAGACTAGTGCCTGGCTGTAGAGCACAGAGTCACTAGACCAGTGCCTGGCTGTAGAGCACAGAGTCACTAGACCAGTGCCTGGCTGTAGAGCACAGAGTCACTAGACCAGTGCCTGGCTGTAGAGCACAGAGTCACTAGACCAGTGCCTGGCTGTAGAGCACAGAGTCACTAGACCTGTGCCTGGCTGTAGAGCACAGAGTCACTACTGTAGAGCACAGAGTCACTAGACCAGTGCCTGGCTGTAGAGCACAGAGTCACTACTGTAGAGCACAGAGTCACTAGACCAGTGCCTGGCTGTAGAGCACAGAGTCACTAGACCAGTGCCTGGCTGTAGAGCACAGAGTCACTAGACCAGTGCCTGGCTGTAGAGCACAGAGTCACTAGACCTGTGCCTGGCTGTAGAGCACAGAGTCACTACTGTAGAGCACAGAGTCACTAGACCAGTGCCTGGCTGTAGAGCACAGAGTCACTACTGTAGAGCACAGAGTCACTAGACCAGTGCCTGGCTGTAGAGCACCGAGTCAGTAACGATGGAAGTTGGAGATCCATGCCCCACACGGCTATGCAATACCCGTTGTACCCATGTCAGATGTCCCTTTTATGCCCATAATGATATCTCTGTATCTGTCTCTCTGTGTCCCTTTATTCCTGAATTTGATGTCAGGCATGCTCAAATATGGAGTGTTGTGATATCAGGCATGCTCAAATATGGAGTGTTGTGATGTCAGGCATGCTCAAATATGGAGTGTTGTCAGAACAGGCCAGCTCCATATATGGACACTGGGCAGTGGCCCTGTCCAGAGCCCGGGCAGAGGCCTTTTGTGGCGGTTCTGGACAACCGTGGGTCCGACTGCCTTGACACCGGGCGCTGCACTCCCTGTGGGGGTGTGGAACGCGTGTGGGCGAGAGCCGAGAGGGGAGTTGTTTTAACATGCAGTTCAGGACGGATAGGACACTTTTCTCCGACAGTCAAAAAGGCTTGTGCTTTCATAAGCACAAGATGAACAACGGAACAAGCTGATGATTTCAGCAGGAGTAGGAGAGCAGGTACTGGAATGCTTTTTTTTCCCTTTTTTGGGGAAAGGGGGGGGGGGGGGGGTGATCCATTTGTTCAATGGACCGGTTAGTTATACGTTATGGAGGGAAGGGATTCTAGCATGACCCATTGTTTGACCCAAACCCGATCCCAGACAAGCCCACAATGTAACAACCTGGATTTGAATCTGGGTCTCCTGCATGTGAAACCAAAGGGTACCACTCCCCTTTGGCTAACCTCCTGGGCTACAAGCAGGACTACTTAGTACTTACTTACTTACATACATAGGCAGATAAGCAAAGGAACACAGGTAAATTAAATTAGATTTTCTTTCATTCATTTAAATAATTTGTATTATAGTATGACTGATGTGGAATGGTTTATAATACTGCTGTAGATGGTCTCACCAGTAAGCCCGTCCTGACCGTGACCACCAGTTTGAGCCAGGAGGGGAACTTAGAAATGATCTTGGTGATAAAGGCAGCGATGGTGTCTCCATAATCTGGTTTGTGAAACTCTGCCTCATTAAGACTATCGACCAATAGGATGTAGTCCTCTTCAGGCAGCTTTCTCTCTGTGCAGAAGGAGAGAGACATGATGGCAGATACTAAATAAATAAATAAACAAACGTCTTGACATGACAGGTTAAATGGATGTTTGTTCGTTTTTTCAAAAGATTAGTCACGTTGAGGAAAGCTGATATTGACCCTCATGCCTGGATGCCATTGTGTATTAGGCAGAAGGAGGAAGGAACATGGGACATGGGGACCAATAGCCTAGCGGTTAAAGTGCGTTCTCTGATGCAGCCTGACAGAGAGACACAGGTTCGATTCCCAAGCCCGGTGCCCATTGCACGTTTGTCACTCCATGTCTCTTTTCCTGTTTCATGTCACTCTACTCTGTCAAAATGAAGGAAGAAGCCCCAAAAATAGAAATGATATATTTTTAAAAGAACGTGGGACATAGCATTATATGAATCACATCTTCTAAGTTATACCTGCATTCTTGTTTGGCACGTGCCGTGGTGCTACAGGCTACAGCTCTACATGTATTGTAACTTTCTTGAGCTCAATTTATACTCATCACACAATGTTGTTGCCTGCTGATAAGAACTGAACTTAAAGCTAAGAATATATTGCATCACAAAGATCAGTTCTTGTCGGCAAGCACAGTATCAATTTGGCATTATAATTGAGATGGAGTAGATACTCCTGTGCCCAG
Source organism: Electrona antarctica (assembly GCF_951216825.1). Classification (NCBI taxonomy): domain Eukaryota; kingdom Metazoa; phylum Chordata; class Actinopteri; order Myctophiformes; family Myctophidae; genus Electrona; species Electrona antarctica. Next base: position 47,242,812 of record NC_136808.1, on the reverse strand, counting down.
AGTGTGGAGGCCCTAGCCATAATAACACATTGATCTAGACTGCATATTGATAAAGTGAGCTGGCTGACTTGCCAGAGCAAGTCGAGCCTCTCGAGTATTTTGCGACCTTGAAACCCTGTGAAGTCTCATCATTTTCCAGTTGAAATGACTTAGCATCTGTTTCACAGTCCGTAGTGTTTCAAATGATTGGCCTTAACTGGAAAGTAGCCGCTAAAGAGCTACGTCACACAAAACCATTAGTGCAGCTGGGTGGAGTGCCCTCTTGACTTAATGATGGAATTCTTAATTATCTCTGCCAGGCCGAAGGCAGGGCCGGAGATCATGTTTTGTATATGTCCGTCTGTGTGTCCGACTGTCCGCAACTCATCTTGTAAACTGCTACACAAAGCCAGGCTAAAAGAAGTCAGCCTCAATGTTTTTGTTTTACCTGGATTCCTCGTTCCATGACACACGCACAAGACATGGGGAGAGGGACACGGGGAGTGACACGCAGAAAGACATGGGGAGACAGAGAGGGACACGGGACATGGGGAGAGGGACACGGGGAGTGACACGCAGCAAAGACATGGGGAGACGGAGAGGGACACGGGGACATGGGGAGAGGGACACAGGGACATGGGGAGAGGGACACGCAGAAAGACATGGGGAGACGGAGAGGGACACGGGGACATGGGGAGAGGGACACAGGGACATGGGGAGAGGGACACGGGGAGTGACACGCAGAAAGACATGGGGAGACGGAGAGGGACACGGGACATGGGCAGAGGGACACAGGGAGTGACACGCAGCAAAGGTCGTCGGGATCTGGACTCGAACCCGTAACATGCTGTCAGAGTGTCCAGAATTTTATCTTCTAAGTATTCAAATTCCAATTTCCTAATTTGAGAGAGAGAGAGAGAGAGAGAGAGAGAGAGAGAGAGAGAGAGAGAGAGAGAGAGAGATTTTACCCTTGCGCAGGCTAGCAAGAGGTTCTAGGACACCCTTGCGAAAGGCAGCAATGGGGTCTTGGACACAGGAACGCAGGCTGAGCGTGTTCTGAAGATGAGGCTCTTGTATCAGAAGATCCCTGTAGGGAGTGAGCTGTGAAGCTCTGGCCAGTAGGGCGGCGACACTATGAACAAACTCTGGCACCAAGCAGGTGTAGGTATTGTCAGCCTGACAGAAATGGTAGGCTACCACCTATTAAGAAACATAGAGAGAGAGTGGGGGACAAAAAATAAATCTGCGAAAGCAAGCATCATTTTGTTATCCAAGCATTTAAACTACCTGCTGTCCTGCTCCCCATCACAACGTAAAAAATCAGCCAAAGTCTACCACCCATAAAGACTATTTTCATTCAGTGCAACAGCAGCCACAACATAAGCAATTGATTATTATGCAGACGGTGGCCATCTTGCCATTGGAGTTCGGAAGCACTTGTTTTCACTAAAGCAACATCCTGCTTCGCTGCCTCCTGCATTATGTGCAAATTCAAAACAGGTGGTCGCACGATTTTGCAACACATTTTTTCACCACTACACTACACTTCCTCTGCCAACCTGGGGGGGGGGGGCGGACTGACCTCATGCTTCCTTATATGCATGAGGAGTCCAAGCTGCTTCTTTTCACCTGACAGGGGGGAGTTTCCCTGGTTGGACGTAGCGTGTGGAAGGAACACGTTATTCCGACCAGTTCCTTTCCCCTCCATCAGGCTGGCCAGGGGGAGGTAGTTCAGAGACCAGGATTATTGCATGCTTTTGTGAGGGTACCTACCCCCCGTGTCCCCTAACACGGGGAGAACATGCAAACTCCACACAGAAAGGCACTGATGTGGAGGAGAGAACACGCCCCCAGCGCCCACAGCGTCCCCAGCGGGACCTTCTAGCTGTGTGGCGACAGCACTACCGAAGGACCTTCTAGCTGTGTGGCGACAGACAGCACTACTGAAGGACCTTCTAGCTGTGTGGCGACAGCACTACCGAAGGACCTTCTAGCTGTGTGGCGACAGACAGCACTACTGAAGGACCTTCTAGCTGTGTGGCGACAGACAGCACTACTGAAGGACCTTCTAGCTGTGTGGCGACAGACAGCACTACCGAAGGACCTTCTAGCTGTGTGGCGACAGACAGCACTACCGAAGGACCTTCTAGCTGTGTGGCGACAGACAGTACTACCGAAGGACCTTCTAGCTGTGTGGTGACAGACAGTACTACCGAAGGACCTTCTAGCTGTGTGGTGACAGACAGCACTACCGAAGGCCCTTCTAGCTGTGTGGCGACAGACAGCACTACCGAAGGACCTTCTAGCTGTGTGGCGACAGCACTACCGAAGGACCTTCTAGCTGTGTGGCGACAGCACTACCGAAGGACCTTCTAGCTGTGTGGCGACAGACAGCACTACCGAAGGACCTTCTAGCTGTGTGGCGACAGACAGCACTACCGAAGGACCTTCTAGCTGTGTGGCGACAGCACTACCGAAGGACCTTCTCGCTGTGTGGCGACAGCACTACCAAAGGACCTTCTAGCTGTGTGGCGACAGCACTACCGAAGGACCTTCTCGCTGTGTGGCGACAGCACTACCGAAGGACCTTCTAACTGTGTGGCGACAGCACTACCGAAGGACCTTCTAGCTGTGTGGTGACAGACAGCATTACCGAAGGACCTTCTAGCTGTGAGGCGACAGACAGCACTACCGAAGGACCTTCTAGCTGTGTGGCGACAGACAGCACTACCGAAGGACCTTCTAGCTGTGTGGCGACACCACTACCGAAGGACCCTCTAGCTGTGTGGCGACAGCACTACCGAAGGACCTTCTAGCTGTGTGGCGACTGCACTACCGAAGGACATTCTAGTTGTGTGGCGACAGCACTACCGAAGGACCTTCTAGCTGTGTGGCGACAGACAGCATTACCGAAGGACCTTCTAGCTGTGTGGCGACAGCACTACCGAAGGACCTTCTAGCTGTGTGGCGACAGCACTACCAAAGGACCTTCTAGCTGTGTGGCGACAGCACTACCGAAGGACCTTCTAGCTGTGTGGCGACAGCACTACCGAAGGACCTTCTAGCTGTGTGGCGACAGCACTACCGAAGGACCTTCTAGCTGTGTGGCGACAGCACTACCGAAGGACCTTCTCGCTGTGTGGCGACAGCACTACCGAAGGACCTTCTAGCTGTGTGGCGACAGACAGCATTACCGAAGGACCTTCTAGCTGTGTGGCGACAGACAGCACTACCGAAGGACCTTCTAGCTGTGTGGCGACAGACAGCACTACCGAAGGACCTTCTAGCTGTGTGGCGACAGCACTACCAAAGGACCCTCTAGCTAGCTGTGTGGCGACAGCACTACCGACAGAAAGTAGCTCATAACATATCTTGTCTACACTGGATTGAACTAAAAATTAAAATGTCTGCATTGCAAGGTCATTTTGCTACTTATCGAAGGCTTTTTTGTGTTTGTAGAAATACTATTCTCTGGTCATTTATATCGACTAGATCTGTAGGGGGCACAGTTGAGTAGTTAAAATAATTTTATCTCCTGCCCAAAAAACGTATTATACAGAGAAAGTGGGGTCCTGTGACGTCTCCCATCGTGCAGAATAGTCTTTCAACAACACAAAACAGCCTTTGTTTTGATGAGTAGCAAAATCATTTCCTTTATCTTTACTACATTTAGAGACCTCGCACCCGTTTCGACTGTTCAATCAATCGACAAGACCGCAGTGATCACTTAGGATCGGTACGATTGTTTTCGACGAGTATGGGCATGCTCTGCCGATTGATAAAAGGAAAACCCGGAAAACGACAGGATTAAGGTTGGCGAACATGCGTTAATATTAGGACCACGCTGCGACATGCTTGCGGTTATGTTTAGGTGAGGAGGCTTGTCGTTTTCAGTAGGCAGTAGACCAAAACGACCGGATTAAGGTTGGCGAACATGCGTTAATATTGGGACCGCGCTGCGACATGCTTGCGGTTAAGTTTAGGTGAGGGTATGAGGAGGCTTATCGTTCTCAGTAGGCTCCCAGCGTGTCCAGTAGACCGATAAGATCGGTTAACGTGTTATCAACGCCAATCGCAGCCAGTAGGCTCCAGACTACATGCAGTAGGTTCGATCGGCTAGATAAGATCGGCGTAATAAGTAACCTACTGGGAATTATCGGTTGATTTTGGGTCGAAACGGCTCGGGAGGAGCACTGCTCCTAACAGAGCGTTAGCGAGAACTCGCATAGAATAGGAACAAACGTGGCTTGTGCGTTTCAAGACTATGTAAAATAACAAAGTGCCATGTCCACATGATGTGTTAATGTTTGGGTGAACATAATATCACAAGTAGACCGGTTCCCATGGAAACTGTTATCAAGGCCAAGTTAGTAAATTGAGCAGCCTCCCGTGTCATACGTGTGTGATGCACTGAGAAATCTTCGACATGACAAAACTGTACCATGATGTGGGAATACTGGGAGAAACAACAGTATGTGTATATGTCACCATAAATATCTTTGCAAAGATGTGTGAAACAAATGCTCATGGTGGTGATTGCTGCCTGCTGTATTCTTTAGGAAACTTTAGGATGCCATATGCTTCTCCCCCCCATTCATACCTTTGGTAACAGATATGCAAAACCTGAGGATATCAAAACAGCCATCACAAGCAGCTGAAAGAGGATTGCTGTAGGTTGGTTTACAGCATTTCCAGCAGGGACCAGTCACCAGGCCAATTTAAACTACTGTCTGTGTGTGTGTGTGTGTGTGTGTGTGTGTGTGTGTGTGTGTGTGTGTGTGTGTGTGTGTGTGTGTGTGTGTGTGTGTGTGTGTGTGTGTGTGTGTGTGTGTGTGTGTGTGTGTGTGTGTGTGTGTGCGTGCGTGCGTGCGTGCGTGCGTGCGTGCGTGCGTGCGTGTTTGCATGCGTGCGTGCGTGTTGCATGCATGCGTGTTTGCATGCATACGTGTGCATTGTACCTTGGCAGCCAAGCGTTTGACAGCCTCCTTTTTGTGAGCAGTGGTCTCGGAGGTCTCTGGAACAGCGCTCTGGTTGGGTTGGGAGTCTTTCGAGCGAGGGCCAGACTCTGGGGGCTGGTTGGGTTGGGAGTCTTTGGATCGAGGGCCAGACTCTGGGGGCTGGTTGGGTGGTGGTTTCGCCTGCCTGTCCCCACCTGATCGGCATCAACAACAACAACGTATGCAAAGTCGCCAATTATACGAGACAAATGAAGTCTCCTGGGTAAATCCAGGAATGTCACATGCACAACTCCTTTAAGAGCACAGGATTTAATTAGTACCTTTTCCAAGGGAGACTGCAAAAAAAAGTGATATGACTGTCACTACAGGGCTTATAGGAGTTGCAATAAAGGCATAATTATTATTAATAAGGCATCCCACTTGTCCCACACAAGCCATACTGGAGTACCGGGTTAGCAACTTACTACTTGAGTTGCTATTAAATGCCTTGATGTCATATTCGACCATAGGCCTTTTGGCTATCATTTATAAACTCCTCTTTTATGCTATTTTAACAGGCTTAAAAACACATTAGGGGACTAACTATTAGGGCATTTGAACACTGATGCAATTGCCTGCCAGTCACAATGTGGGACAGGGTCTCAATTGAGGGACTGTCCCTCAATTGATTGCTACAGACTGCTACAGACTGTAGCAACCACATAATTTGAATATCACACATACAATAGAGCATTATATTTAACAATGTATTAACTATTCAAACAAGTGTAGCTGCATATGCAATGACTTTCCAGAAAAAAAGGTCTTACATCTTAAATCCCCAGCAGACAGTGTAGGTTGCTGAATGTATACAAAACCTCCATTGCCATTTAACCATGCACTTTCAACTGGCTTCCCTAGTTTGGGTATGCCATTATAGGTAAAACAAACAAACATTTGCATATACATTTTTTGTAATATTTAACACAATTAAAAGCAATTCAAAACGTTCAAAGATAGATCTATATAATTACAAGCTCACAGATCCACAAGCTCATAATGTGTTGCAATGCAACACGCAAGCTTGCGAGCTTGTTGTTTTTATTGATCACAGAATGTAAAGGGATGAAGTGGAACCACGATTTCAATCATCCTCTGCAATTACAATCAGCAGAGGGATGGCAATAGAGGCAGTGGCGCCGTCAGGGACATTTTGGGGGTTTTTTCTTCTTTTTTTGGGGGAGGGGGTGCGTCATGACTCACATTGTTGCGTATTTGCCCGTCTGACACTTTGATCAGATGAGAGCAACTGCAGTTACTACACGTATGCAGCCAATACACGACTATTGCGCAGCAACATGAAAACGGTGCTAGACCATGATGGCATACACTGAAACCAGCACCGGTCGGGAAAAGCAAATGAATATATAGACCAAGCATCCCCCAATAGTGCGGGGACGTTCATTCAGACCCTCCTGAGCCTATATGAATAGAGGACCAGAGGGAACATTGGCTGAAGAAAAAGAAAACCTTTACCCCGTATGAATGAACACTGCTGCACTTTATTTCAATTTAAGTATACCGTCCACATTAGAAGATATATAGACGTAAACACACAGTGTATGCTGGGCACTGTAGATCATTAGCCTGGGTAAACCCACTCCCCCTGCTGGACAACATTTCATTCTGCCAGAATGCAAATCTGACGAGGGGGAGGGGTTTACCCAGGCTAGTAGATCATTGCTTTGAGATCTGTTTTAGAGAAATAAAACACACACACACACACACACACACACACACACTGATAATAAAAAAAAGAAAGGGCTGTGAATCATACATTTTGGAGACGAGCTGGGACTGTGCGGTGTGGCTCCCGCCTGTAACGTGCGCCCACCGTGGCAGCTGAGAGTCACCAGACGCCAAATGGCGGCCGTCTTGCCAGAGCCGGCGTTGCCCACAACGACGGCACCACGCCCGTCACAGCTGTTGCTCTTCCTCAGCACCTCCTCCAGGCGGACAAACAACCAATCACGACCGACAAAGGCCGTCTCCACAGCGAGGCCGGGTACTTCGAACAACAGCGGCTTCAGCATGATGTCGCCTTGCCTGAACGGCGCCAGTCTCGCTGGAGGGAGTGAGAGCAGTGGGTTAAGATCCTGACGAAGGGGAAACATTTTGGGAGGTGACACGTGACGTCACACAAGATTACTTGTATTGGTATAGACAGGTTTTTAGCTGCGGTTTTGACACACAAGAACATCACTGAGAAACCTTAGCGGGGTTGGACTCTAAAGTACCTTTGGAGTCATCAGTCGCACGTCCTGCTGTGTTGTGTTTGCGTATGGAGACCCTGTGCTCGAAACCCCTGTGGTGTTCCAAATGTGTCAGGTCCTCCAATCTGGTGGAGCTGGTTGCTGGAGTGAGGGATTGTTATAGAGGTCAGAGAGATATAGAAAAAAGAAAGAGAGATGGAGATTGGAATTGAGTGGATTATTTTATGTATTTATTTTCTTCTGCAGTAATGCCTGTGTAATATATATGTGCCGACCAACTGTCCAACATAAAATATCCCATAAATAGGGGTAAGAAGTAAAAAATAAAATAAAAAATAAAATAAATAATATAGATGAAGATACATTACACTCTGTATATTTAGTACAGTGGTTTTCAGACAGTGGTCCTTGAGCTGGTTCCAGGTGGTCCCCAGCTAAATGATGTAGAGGTGGTAACCAAATGGACCCTTATAGATCTTTAATAACTCTTAAGCTCTCAAGAGTTACATTATTGTTACAAATTACTTGTACAATTACTTCAATTACAAGAAGTGCACAAGAGAATGTAGACAAATTGTTATTTTCATCAACGCCTGTTATCTCCTATATGGTACCACATCAATACAGCATGGAATTGTGGACAAAATCCTTAGTCTTTGTTCTGAGAGGCAGAATCTCATCAAAATGGTGGTCCGTGGCTCAAAAACAGAATAAACTAGAACTGCACTCTGTCGAGTGCCTACTTGCTTGTTGCACACAAGTAGGCCATTTACCTACTAGTGCGCAAGCAGAGCGCGCAAGTACTGTCTTTCTTCTCTTTGAAAGAACGATTGAAATATTGAATTATTAGGTTTAGCTATTTGCTACGTACCTACTTTTGGCACGTGAAAAAGGAGTATTATGAAGTATATCGTAATAAAGATGTGGATTAAAGGACCCAATGCCTTCGATGGTGACGTATATCTCGATCAGTGTCGGGTGGATTAAAGGAAATGCCTCTATGTATATGTATATGTAATTTGTAAGTTGATTAGCGGTATACTGTGGTTACTTTTGATGCGTATGCACCGTCCCAGCATATGACGTCAGGGTATGGCGTCATATGCTAGCTCTCAATGATGACTAGCTCTCAATGATGACGTAATAAAGATGTGGATTAAAGGTCCCAATGCCAGAGTGTAATTGGTTTTCGATGGTGACGTAATGACGATATGTTTTAGTGTCGGGAGGATTAGAGGTAATGCTCCTATGTATACATGTATGTAGTCTGGCACCACTGCCGTATCAGGCACAAGTAGTCATTACGTCATTTGCTGGGACGGTGCATACGCATCGTCGGGCGAAACTAGTACTTGCGCGCTCTGCTTGCGCAAGTAATAATGGGCCATGATATGAAATGGGTTGAGAACCACTGTTTTAGTACATTGATATTGATATACTCTCTGTATAGTCAATAGAAAAGGCCTGAAAGGAGCGCACCTGCATCAACATTATCATCATATAAGAATGGCCATTTTGCAGATTTTCTTTTCCCTCTCATCCAAGGAGATTTTTATTCCACTAATAATCAGAATAACACCCAATCAAAATAACAATTAATGTCCTCGATATAAGGTGTACCAGTTAGAACCTGGGGCTATCCTCCTCCTGTGTACCAGTTAGAACCTGGGGCTATCCTCCTCCTGTTTACCAGTTAGAACCTTGGGCTATCCTCCTCCTGTGTACCAGTTAGAACCAGTTAGAACCTGGGGCTATCCTCCTCCTGTGTACCAGTTAGAACCAGTTAGAACATGGGGCTATCCTCCTCCTGTGTACCAGTTAGAACCAGTTAGAACATGGGGCTATCCTCCTCCTGTTTACCAGTTAGAACCTGGGGCTATCCTCCTCCTGTGTACCAGTTAGAACCTGGGGCTATCCTCCTCCTGTTTACCAGTTAGAACCTGGGGCTATCCTCCTCCTGTGTACCAGTTAGAACCTGGGGCTATCCTCCTCCTGTGTACCAGTTAGTACCTGGGGCTATCCTCCTCCTGTGTACCAGTTAGAACCTGGGGCTATCCTCCTCCTGTTTACCAGTTAGAACCTGGGGCTATCCTCCTCCTGTGTACCAGTTAGAACCTGGGCCTATCCTCCTCCTGTTTACCAGTTAGAACCTGGGGATATCCTCCTCCTGTGTACCAGTTAGTACCTGGGGCTATCCTCTTCCTGTGTACCAGTTAGAACCTGGGGATATCCTCCTCCTGTGTACCAGTTAGAACCTGGGGCTATCCTCCTCCTGTGTACCAGTTAGAACCTGGGGCTATCCTCCTCCTGTTTACCCGTTAGAACCTGGGGCTATCCTCCTCCTGTGTACCAGTTAGAACCAGTTAGAACCTGGGGCTATCCTCCTCCTGTTTACCAGTTAGAACCAGTTAGAACCTGGGGCTATCCTCCTCCTGTTTACCAGTTAGAACCAGTTAGAACCTGGGGCTATCCTCCTCCTGTGTACCAGTTAGAACCTGGGGCTATCCTCCTCCTGTTTACCAGTTAGAACCTGGGGCTATCCTCCTCCTGTGTACCAGTTAGAACCTGGGGCTATCCTCCTCCTGTGTACCAGTTAGAACCTGGGGCTATCCTCCTCCTGTGTACCAGTTAGAACCTGCAGGGGCTATCCTCCTCCTGTGTACCAGTTAAAACCTGGGGCTATCCTCCTCCAGTGTACCAGTTAGTACCTGGGGCTATCCTCCTCTGTGTACCAGTTAGAACCTGGGGCTATCCTCCTCCTGTTTACCAGTTAGAACCAGTTACCAGTTAGCTACTCAGAGCTACTCAGCTCGACCCCGCATTACACCAGGACATTTTTGCTTATTCCTTCTAAATCTCTGTATATAAAATATAGCTAACTCGTCGAATCTCTTAGTTACATCAATATTGTTACAAAAATATTAAGATTATAAAGATCGCTTTGGTCATTTTGACTGCCAGGGACTTTCCCATTCACTTCCCATGATCGCGGTGGTTTGACTCATATGGATATAAAGAATCAACTGACTGAGAGAAAACGCTAATGTTACTGCCGTCGAATTATTACAAATTTCGCTCCCTGACAATATCGCTGAGACAGTTTATTTACAGTTGTCACTGAGACAGTTTATTTATTTTTGGACCACAATGCTTATATGAGACAATTTAAAATGAAACTTCTATGACAGTGCTGACATAATGAAGTGACATTATTCCGGTAGAGTGTCTCAGCCAGGCCCCCAGTAAGGCTATCCAACGTTGAAGATGCCACTACCTACTGGCGAAATGTGGAATTGCAGCACTTAATGGAAGTGGACGGACGTTCATGAGGTCACGTGAAAAGCCCGGACCTCAAAATTGAGGTCCGGGACTAAGCTAGTCTAAACTTCCGCTCGCTCGAGCCATTGAGTTATAATTATACTTCCGGAAGTCTTCCGGGTGCTTCAAAACGCCACTGAGCAACTTCCACTGAAATGAATAGCGGGGGGGGGGGGCTAACGCTCCAGTTCGGTCTCTATCCTTCTTTATACTCTATGGTCTCAGCCCTGCGGTCGCTCCTCGTCTATATTAAGGCGTCTTACTGGTAGGATACTCTGCTAAAACAGTTGCTTCACAAAAAAAAGCAGAGCAGTAAACCAATAATGGTGCCAAGCGATCGATGAAAGTCCCTCTTGTTCAAAAGTTTGCCTGCATTTTTTGGGGGTTTTTTGTCTAGTCTTTTTAATTTGATTTAATTTTAGTGTCTATAGTATTTTGCGAAAGTCTTGCTTATTGTTGTCATATTGTCTTGATCACTTTCACTTTTTCATGTCCTTTCTGTAAACAAAAAATGTCCAATGTCCAGGTTGTGGGTCTGTGTTTGCCTGTGGTGTAGTGCTGGATTCATCATATCGCTATACCTGCCAACCCTACCAATTCTCATGGGAGTCTCCCTATTTCTAACGCTCTCTCCTGCTGTGCTCCTGGTGGGTGATTTATCCTGTTAATCACCTGATTTTACAGAGATACAAATCAAATGGATGATTCCCCCGTTTCTGTGTTGTACACCGATGTGCCTCTGCCTCCAACTGGGAGGCACTGTTGATTTCGTCGACTAAAACTATGACAAAGAAATGTGCGTCGACTACCTTTTTTCACTGACGGAAACTAAATGAAAAATAAATTAAAACTAAGCTATGATGACTAAAACTAAGACTAAATATACTGACAATTTGGCCAACAGATAATAACTAGACTAAAATGTTAGGAAGGGACTAGTGGACAAGAGATCCAGTGTAAGTCATTTTACACTTGGTTGCATGCTGAAAATAGCTGATCTAAAAGCTAACGACAACGCGGTGTGAGCTTGTAGATCAGCTATTTATATATATTCTATATATCAGCAAGCAAGTGTAAAATGAGTCATTACGACGGCATGAAGGCCTGTCAAAATAAATTTTAGTCTACTAAATCAACTGTAGATTTAGTCGACTAAAATCTTATGATATTTAGTCGACTAAAACTAGACTAACACTAAGATATTACTAAAACTAAATGAAAACTATTCAAGAGACTATGACTAAAACTAAAATCAAAATTTGCTGTCAAAATCAACACTAGGTGTGTTTCTTTTTTGCGCATTAAGGCTCTTGCGCAAAATCTCCTGGATGGAAACACCTCAAAATGCGAATAAGTCTCCATTTTTCTATTGTCACCCTCAAATCTGAATTTGATGTTTTATCCACAGGACGAGCTGAGGAGATGTTGTTAAAATCGAGACACGCCTATTATGAGTTTGGAGAGAAGCCTAGTAAATTATTGGCCCACCAAATTAGACAGTCAGCAGCTTCCCGGTTGATCACTGAAATTAAGGGCACATCAGGTGCGACGACTGACCCAATAGAAATTAATGCTGAATTTAAAATGTTTTACTCCACTCTATACTCATCAGATTCATCAGCTGACGAGGAGAAATATAATTCATTTTTTGAATCATTGGATATCCCCACCATTAACCCTGCTCAAAAAGGTTATTTAGATAAATCTATCTCCCACCAAGAAATTTCTGATGCTATAACCGCTATGCAGAGTGGGAAATGTCCTGGACCTGATGGCTTTCCAGTTGAATTTTATAAAAAATTTGCTGTCAAATTAGTTCCTATTCTGACAAAAATGTTTCTTGAATCTCTAGAGTGTGGTCAACTCCCCCAAACTTTGCGTCAAGCCTCCATCTCACTCATTTTGAAAAAAAACAAAGACCCTCTCAGTTGTGGCTCTTATCGGCCCATTTCTCTATTGAATGTTGACGTAAAGCTACTTGCTAAGGTATTAGCTCTGCGACTTGAGTCCATTCTCCCTTGTATTGTTTCCTCGGATCAGACGGGCTTTATTAAGAATAGACACTCATTTTTTAATATTAGGCGACTTTTCAATATTATGTATAACCCCTCATCTTCTCAATACCCGGAAGTACTTGTCTCGTTGGATGCCGAGAAGGCATTTGATAGAGTAGAATGGGCCTTTTTATTGGTAACCTTAAACAGATTTGGATTTGGCGAAACATTTCTTAAATGGGTTAGTTTACTGTACTCATCTCCAATGTCCTCAGTTCATACTAATAACAACTACTCTGAGTACTTCCCTCTTTTCAGAGGGACAAGACAAGGGTGTCCTCTCTCTCCCCTACTTTTCGCACTCGCTATTGAACCGCTTGCCATGACATTACGGCAGAGCCCGCACTTGAGTGGTATAGTTAGAGGCGGTGCTGAGCACAAGGTCTCATTATATGCTGATGATCTGCTTTTATATATCTCTGATCCAGCCACCTCTCTACCTTATGCCCTCTCTATTCTCGAGTCTTTTGGTGAAATCTCAGGTTATAAATTAAACTTTGATAAGAGCGAGCTCTTCCCGATAAATGACGCTGCCCGCGACTACCCATTAGAAACATTACCTTTCAAAGTCTCCCGCCACGGTTTTTCTTATCTTGGGGTAATCGTTAAAGATAAATTTGAAAAACTTTTTGAACACAATTTCTCTCCACTTTTAACCCGTACCAAACAAGATCTTGAGCGCTGGTCTCTTCTGCCATTAACACTTGCAGGCCGTATTAATTCTGTTAAAATGAACATTCTTCCTAAATTTCTGTATCTCTTTCAATGTATACCAATCTTTATCACGAAATCATTTTTCAAAAAATTGGATACTATTATTTCGGGGTTTATTTGGAACAAAAAGATGGCGAGGCTGCGCAAGACCATCTTAGAGAAACCAAAACAACTTGGTGGAATGGCACTACCCAATTTTTTGTTCTACTACTGGGCCGCTAATTTTCAAGTTATATTGCATTGGCTGCATGACTACAATCTACAATCATCCCCTGCATGGTGGCTCATGGAATCCACTTCCTGTGCCCCGGCATCTCTGACTGCCTTAGTATGTGCTCCCTCAATTGCGCCATTATCTAAATTCTCTTCCAATGTTTTAGTTAAGTCGACTCTTAAGATCTGGACTCAGTTTAAACGCCATTTTGATATTCAACTATTCCCATTAATAACCCCTCTGTGTGCAAATCCATTATTTCCTTCTTCCTTACAGGATCGGGCATTCAAAATTTGGTATGACCATGGCATTAAGTCAGTCAAAGATTTGTTTGACGGTGGCACGTTCGTTTCGTTTGACCAGATTGTTCAAAAGTATAAGCTACCCAGAACCCACTTTTTCCGTTACTTGCAAGTCCGTGATTTTGTTCGCCAAAAATTTACTAGCTTCCCGACTATTCCACCTAATTCACCTATAGACATAATTATAGCATCAGCTCCTCTTAGTCTTAAGGGAAAGATATCGTCACTCTATACCTCATTATTTGACCTTCATTTACCCTCAACCACTGCCTATAAAAATCTTTGGGCCCAGGACCTGGAGGAAGAAATTTCTGATGAAACCTGGGAGGCCATTATGGGTCGTGTTCATTCTTCATCAATATGTGCTAATCATGGGGTGTTGCAATGTAAATTTCTCCACCGGGTGTACTGGACCAAGGTTCGGTTAGCCAGGATTTATGATAGTGTCGATCCAATGTGCGATAGATGCCACCAGGCTCCAGCTAATCTTCTTCATATGTTTTGGACCTGTCCAGCCTTACAGTCTTTTTGGTCAGCTATATTTGATACTATTTCAGATGTGTTACAGTTGCCCATAGAGCCATCCCCTATTATTTCCCTATTTGGTGTCCTTCCTGAAACTATCCCCCTGCCTAAATATCAATCTGACCTGGTCGCTTTTGTGACGCTTCTGGCAAGACGTCTTATTCTCATGCATTGGAAAAAAACATACCCCCCCTCACATTCCCGTTGGATATCTGACATACTATATTTTTTAAAATTGGAAAAAATTAAATATACATTGCGTGGCTCAATCTCCAAATTCAATAGAGCATGGCAGCCTTTTCTATCTCATGTTGACCGTCTTACACTTGTGCCCCCGATTGAACCTGAATAGCTGTCGCCTGACTAGCCAACCTGTCTTGTCTGGATGATGTTTGTGACCAAGAACTGTAACTCTGTACATTGACTATATTGGAGTGGGGTTTTTATTTTTATTTTTATTTTTATTTTTATTTGTATATATGTATATGTATGTTTTGTTTTGTTCTGAATGTTCTTTGGTTGTCTTGATTTGGAATTTGTGTGTTGTTTGTGTTTCAGTTTTTGTTGTATTTGTTACTCTGTTTGTATTTCTCAAGTTACTGCTATACTTGTAAAAAAACAAAAAATTTAATAAACAGAACATTAAAAAAAAAAAAAAGTCTCCATTTTTCTTTTTCGCACTGAAGGTGGCGGATTTTGGCTTTTTCGAAAAAAGGGAAATGTGCAAATAGTGTATGGTTTTTAATTAGAAAGCATTGAACTCTATCGCTTTTGAACTGTATAAATAAAATAAAAAACGATGGAGAGGCAGTGGAGTGAACGTTGCATGGTAGGGTGGCTAGAGAGGGAGAGGGAGTGATGTTGTGGATACATATGGTCCCAATTTACTACTACCCGACCCGTCCGATTAATAATTGTGTAGTGTGTTCAAAGATCCCATATGAAGTCTGAATCCTCCTGAGTTGATCGGGCGCTCCGATCATTTTAACATCTGGAACGCTACTGTATGGATGCAACACACACACACACACACGATAAGCAACCTAAACGTGTAGGCTAGGCTATAGCCGATGAAACAAGTTATTCACAACTGTTTGCAGCTGCAATCAATCAATTTACAGTATAAACGACCAGTATGCTCCAATCGAGTCCCGCGACATATAGGCTACATGTGCCCCGAATATATTAAGACAAGCATTACACAACAAATCGTTGTACGTTCTTTGACTGTAGGTGTTGTCAATACTGTGAAAGCAGCAGATGCCCGCTGGCGAGCTGGGGTGGAGGAGGGTGAGACAGGTGGTAGCTGGGGTGGAGGAGGGTGAGACAGGTGGTAGCTGGGGTGGAGGAGGGTGAGACAGGTGGTAGCTGTGGTGGAGAAGGGTGATGACAGGTGGTAGCTGGGGTGGAGGAGGGTGAGACAGGTGGTAGCTGGGGTGGAGGAGGGTGAGACAGGTGGTAGCTGGGGTGGAGGAGGGTGAGACAGGTGGTAGCTGGGGTGGAGGAGGGTGAGCAGCAAAAGTATAAGCAGACAGCAGCGCAGCAGTATCAGAGGCCATCCAGACGAGGACGATTTCGGTGTTTCTGGGGCAAGTAATTAGCCGATCTGCCCTTTTTGTCACACGGAGACGGCGTTTTGGGGGACTTTAACGGCTAATTTTGAAACTACCTTCCAGAGTGGGAAAGTTTGAGTTTCAGTGTGCAGCAGCAAGCAGCAAGCAGGATGAGCAGTGCAAACTTCCAGATTAAATTGCCAGTATGAAGATGGAATGAGTGTGTGATTGGATGAAATTAATCATGTGAATGAGAACATGATGCTGAGGCGCAGGCGGCCCAATGATTGACCGGCAGCAACTGCACTGAGTTTCCTGACTGAACTTGCTCTGCGAAAGTCTGTGACAGGCACGACATACATCCATGTTCTAACTATTATGCACACGCACGCACGCACGCACGCACGCACGCACGCACGCACGCACGCACGCACGCACGCACGCAAAGTTTTATTTTCTTTTTTCTTTTTTTTCCTTTCTTTTTTACTTTTGAACACTAAATTAAAGCAATAAGCCACAAGAGGTCTCAGGTTACCGTGTGTTTTATAATGGCCGAGAGGCATATGTAGACCCGACGCGTAGTGGAGGGTCTCCGACCCTCAAAGCCATTATAAAATCCACGGTAAGCTGGGACCTCGCGTGGCTTATTGCTTTTCTAAAACGGTTACAAACATATAGCAATAATAACCTCATAAAACTATTACATTCACAAAAGTAGCTATGCTTTGCACCCATAGACATATAAACGTAGACGCCCTTTCCGGCTCTGAGGCGCGTGTCACAATTGAAGGCACAATTTTCCCGAGATTCCTTGCAAAGCATTTGCCTTCAATGAGCAGCTTCCGCGTGCGTAACATAAGTCCCGGAAAAGACGTGCTGTGATTGGCCAGTATAGTCACTTGAGTGACAGCGAGAGTCATGGAGGAGTCGCATGAGTGACGTCACTTGGGCAGCGACGCAGAGTGCCTTCAACAAATGCCTTCAGCACTTCTAAATAAGAAAGCTGCGGAGAACTGTTGCTTTGTGTTCACTCTTTAATGTGTTCTGTTAGTAATCTAATCCCCCCTGGCTCTGATGTTGTATTGTTATATTAATAACTTTGTTGTTTGTGTTTGTTTGTTTGTCTTGTTTTGTATTGTAATGTATTGTCATGACTGTTAAAAAGATTTGTTTAAAAAAAAGAAAAGCCTTCAGCACTGCACTTCCGCCTTCATTGGGATACACGTCGCTCCAATGAACTGCAACGGCCAGTGAGGCATCTATTTTTTACAATATCTATGTTTGCGCCCACCAGAGCGAGCCACACTTCCTTGTTTTTACTCCAGTCTCTGTGACGGGGGAATAGGAGGCACTTGATGTCTTTAAGACGCCGCCCGGAGCCACACATTCACTTGGGTATATTGAGGCCATTTGCTATTATTGTTTTGATGAATTGAACAAGGTGGACCCTCTTGTAAACAAGTGTAATACTTTATTGGGTCGTCCACTCACAGTTAAGTCTTTGTATTGAGTTTGTGCTTGAAATGTACTGTAATTCTGCAAACTGTTAATAAATATTTCAATCAATCAATCAATTATACCCCAGAAAATCTCCCTTTCTCAAATCTGAATGCTATTGCACATGTCAGAACCCTTGTTAATGTTTACAATGGAACATGCAAACTTGTACTTATCCCATTATTTAGCTTAGCACTCATGAAAATTATTCAGTGGGCATGATGAACCAGATTATGTAGTTTTTAATAAAATAAATGCATCAGTGCATGAAAAACACAGATGGGAGGCTCTGTGATAACATCGGCTAACAATTTATAAATCTCTCTGTGGAATAAAAAAAAAAGGTCAAGGACTTATGTTCAAGTCCATCAAAGCTTGTTGTCTCTCTCTTTCTTTCAAGAGGCTTATGAATCCAAACCAAGGAGTGTTTAACTAGATTACACACTGCAGTACATCAAGTAAGGATATGGATCTGAGAAAAAAAAAGTTGTTTTACAATATAGCTCCATCATGTAATCCTCCCAAACCCACGCATGCACACACGCACCCACGCACGCACGCATGCACACACGCACCCACACTCTTTTGGGGACATTGCTTTCACCTAAACCTGTCCCAGGATGTGGCATATGTCAGGAACACACACACGCATGCATGCACGCATGCACACACACACACACACACACACACACACACACACACACACACACACACACACACACACACACTAACACTGAGGATTCCAGTGTGCACGTATAATTAATGAGCGGGAATGTGAGTAGGAAGACTCACAGAAGCATTCATTGTTCACTGCAGTCATCCAAACACAGTACACACTACACACTGTCACTGCAGTCATCCGAACACACTACACACTGTCACTGCAGTCATCCGAACACACTACACACTGTCACTGCAGTCATCCGAACACACTACACACTACACACTACACACTACACACTGTCACTGCAGTCATCCGAACACACTACACACTGTCACTGCAGTCATCCGAACACACTACACACTATGACACTACACACTGTCACTGCAGTCATCCGAACACACTACACACTGTCACTGCAGTCATCCGAACACACTACACACTACACACTACACACTACACACTGTCACTGCAGTCATCCGAACACACTACACACTGTCACTGCAGTCATCCGAACACACTACACACTATGACACTACACACTGTCACTGCAGTCATACGAACACACTACACACTACACACTGTCACTGCAGTCATACGAACACACTACACACTGTCACTGCAGTCATACGAACACACTACACACTACACACTGTCACTGCAGTCATACGAACACACTACACACTACACACTGTCACTGCAGTCATACGAACATACTACACACTGTCACTGCAGTCATACGAACACACTACACACTACACACTGTCACTGCAGTCATACGAACACACTACACACTGTCACTGCAGTCATACGAACACACTACACACTGTCACTGCAGTCATACGAACACACTACACACTGTCACTGCAGTCATCCGAACACACTACACACTACACACTGTCACTGCAGTCATCCGAACACACTACACACTGTCACTGCAGTCATACGAACACACTACACACTACACACTGTCACTGCAGTCATACGAACACACTACACACTGTCACTGCAGTCATACGAACACACTACACACTACACACTGTCACTGCAGTCATCCGAACACACTACACTACACACTGTCACTGCAGTCATACGAACACACTACACACTACACACTGTCACTGCAGTCATACGAACACACTACACACTGTCACTGCAGTCATCCGAACACAGTACACACTACACACTGTCACTGCAGTCATCCGAACAAACTACACACTACACACTGTCACTGCAGTCATACGAACACACTACACACTACACACTGTCACTGCAGTCATACGAACACACTACACACTACACACTGTCACTGCAGTCATCCGAACACACTACACACTACACACTGTCACTGCAGTCATCCGAACACACTACACACTACACACTGTCACTGCAGTCATACGAACACACTACACTACACACTGTCACTGCAGTCATACGAACACACTACACACTACACACTGTCACTGCAGTCATACGAACACACTACACACTACACACTGTCACTGCAGTCATACGAACACACTACACTACACACTGTCACTGCAGTCATACGAACACACTACACACTACACACTGTCACTGCAGTCATACGAACACACTACACTACACACTGTCACTGCAGTCATACGAACACACTACACACTGTCACTGCAGTCATACGAACATACTACACACTACACACTGTCACTGCAGTCATACGAACACACTACACACTACACACTGTCACTGCATAGGCATATAGCATACTGTGATTCATATAACATATTCTAAAACGGTTAGTCCCGATACTTGATTCTGATTGGCTGGTTACCGTCACGTGACCGTTGTAAATTTCATCGATAACCCACACCTTCAATCACTTTATATCATTCCCAGCTGATTACGCATCTCTGTAGCTGTACTGGGGAAGGGGAGCGCTTGATTGCCTTACGAACCCATGCTCATATGACTGTGAATGTGTGGCTCCAGGCAGCCCCGTAAAGACTATTCTCCCGTCGTCACATAGTCTACTTGCCGAGCAAAACAAGGAAGTGATGTGTCTCGCTCTGGTGGTGCAAAGTGTAGCTACTTTTGTGAATTTAATAGTTTTATTAGGTTAATATTGCTATATGTTTTTAACCGTTTTAGAAAAGCAATAAACCACTCGAGGCCCCAGCTTATCGGATATTTTACAATAGCTGGGAGGGTAGAAGACCCTGCCTACACCTCCCAGCCATTGTAAAATACCCGATAACCTGAGACCTCTCGTGGCTTATTGCTTAAATCAACCATCAACATTGCCTGTACAAAGTGTACAGTATATGGCATTACTGTAGCCTCTAATCCTCACAGAGTAGGATAAACAAGACAGACTCCAGTCATCTCTCTCTCAAATAATATTGGCAGACAATCCCTCGAACAGAAAACAGATCCCAGCATCCCGGGCGGCCAGTGTGATGACATCACATCAGCAGGGTCATGGCGTACTACACTGCTTAATTCAGTCTGGAGTAATCTGGGGGCATGCGAGGCAGCTGTACTACTCTGAGAGCTGTTACTGGACTAAAAGCTTTAAAGCAGCAATTACAGTATGGCTGCAGCTGGGAGAAATGAGCAAGCCCCATCCCTAAGAATCCTTCTATGCTGAGTTTAAGAGTAATCATCACACAATATTCAGATCTCTCCCATTGCCACACAACATCATTGTGCATGCTTAGCATTAAAAGCTCCTAATGCATTATAACATCAATATTTAATATACTGTATAGTGGCTGATGGCACGAAATGTGCTGCAAATGTGTATGTTATACAGTGATGAAGTATACAGTACATGCTATATAGGCCCAGTAGTATAGGCCATCATCTCATTAAAAAGAAGTCCATAATAACAGCCTTGTTTCTTCCCTATTCTGATCCTCATCCAGATGAAAGCAGCAACTGTCCTATAAGCGACAGTGATGACTGTCAGCCATTACTGTTGAAGAACTCCTTGGGGGATCTCCTCTTCCGCTTTGAAGAGAAAGGAAAAGGCTACAGCAGGAGGGGGTTGAAGATGACAACTTGAGGACGCAGTTAACCATTTAAAGTCACGTGACATTCATTTTAGTAGTCTGTTTTTAGCCACATCTCTTGTAGCTCCATTGTCATTACAGTCATTAGACGTTTGTCTAGGGTATGCGCGACTGTGCGTGCATAAAGTGAAAGCAAATCGAGCGAGTTTAACGTTGTTTAATGTCATTTAATGCAATCAGATAGGACTTTTCTGTTTGGATGTATCATGGGCTGTCAAGGCCAGAAAGTAGTTTTTTGCCTCTCAGTAGGCGTTCCCGCAAAACTTCTGGGTATGATGATGATGATGGCACGCACATACAGTCTATATGGAAGGAATTCTGCAATGCTGAAAAATGTATGCTGCAGGGTCCTGCTGTGCCCAAGGATTACATGTCATCAGAAACAGGTACAATGGGTACTCTGACAACGCGTAGGCCTACAATGCGTGCGTAGAGCATAACTGGGACGAACATGCATTTTGTTCTTGACTCGCATTGTTCTTCAGTAGGCCGTTGTCCAACTGGCACAGGTCTAGTTCACTGTAAAACTAGACAGTGAACTAAATAAATAAATACAATCATGTAAATTAAAAAACATGTTTTAACCATGTTTAGAGAAGAAAATAAATGTATGTGGATAGTTTATTGTGAAACATATATCTAAGAAAAAGATTATATCGGAAATAGCTTTTGTTTAATTGAAAAGGTTACACTGTATGACTTTTATTTTGGTTTTATACTTCTTTGTACGACGGTATCACACATTGCATCACAATGTGTTGTGAAAATATAGATACGGTTTTGGCTTATGACAAAATGGGGACACCAGATTGAAACTGTAGTGTTCACTGTGTGCATCCGACCTCAGTGAGAAGTAGAACACTAGAACACGATGCGGAGATGTTCCCCTCGGCTTCGCTTAAGATGCCCCAAATTATGCCTCCTCTGCATTGGAAACTAAATGTGGAGCGTGGAAAATGTTCCCGCACACAGAGCGTACGAAATAATGGAACCAAATGGACCCTATGGGGCCCTCACAAGGGGTCCATTTGGAGTAAAATCAATCAAGTTTTTTTTTTCCAGAGTACTGCCACCTCAATCAATTGAATCAGTTAATCAATCAGCCATCAGGGATTGTCAATGTCATTCATCCACTGTGTCATTCATCCACTGTGTAAAGCAGTCTACAACTAGAGAAATGTGCTCCTCGGAGTACAGGTCTCCGTCAGGCCAGCTAGTAGAAGTCAACCTTAGCCAATCAGGATGGAATATGAAAGATTTGACAGATCTGTCTTGATCCCTTGACTATATAGGGTGTAACAAAATCTCCTGGAGAGGGCGTCAACATATGTGTCACGTGGTAGCGGCCGCCATACTTGCTGGCTTGTCTGGTTTGTTTACATTGAGCGACCATCGGGTGTGCTTGTATACGTTCTTTTTTTAAACTGACCTCACAATGGTGCGGACTTGCTCTGTAAATAAGTGCCACAGCAGGTCACGTCGAGGGAATGAGCCAGAAAACGGAATTAGATTTTCAGCTTTCCAGCATGGAGACAGTATCAAGGAACCCAGATTGACAAGTTTACAAAAAGACGTAGAATGGCTTGGATCGGCGCACGGGCGCAGAGACATAACGTTCAACAAAGTATCTAAGCACAGCCGTGTTTGTTCACAACATTTTCCTTGTCCTTGTAATGTATTTTGGCCCGACGTTCTTTCTATCCATCCTGGTGTTGGTTCACTATGTTGTCGCCAAGAACGAGCTCAATATTTACAAAAACATACCACCGTCACTCCATTCTGAGTGATGCGGGCTAGAATTTAATGCCCACGAGAGGGCCGTCCCTAGCTTTTTAGACGCCGCCCCCCTCTTGGTGACGTACACGTTGGCACACGCTATAGAGTAGAGGTCTTCGGGCTTACCCGAGCTCCGAAGATACTGCAGGTCCGAACCGACCCGCAGCTGGTCCCGGTTCCGTTTACTAGAAGTCACTCCCGGGTACGTTCAGATATTTGTCTCCACCAGGCCGAAGGCATGGGGAGAGAGTATGTTTTGCACTCCGTCCGTGTGTGTGTGTGTGTGTGTGTGTGTCCGTCCTTCCTTCCTTCCTTCCTTCCTTCCGTCCTTCCGTCCGTCCGTTATCAGCTAATCTCCGGCACCGTTGGCCCGATCCATGCCAAACTTTGCACACACACTCCCTGGATGCCAACAACGAACCTCTGCCCCAAATATTCTTCAATGGCCTGTTATAGCGCCACCATGAGGCCGATTTAGGCAAAACACATTTCTGTACATTACTCGTACACATTTTATCCATACATCACACAATTCGGTATACACTATCTTCATAGTCATGTGATCAACACGGATCTGCACCATTTCCCATCTTCCATCCTGATTGGCTAAGATTGGCTTCCAAAGCTCACATGATTGGTCCGTTTCGAACAAAATGTCGCAAATCACAAACACAGTGTGCAATTTCCGTGAAATTATACACGCACATTTCCACTAGGCCGAGGACGACATGCCACTCATTATTTTCCAAATCAGCCTCATGGTGGCGCTATAACAGGCCAATTCCTGTTTTTAGCTATAACTGCATCGATCTGTATACAACTTATGTATGCGCACTCCCTAGAGGCCATGGAAACATTGTCTCTGCATCCCTCCACATCTACCGGTTATAGCGCCACCATGAGGCCGATTTCTGCAAAACACATTGCTTATGTTAGTCGCACAGATTTCATCCAAATCTCACGCAAATCGGTACACATGATCTCTGTAGTCATGTGAACAAGACAGTCTGTTGGATTTCTCAGATTCTACACTGATTGGCTAACATTGCCTTCCAAAGTTTTCAGGAGTGGCCCGTTTTGTTGCTGCACATGTCCTGCTCATCCAGAATTCTATCCTCAGAGATGCTATGAGTGATCTGGCTCTGCATTTCCTCAACAAAAGAAACAAACAAATAAACAAACATGTTTATATTACTCCTAAACATTTTGCCAAACATCTCACACAGTCCTATCCTCCTGGTGGAGACCTGTGCCCGGAGGGGCACTTTTTCTAGTTGAATCTGGAGTAGTAATATCAAAAAAATTGTTTTTCAAAAGTCAGCCTCCTGGTGGCGCTATAACAGGCCGTTCTGGAAAATTTGGGGTAGAGGTTCATCGTTGGCATCTAGGGAGTGTGTGTGAAAAATGTGGCATCGACCGGGTTAACGGTGCCGGAAATTAGCTGTTAACAGATGGACGGACGGACGGACGGACGGACGGACGGACGGACGGACACACACACACACGTACTCACGGACGGAGTGCAAAACATACTCTCTCCCCATGCCTTCGGCCTGGTGGAGACAATAATAGCAGCAGGATTTTCATTACTTTTAGTTCTACTTCACTACATCTGACAGGCAAATATTGTACATTTTACTCCACTACAATAATTTACTAGTAAGTTACTTTGTAGATTTTGATTATTATTACAAAACGTCAGCCCTATAAACATTTCGGCCATTTGAAAATATCTCATCTACAATTTGCAACGCATTGTGATCTTGTAGATATTCTATTTTCAAAAGATTTTAATACATTTGAAAACGTGTGAAATGGGACATTTGTGCATAATTTATAACACACTTTTACTTGTAAGGGCACGGTCACACTGCACTTTTATTCCACCTATGAGGGCGGATTCTGCCATTGCTTTTCAATGGGAATGGAGTGGTTTCTTGCCATTCGCAGATTTCTGCAAAAAAAACAAAAAAAAAACACTCACTGGCAGAATCCACCCTCATAGGTACAATAAACTTCAGTGTGACTTCTCTAACAGAGTACATTGAAGTAATGATACATTTACTTAACCCATTTAGCCTCATAAAACCTAACCTGAGGTTTCCGGAAACCTTCAAATTCTTACTAAAAAAATAAATGATGTTGCTACAGTATATGAGACACAGAGGGTGCAGCCGGCCTTTCAGGTCAAACAACGTAAAGGTTACACCAGGTCTAAATGGGTTAAGTAAAAAATGTGAGTCCCTTTCCACGACTGCCGATGTGTGATGTTTGGTACAGTAGGAGTAATTGATGTGTGATGTTTGGTACAGTAGGAGTAATTGATGTGTGATGTTTGGTACAGTAGGAGTAATTGATGTGTGATGTTTGGTACAGTAGGAGTACAGTAATGTGTGATGTTTGGTACAGTAGGAGTAATTGATGTGTGATGTTTGGTACAGTAGGAGTAATTGATGTGTGATGTTTGGTACAGTAGGAGTAATTGATGTGTGATGTTTGGTACAGTAGGAGTAATTGATGTGTGATGTTTGGTACAGTAGGAGTAATTGATGTGTGATGTTTGGTACAGTAGGAGTAATTGTAAAACAAAAATGTGTGAACGAGCGGGAATGTGAGCAGGAAGAAGTTCACTGCTGTCATCCGAACACAGTACACAGTACACACTACACACTGCATAAGCATAGCATACTGTGATTCTGTAGAGGTTCTGCTATGGCCTCCAGGGAGTGTGTGTGCTCAGTTTCACGTTGATCAGGCTGGAGATTAGCTGATTAGCATTAGCTGGACGGACGGACGGACGGACGGACGGACAGGGGCGAAAACAGGTGTCTCGGCCACACCTTCGGCCTGGCGGAGGCAATAACAGGTGATAAGATTAGGCTATTCAGGTCACTGGCAATTGTATAGATCCAGACCAGCACTGGTCCAACATAATATATATATGTTTTCTTTATTGTCTCCGGCAGGCCGAAAGGTAAGGCAGAGACTATGTTTTACACGCTGTCCGTCTGTGTGTGTGTGTGTGTGTGTGTGTGTGTGTGTGTGTGTGTGTGTGTGTGTGTGTGTGTGTGTGTGTGTGTGTGTGTGTGTGTGTGTGTGTGTGTGTGTGTGTGTGTGTGTGTGTGTGTGTCTCATTCTGTTTGTGTACAGCTAATCTCCGGCAATGTTGGCTTGATGGCACACACTCCCTGGATGCCAGAGCAGAACCTCTGCCCCCAGATTTTTCACATCTGATTGGCTAACATTAACATCTAAAGTTTGCAGAAGTGACCCGTTTTGAACAAAATGATACAAATCATGAACGCAGCGTCCGATTGCGGTGAAACTTTACACGCACATTCGCACTATATTGAGGAACAAATGCCACCCTTTTAACATTGCCCTAATATAGAGCTACCAGGAGCCTGATTTTTGCAAAACCATATACTCCCGCAACTTACACATTATCTTGCAGCACTCACAAGAGGGCACCATGCAAGTTACAGATCGTACAAATGATACCCCCAGAGTCTCCCGAGAGGAGAGGAGGAAGAGAGACTCGCTAGGACCGATTCAACGGCTACAACAAGGACAGTGACTCAGACGCAGAGAAGATTCAAACAACCCACCTTTACTCAAAAACACCAGAGTGAGGCCAAATGTGGGGACGGATGCATGCACGGATTCATGCACACCACACAGACTTATAGTCTGGTGAGACGTAGGAGGACGCAAACCACAGTCCTAGAGACCTCTAAGTGCCTGCAATCCCCCAAGAACACACAAGGCAGGTGGAGCCTCCTGTTGGCTCTGGCATAAGAGATAGAACAATAGCTGGAAGCCTGGATGAGAGGGGCAGTGATTTGGCCAATCACTGCTGACCCGCCAGCTGGAGTGTTGTGGTTCAGGGTCGAAACACTCTAAGAAGGATTGGGACCACCTGATGACCTCTCTTCCAGGCCAAGGGTTTATCCATTATAGATGGATTATAATCACATCTTTGATGTATTTACAAACTATAGTCAAGTGATCAAGACGGATCCATTCGATATTTCATATTCCATCCTGATTGGCAAATTCTGAACATTGCTGGCTCAAAATAACCTACCTGACTATTGAGTTCTCAATTAATTAGTTAATAGTTAGCATAGAAGTGACATTAATGTAAATAGATGTTATCTATTTAAAAGCCTGCCAGGTTATTTATTTAAATTACTAGAGCGGTGCCCATGTTGTGATTTCAGAACAGGCCAGATCCACATGGTATATAGGGGTGATCAGGTCCAGAGCCCGGGAAGAGGCTTTTGTGCTGGTTCTGGACAACCGGAAATGCCTGCCCCACCCAGTTATTATTTATGTGTCCCTGTTATTCCCATATATGGAGTTCTTTGTCAAGCATGCCAAATGAGGCTTTTGTGCTGGTTCTGTACAACTGGAAATGCAGAGTACACGTTCCACCCATCTGTCTGTGTCCTTTTATGCCCATATATGGAGGTTTCTGTATGTGTCTCTCTGTGTCTCTATATTCCATGTAGTTCTGTGTCAGGCATGCCCAAATATGGAGTGTTGTGATGTCAGAACAGGCCAGCTCCATATATGGACCCTGGGCAGGGGCCCCATGTCCAGAGCCCGGGCAGAGGTATTTTTGGGGCGGTTCTGGACAACCGTGGGTCCGACCAGCTCGACAGCGGGCACTGCACCCCCTTTGATGGGATGGAATGCGTGGGTCGAATTTGAAGTCTGTGGGGCGAACGGTTCTTGAGTTACATGGATTACACACGTACGTACGTACATAGATAGATTAGATAGATTAGATAGATAGATAGATAGATAGATAGATAGATAGATAGATAGATAGATAGATAGATAGATAATAACTAATGACTAGTACAAACTAAATTAAGTATGCACCAGAGACGTGCTGGCCATTGGGAAACGGCCGGTCCAGTCCAGGCCGGTCTGGGCCAGCCGTTTTTTGATTTAATTTCGAAGATACACAATTATCTTTTAACAAGGTAACAGCCTATATAATCATGTTGCTTTGTGGCCTTTGGCCGCGCGCCAACAATTCGCCGGCACGCGGCCTTCGGCCGCGCACCTAGAGGGCCTCCGCAACTCCACTTCCCGGGCTGAATTATGGGCCCACCACGTCCCTGGTATGCACCCCCATTAATCATGTGCCTGAAAGGGTGCCCACGATGTAAAGCAAGCCATATTTTCAGCAACTGTTGATATAAGTGGCCAGAGGTGGGACTTTTCCCAACCTTTGTCCCATCCAAAAAACCACATGCTTCGATATTATTAATAATACTATGTTGCCCAAATTATTAGAAGTAATATCCATTATCTCCATTACAACATAGTGAGGCAAATGATCTCACAAATGTATACAGTGCCCGTACGAAAGGTGAACCTACTGCACCTGCCACGGAGTTAGGACGGGGCATCACGAGGGAAGAGGTGCTGTGCGTGTTCCGTTGTGGGAGGGGCCTCTTCGGTGGGGGTGGAGTCCTGGGTTGCATGATGATGTCTGGATTGGGTAAGGCCTCGTCTGCTGGGACATCTACCGGGACAGGTGGATTGTCCCTGCCAGGTCTGGGAGGGGGATCCTCATTTGCACTCCCACCAACTCCACTGCTGCTGCTTACTCTTCTACCATCTTTAGTCAGATCCCCACTGGAACAGCTGCGCTCCTCATTCTCAGAAGAGCTGGTGATGGTTGCTGATTCACATGCAGAGAGAGTGATTAGTGGTGTGGCGTCAAGAGAAATGAAAAATATACACACCTTAAAAAGAGTATACAGTATGAGTTGTTGGCTACAGGCCACGAGGCGGCCATAGCTAAGTAGGTATAGAGGTTGCCTGGGAATATGAAGGTCACTGGTTTTGACCATCAGCTCGCACATTCTATACGTCAATGTGTCCAAGACACTAACAGCTTCCCAGGTACATCTCATCTGAGCCATCTGAGCAGCCATCTGCTGTGTGTAGCAGTAAAATAAATTTTACCTCCCCTGGCACCTGTTACTCCCTTTCCTTTATAAATGCTCCATAAATAGGCTTTATCTGTAAAGGGCAGTGGAAATGACATTCTGAAGGGCATGCAATTCAATCAACAAGGAAGGAATTCTCCACTGCACTTTAGATTTTGAACTGAACCTACAGTATCACAACCACAGGGTTGCACTGCACTGCATGTGCCCTTCACCCTTTTGTATTTAACTATAAATACAAACGCCATTTAGGAAGCGAATATGTCCTATTTTAGGAGAATCAGACCCACAAGCAACAAAGACAGCAGTGTCCCAGTTCTGACAGGAGGGAGCAGAAGCCTTGAGGCTGAAGTGGTACAGGGACACAACATTTAAGAGCTATAGCTATAGGGTAGGCCAGACCTGACAAGAACCTACATCTAACACAACAACTCTCAACCATAACCTGGGTTTAACGGTAGGTATAAAGAAGTGCCTCACACTTTTTTCCTATTAGCTGACCCAAACTGTGGCTAACCCAAATAATCTAACAGACATCACAACTCTCACCTATAATCCCACTGTCCATACTCTCCAGAGTGGAAGAGGGACTTTGAACTGGCCCGGGGCTGTTTTCAGAGACGCGTCCAGGGCTGGAGCAGGGGACCAGGTTGGACACAGGGCTGGAGAAGTTAGTGCAGGGGCTTATGCTGGAACCAGCAGTGGGCAAGGACCGAGGCGGAGGGTGGTGCACTGGTGGCTCTCCAGTACCAGTACCAAGGCTCAGCGTTGCATCTGGGCTCTCTGAACAGGGAGACGTAGTACTGCGGGTCAGAGTGGAGCTGGGACTCCCTCCCTGGGCCGAGGCGTCACACTGCACAGGGAGAGATCAAAACAGTTATTAACTGATGTTGTAACAATGGAGCTTTCTACAGCTAGATTAAATGGTGCAAACTATCAAACAATAGACAGCTGCCTGGAACCATATTCTCTATCAATTTAGGACCTCTACTATATAACTAGCATGACATGTATAACTAATTATATCTGTATAACCCCCTTTTTTCTTTTTGGTCTGTTGAAATCTTTGCTCATTTCTTTTTCTTTTCAGGCCTATGGCGGGGTGGGTTGGGAGGGATTATTTTGTATTTATTAATTACAATTTGTTGTTAATTTAAAAAAGAAAATCGAGCTTTATGTTGTATTTAATTGTTATCATTACTATATTTTTCTCTTTTTTTTGTCAACAGTGGTTGGTGCTGGGGTTTGGGGGTAGGATTTAAAAAAATGAGGCAAGGGGCAAGCCACTGATTGTAGTTGGCAAAGAATTTGAATTATGTTTTATGTGCATTTGTTTTCGTATGCCTGTACCTGTGCCTTTCATCTAAAAAGATATCAAGAGATCAAAAGGGTACAAATTAAAGGAAAGAATCACACCCGTGAGAAGTGAGAGGCGCTCTAATCATCATGACATCATCTCATTCTGGCCAATCACAATTTGCGTCCTCACTTTAACGTCTGCCCCTTTCTGCCCTCCCTTTTATCTTCAACATGTACTTTGCTTAGCCAATCAAATCATCGCTATGGGGTGATCGGCCAATCACAAGCCAATGTTTGCTGGGCATAGGAGGGGCTATAGCGCCCCTCAAAAAATAAAGAGAAAAGTTACACAAAAGTATCATAAAGTAGTATAGCAGAGGGTAACTTCTCTCAATGGGAAACATTGCTAAATCCACACCCAAATAAAACACCTTAACTTTAATTTACAGCAGCTTGGAGAAAGGAGAGATGTACCTTTAGTTTGATACGTATCTCTTTTTAGCCCCAAATAGAGATAACATCGCCTTGGGCAAACATATTATTAATAGAGATAACAGGGCTCATTGCCTTGGGCAAACTCTGCATTAAAAAATGTAAAACCCATTTCCTTCCTATTGGCCTGAATATAAGGTTTTTTTTTCAAAAACAACTACAACCTATCTCAAACCCTCACCCTAAACCTAACCTCCCACGGGGCAGCACACCTAAACCTAACCTTAACCCATGTCTAACCAATGACTAGTCTAAACTAAGTATGCACCCCAAACAATGGGGTCGTATTATAATCGGGGACTTGACCATTTGACATTATATTCGGCACAATACGGTAATAACAGTATGAAGTGAAGACATTTTTTTAAATAACCATACAGATAGATAGATAGATAGATAGATAGATAGATAGATAGATAGATAGATAGATAGATAGATAGATAGATAGATAGATAGATAGATAGATAGATAGATAGATAGATGGATGCTTTATTATTGTGTCATGCACCAGAGGTGCCCAACGCACATGGACTTATAGGACACAACATATATATAGAGAGTCTCTATATATAGTCCCCCCCCCCCCCCGCTCAAAAACATGAACTCTTCACTGACTGTACATACACTGTTTATTTCTTACTTCTTTTTATTATTGGTACCTACTGGGTGCTACTAACACATTATGATTACTTTTGTAAATTGTACTGCATTGGAGTGATGCCAACAGATCAATTTCGTTGTACATGTGTGTAAACAGTGTTCAATGACAAAATAAAATCCATGCATCCATCCATCCATCCATATAAATCACTCCATCAACATTGCATAGTTACACAATACAATAAAATAAAAACTCTGTTTTTTAAACTCTGTTTCAATAAAACAGAACATTCTGCCTTTTTCTCCCATGCCCTACATAGCAAATCTGCTAATTTATTACAAATAATAATAACCCACAAATAAAATATGAATAAAGAATACATCTCTATTTAGAAAAAGCAATGTGTGCTCTGATTGTGCCATTTATGTACTGTATTCTGGTCAACTCATCCTGACCACCCCGCCATTTCTGCTATCCTGCAGAGGCTGCAAGGAAAGGAGACATGGCAGGGAAGTAGCTCAGCGTTATTCCCTTTATACCACACCGTAATTTATCTTAGCCAGGACAACCCACATTCCTCATATGAGGCGTGCTGCTATCTCTGTGTAGCTGACTGAATCTGGAGCTCAGGTGGTAGAATGAGGCTGTGAAAGTGGGCCATGGCTGAGCAATGCAACGACACAGACATGAAGAGATTTATAAGTATGTACAACAGGGGTGCAGTACTTAGTTTAGACAGTTTTTGGTTTATACTAGTCATTGGTTAGACCAGTCATTAGTCCTACAACTACAACCTATCTCAAACCCTCACCCTAACCCTAACCTCCCACGGGGCAGCACACCTAAACCTAACCTTAACCCATGTCTAACCAATGACTAGTCTAAACTAAGTATGCACCCCTACAACAGCTGTCTGATACCCAGCGGTGCAGGGGTTAAAAAGATATCGACTGTAGGATCGGAGCGATGCAGTAGTACAGCTAGCAATATAATCAATGTGGTTGACTGTCAGATATTTTCATCTTCTTGTGCTGCAGGGTTTTTGATTAACCGCATAATAAACAGATACAGCTTCTATTGTACATCCTGCTTCACCCAAAGGCATAGAGTTTCAAATCAAGTTTCAGACTTTGAATAAGAAGGCATCTGATAATGGGATACTTAAAAACTAAACAAAAGGCAATAGCTTCAAGGCAATGTGGACTAGTGCAACAAAGTCCACAGAGACTGTACCTTCTTTTCCCTCTGGTCCTCCATAAGAGAGCTTTCTGTGCCGGGGGCTTCTTCTCCCAGTAAGACGCACAGTCTGGTCATCAGTTCCTGGGTACAAATGGAGGAGCCCTGATTGGGCTCCACGTGGAGGTCTGGAACGCAAGATGGATGGATACATGTGCAGATGGAAACATGGTAGGTCAGATTAAATCAGCAAACTCAGCTTCTAATACCCCCACCTACCCCTAAAGATAAAGATGAAACAAGAAGATAACTCCCCCAAGTCTCCCATCCTGCATCAAAGCCAATATATGGTATGTATTCTATGTAATGTATATATATCCACAAGTCAGTGTAGCTCCAGCTGCCCTGATTAGTAATGCAAAGGCAGAGTCTTTTTCAGTTTGTTTGTGTGTATGCGTGCAACCTGCCCGGCACGCTCAGTCGAGAGACGTGACTGTGAATCTCAATGAGTTTGCCATTTGACTGTCTTGCTTCCACCTCAGCCCTGCAGTGAGACAGGTCCAGCTGTGCAGTGAGACAGGTCCTGACACAGACCATGTGGTGCATTCATCTATCACTGTTTAAAGCTCCCTGATGCCATGACCTCTAACCCCCGACTCCTCCATGGTCCACGCCCACCTCCCTGAAGAGACATGAATTGATGGCGCTCATTCTGTGTTCCATTCGTACACAATAATAACTCAATGATTCTTGTGTCTCATTCCTATGCTGTGTACGTCAAGGTGGAGTATGATGAAGAGCAGCTCACGCCTCGGCTAGTCTCTCTGGGTTTTTAAGACCTCTTGTGTTCCTCAGTCTCTCTTTGTCTCCGCCAGGCTATTGCATATAGCAGAGAATATGTTTTTGCCCCTGTCCGTCCGTCTGTCCGTCCGCGTGTCCTTCCATCTGTTACCAGCTAATCTCCGGCACCATTAGCCTGGTTGCTACGAAACTGCACACACTCCCTGGATACCAATTCCAAACCTCTGCCCCAAATTTCCCAGAAGCCTGTTATAATGCCACCATGTAGCTGATTTTTACAAAACACTTTTTAAAAAATATATAAACTTGATTCTGTTCAGTAAATGAGAGGGAGGGGAAGGGGGGGGGGGGGGGCGGAGGGGAAAGAAAGAGCAAACTTTGGCATTCAGTCAGCAGAGCAGTAAGACCCAATCTGGAGTAATATGAAGGCAGATGATAAACTGAATGTCCAGTGCTATCCATCAAACCACCTAGTAGTTGCCATTGGAAACAGGAAGCTGAGAGGTGCCTGGCAACTAGAATGGAAGATGCTTCATACAAACTGTACAGCCTTCAAGGCAGCCCTCTGGTCCCAACATACAGTACATAGAAGGCTGCATGGGATAGGGCATTTAAATCACCATCACTAATATACAACTAAAACAATTAAAAACTTAAACACACACACACACACACACACACACACACACACACACACATGCACACAGTCGCACACGCGCAGTCGCACGCGTGCGAGCGCGCACACACACACACACACACACACACACACACACACACACACACACACACGATTATATTTCAATATGGGAAACTAAACGCAAAGCTTTGAAACCCCCCCAACACCCCCCCCCCCCCCCCCCCCCCCACCCCCACACACACTCTCTCTCTCTCTCTCTCTCTCTCTCTCTCTCTCTCTCGCTTCCTCTTGCCTCTCATGTCCTCCCTCTTCTTGTCTCAAACATTAAGCCTCTGATAAGTCCCTGTAAAACAGATATGAAGATAAGCAATCATCCACGCAGTCCTTCTCTCACCTCTGTGGGCTGCCTTGCCACGACACGAGGCAAAAACAAGAGCTTTTCTGGGGTAAGAAGAGGTGTCCACATGCTCCAGCTTCCTTATCAGTCCTGTAGTCAGCGCAAAAGAAGAGGGGAGAGCGAGAGAGGTGGTAGGAGGGAGGGATTGAGGGTGGAGATAGGGAGGAATATGAAAGAGAGAGAGGGCGAGAGAGAGAGAGAGAGAGAGAGAGAGAGAGAGAGAGAGAGAGAGAGAGAGAGAGAGAGATTAAGCCTGCCCAGATGAGATCTGCGGTGCAGAATTTGAATTGTGTCCCAGGAGTAAAGCGTGTGCCCTGAATTTGATGCACGCGTGCAGAAGCCACACAGTTCAATCCACAGTGTGTGTGTATCTCTAAAGTTAATGTGTCCGTCTGCAGGGAGAGACAGGGATGCGTCGGCGTGGGTCAGTGCTTGTATTTTATTTAATCTATGGATTGTGTTTGTGAGGCATCTGAGGACAAATAGGGCATCATCTCTGTTATCATGATTCAGGTCATTCAGGAGATCATTACATGCTCAGAATACTGAAATATGCCGATTTAACTGGACCACACCTCAATCACACTGTGAAAGCTGCCTTGCGTAATTCAAAATACAAATACAGATGGCGTTCGCATGCATCTACAATCCAAGTGGCAGTTTGATGTTTTAATCCGTCAAAACAAATACATAAAATAATTGATAATTTCAGAGGTGTGAGATTTCAATAGGGTCACTATAATGGGACATATATTGTTATGCTGTACATACATACATATAGAAGCTTTAGAATACATACTAGTTTGAAACATTGAGCTGGTTTGAATGGCCATATGCTTACTCATTGCTGCATATTGCCCCCTAGTGTTCGCACACAGTTTTTTTTAAATATGATTGACTGATTAAAAATTCGGTCAAAGAATCTGTCATATGTACTTGGGGTGTATATATGTACTGTACACTATTATATTGATGGCCCCATAGTATTTGCCTGATGAAGATCTGCTATAAGATCGAAACATTGCGCCATTAATAAATAGTTTGGGAGCATTAAATCAGTGTGCAGATGTTTTAACCTTCTATTTTATTCTTGCCTTGATGTCCTTTGCCTGGCCTTAATACAGGTACTATAGATGTGCACACAATCTCCTCTCGAACACACTTTCAAGAAGTCCCTGAAAATTCACCATCTTATTCATATAGATGATAAATGCATGCAATGCATAAGATACATGCATTTCTTTATCTTCTATATACAGTATCAACTATCTTTGAAAGCGCACATCAAACATACCTGGGGACTTGGCACAGGAGTGCGAGGGTACAATGTAAGACTGGTGAGGAAGCTGAGGGGAGGAAGGCAAGGATATGGACACACGCTTGGTCAGTCTAGTCCTTCTGCCACTACTGCCACTGCCTACATCCTGGAGGTGTGTAACAACCCTGCCACTGCCACTCTGCAAGGTACCATGATGACCTATTATGAGAGAGAGAGAGAGAGAGAGAGAGAGAGAGAGAGAGAGAGAGAGAGAGAGAGAGAGAGAGAGAGAGAGAATGGTATATGTACACTGTTGTAAATATTTTATACAAATAGTAAATCTGTCTTGAGCAGTGGCGTGCACAGACATTTAGAGGGGCAGGTGCTCAAGTTTAAAAAAGGGCACCTTGTGCAGCGCGTGGAACCGGCCGGTTGCCTTAATCTATTTTGGGCGGGAACCCCTTTTGGTGTTAGCATTATGTTATGCTTTAGCTATTGAAAAATAGCAGATCTACAAGCTCATAGCGCGCCACCGAGTGGCGCGCTATGAACGTGTAGGTCTGCTATTTTTTTTTTTTTTTTCTCAAAAGGGCACATTGCCAAAAGGGCAGGGGGTGCTCTAGCACCCCCTAGTGTCTATCTGTCCACGCCACTGGTCTTGAGTTATAATGTGGGGTTAAATCTTCATAAGGACAACACGCTGATCTATGATTATAGAAACCTGGTCACTGATTACATTGGCAATCATATTAGCATATTTAATAAGTCTTGAGATGACTGATTGTTTTGGAGAATTAGCACACAGAGTAGAGTGTGCCTGGGGCACCAGTACAACGTCTCAAAGTTTGTCCTGTTACATCTCTATTATTCAAAGGTCCATAGCCATGGTCATGTACTTTAAACTTACAATTTTAATGAGCCTGACACATTTATCTCCCGTTCTCTCTGCTTTTGCCAACAAGAGCAGCACATTATGAAATATTAATAAGCAGCATGTTCCTTCTATGTTTTAAAGGGGAACTTCACCCAAATCCTGTTTTAATGAAGTTGAGGGCATAATAAACATAACTAGAACTGCACTCTGTCGAGTGCCTACTTGCATAAATGGCCTACTTAGTACGCAAGCAGAGCACGCACTAGTGTTGAAAAATGATGATGGTAATTACTTATAAGCTTGTTTGACGTCACACTGGAACACGTCATCGTTACGTCACCGTCAACTATACCCTGGCACTGGTACATATATTTAACACGTCATTATGCTCATGTGTCCATATATGTGTACATGTTTATATGTATGTATATTTACTTTTCTGAGTGGTTGGTGGTATAATGTAATCGGCTGGGTCAATTGACACTGAAACGTATCATCATCGTCAACCAATTATAGACTAGCATTGGTACATAATCTAAATCACGTTTCACGGAAAACAGCTTCCATATGTCCGTATGACATCATATCACGTGCATTCTAAGGGACATTTGTACATATCTTCATCACGTCATGGGACATATGCTTAGCCTTCGTAGCATGACAAAAACACACCTGCGCGGTCAGCTTGGGGCCAGTATATGACGTCATAACGTGTGCTGGCCCCAAACATCGCACCGAAAACATGACTTGCACGCTCTGCTTGCGCAAGTAATAAACATAATAAACACCATAATAAACATGATGTTGGACTGGGTTTTACGTTTGATCACATTCCGTGCTCAACCAATCAAATCATCGCTATGGGGTACACACATTGCTCAGCCAATCAAATCATCACTATGGGGTACACACATTGCTCAGCCAATCAAATCATCACTATGGGGTACACACATTGCTCTGCCAATCAAATCATCGCTATGGGGTACACACATTGCTCAACCAATCAAATCATCACTATAGGGTACACACATTGCTCAGCCAATCAAATCATCACTATGGGGTACACACATTGCTCAGCCAATCAAATCATCACTATATAGGGTACACACATTGCTCAGCCAATCAAATCATCACTATGGGGTACACACATTGCTCAGCCAATCAAATCATCACTATGGGGTACACACATTGCTCAGCCAATCAAATCATCACTATGGGGTACACACATTGCTCAGCCAATCAAATCATCACTATGGGGTACACACATTGCTCTGCCAATCAAAACTGTTTTATGTTGCAGAGAATATTCATAGTGGTCTGAATTACCCTTTAAAATGTCTTCTCTTCTCTTCTTTTCTGCAGAAGAGATTACAAAATTGTTGACAGTTGACAACCAAATTGACAATGGTTGTCCATATAAGATCAGGATATGTAGGTCTACTGTGTACATATACATATAAAAAAAATAAAAAAACGGTCTCCACCCTTCAAAACAGTTTGTGGTATAGCAAACAAAAAATCACACCTGTGTGAACTGAGTGGTGTAAGGTCTTATATAGACTGATCAGCTGTGGTCTGACGTAATGTCTGACGTAATGAAATCACACGTGTGAACTGGGTGACCATAGCAACCATGCTCATTTTTTGGTACGAACAGACAGACAGACAAACTAACAAAGCCAGTTGTAGGAGTGGTTTACATCACTCAAAAATACAAATGGGGAGGGGTGGGCTATAGCATCTCTGATCCTTAATTCTTGTTTTATAATTCAGTATGCTCTTTGTAGGTCACAATGTTTGCCTATAAGCTATACTCTAACTTCTCCTGACACACTTAAATGCATGAAGGGCTGACACACTGTGTGAAGGACAGGAGCAGAGAGAGAGAGAGAGAGAGAGAGAGAGAGAGAGAGAGAGAGAGAGAGAGAGAGAGAGAGAGAGAGAGAGAGAGAGAGAGAGGACAGGAGCAGAGAGAGAGAGAGAGAGAGAGAGAGAGAGAGAGAGAGAGAGAGGAGGACAGGAGCACACTGATGAATTGGGCTAATTAAAATGGTTCCACTTAAATCACCCAAGAGAAGAGAAGAGAAGATCTTCAAATAATACAAGTCATCATCACATAAGTATAGCCTACGACATACCGTATAATAAAAGGATTTGTTACTTTTCTTACAGAATCTTCTTATTGTTATGCCTATTATTATAATATATATAATCAATTTAGTCATGTGGCAGATCATGCTCTTATCAGCTTGACAAGTGCAAGATCAGAGTAAAAGGCATGAACCTACAAACGACAGGGTAAAGGGTCAAGTCTATAGCTATAGTGCAAAGAAAAACAATTTAGTGCTACAAACTTAAAGGACCACTTCACCACTTTTCAACTTCTCTTCCTATAATTGGTCCTAACTAATGTTCATGATAAAATACCACCATTTTTTCCTACTCAGTCTGTGTCTCATAGAAAGGCTGTGGGCAGTTCAGAAACCCGTCCACCAGTGACATCATCGATGGTGAATCCAAGCTAATAGAAACGGCAGGCTTTCTTTTCCTGAAAAGTTGCAATGCAAAAGTTGAAGCCATCGTTCTCACGATAATACAAATCTAAATATATTTGAAAACAAATCTTGTTTAAAAAAAATCTGCCTAATGATGATGTCACTGGTGGACGGGTGTGAACTGCCCAAAGCCCTCCTATGAGACACAGACTGAGTAGGAAAAAATGGTGGTGTTTTATCATGAACATTAGTGAGGACCAATTATATGAAGAGATGTTGAAAAGTGGTGAAGTGGTCCTTTAAGTGATGCCAGGTTTATGCCTATAAAACCTATAGTTTATGTCTGAACAACATGGTATCAAAATAACATACTTACTAAGAATGTTATTTTGATACCATGTTGTTCAGACATAAGATATACTAAGAATTTCTTAGTATTTGTGTACAAACTGTAGGCCTACATGTCTATCTAATAGTGTAGTAACTAACAAGTAGACTAACCAATACATCTGCATATAGGTTAATAGGTTATACATTTTTACAATCAGTGACAAAAACATGCCTATATGAAACGCAAAACAAAGTGGATAAAAGGGGACTGTCTCAGGGAAAGATGACAAACATTGGACGGTTTGGACCAGATATTATCATTGTGCATAAACTGCTGCAATTGTGTTAAAGTTTCAATGATCTCGAAGTCTTACCTGAATTGTGTTTTCCGGTTTTTCCTCCATCTTTCCCTCTGCCCTTTTTATGACCAAATCGGAACATAAGTTTGTTGTTTTTTCACTTTCCCCTCCTGTGGAAGATGACCCAAATGTTTGTTTTAGTTGCAATGGAAAGGCAAAATGACTAGTATAGGCTATACATGTTTAATATTGCTATGACGGACCGGTATACATTTGTATAGGCCAAGACCATTATGCTTAGTTTATATATGTCAATCTCACTTATGAAGTAGGCTAATTGTTATGTACACAAAATAACCAGAAATACAAATACAATAAAGCCAGGTATACCTACTTTTCAAGTGCTCTTTGTCGCCAACATTGTCACAGATGCAAGGGAAAGTCGATAGATGTCAAAATGAAGTTTGTAAGTAAAATGTATATTATATAATTAGCCTCCTCTGTACTGTAAAGATGCTCGTTCAACTCGTCACGATGCGGTTTGACAGAGGCTGGATCCGCGCACAGGCTAAAAGCGCGCACGTGGACGCGCGCGCGGACGCGCGCACACACATAAACAGAATTTGTGTTGACCAAACTGTTTCTTTGCATACATGTAGTATGTATGCGGTCACTGCGGCAGTGGGCACTTTCTGTCATTCGATCTGTGTATCAAAGAGTATTCTATTATATGACGGGTTAACCAGACATCCTTGGATATACTGTTTAAAATGTAACGAACCTGTGCCAGCAGTGTAGGCCTACTGTTTGTTTTCATTTAACTTTACAGGATATTTAGCCTAACAATTCTTACTTACTATTAACAACATACAGTGTCAGCAGTCTTCAGATAGTTTATAACGTAGCCAGCTACTATCTGGATCATCCTTTTCCCCCAAGTTCCCATGGATATATATATTTTTTTAAACACATTGTTTATTGATTTTTCTTTAAACATAGTTCTCAAAGCAATTATAAACATACATTTTTTTCATACACCCAAATGGCAGCACAAACACAAAAACAACATCTTCAAAGAAATACCAGGATATGTCCATCCTGGTAGGCTACCATCTCCCATATTATATAGAATACAGCAGGTTCTCTCTGATGATTGAAACCACCAGATGGCGCCATAATAGAATCTATCGCGATTCGCGCGAGTGTCTGTCGAAAAGACCAGGCATCCGTTTGTGTTTGTTTTTTGCAAGAAAGTCGCAATTTGGACAAAATATGTTCTTTTCTTCTTGCCACTTTACTGATGGGGTCAACAACTTGTTACTGGGTCAAGTGACTCAAGTCAAGGCATAACCACCATGAACCATATGTATCCATAGATATCCCCCGCCGTCTTAACTGCTGTAGCAGCCTAATAACTTATCAAATTATCTATGGTCATTCTTTTAAAGGTGTCTGGAATGGCTGTAGTCAATTCAATTCAATTCAAATGAGCTTTATTGGCATGAGTAAACATACATGTACATTGACAAAGCAACAGTGGAACAAAACAATCAAGATAAAAACAATAAAATAAACGTAAACAGAGCTGTGTTACTGTTAGTACATTAACACTTATCTCTCTCCTCCAGCGGATTAAGAGATAACGGTCGAATAGCACTGTTCTTTTGGCAAATCTAGTGAGCAAATATAAGTTTTCCGGTGGACGATCTCTTCAAAATAAGAGTACCCTCTAGAGTATTGAAAAAAAGTTTAATTTGCACATTAAAACTACAAATGAAGCATTTAAATGATGCTATATGATGCTATAAGACACACATTATGTTTCTGTGTAAAAATAAGTAATTAAATAACGTAAAAAAGTTATCTAAATGGATAAATGCTATTCACTGGAGTGCATGGACTTTATAAAGTGGACACTGGACAAAAATCCCTGCTATGTATCGACTAGTGTGACATACGCACATGTCCGTGGAGACCTCCTCTACAACACCACACTGTCCGCTAAGCAGCAGAGGTGTAAAACAAAAATTGGCACGCCATACAGCGAGGTGAAACATAAAAAGATGTCCCATTTCCAGACTAAAGTCAACTAAAGTGGACACTGGACAAAAATCCCTGCTATGTATCGACTAGTGTGACATACGCACATGTCCGGGGAGACCTCCTCTACAACACCACACTGTCCGCTAAGCAGCAGAGGTGTAAAAAATTAATTGGCACACCATACAGCGAGGTGAAAGGTCAAAAAACATCCCATTTCCAGACTAAAGTCAACTAAAGTGGACACTGGACAAAAATCCCTGCTATGTATCGACTAGTGTGACATACGCACATGTCCGTGGAGACCTCCTCTACAACACCACACTGTCCACTAAGCAGCAGAGGTGTAAAACAAAAATTGGCACGCCATACAGCGAGGTGAAACATAAAAAGATGTCCCATTTCCAGACTAAAGTCAACTAAAGTGGACACTGGACAAAAATCCCTGCTATGTATCGACTAGTGTGACATACGCACATGTCCGTGGAGACCTCCTCTACAACACCACACTGTCCGCTAAGCAGCAGAGGTGTAAAACAAAAATTGGCACGCCATACAGCGAGGTGAAACATAAAAAAATGTCCCATTTCCAGACTAAAGTCAACTAAAGTGGACACTGGACAAAAATCCCTGCTATGTATCGACTAGTGTGACATATGCACATGTCCGGGGAGACCTCCTCTACAACACCACACTGTCCGCTAAGCAGCAGAGGTGTAAAACAAAAATTGGCACGCCATACAGCGAGGTGAAACATAAAAAGATGTCCCATTTCCAGACTAAAGTCAACTAAAGTGGACACTGGACAAAAATCCCTGCTATGTATCGACTAGTGTGACATATGCACATGTCCGGGGAGACCTCCTCTACAACACCACACTGTCCGCTAAGCAGCAGAGGTGTAAAACAAAAATTGGCACGCCATACAGCGAGGTGAAACATAAAAAAATGTCCCATTTCCAGACTAAAGTCAACTAAAGTGGACACTGGACAAAAATCCCTGCTATGTATCGACTAGTGTGACATACGCACATGTCCGGGGAGACCTCCTCTACAACACCACACTGTCCGCTAAGCAGCAGAGGTGTAACAAATTTATTGGCACACCATACAGCGAGGTGAAAGGTCAAAAAACATCCCAT
This sequence comes from Electrona antarctica, assembly GCF_951216825.1. Taxonomy (NCBI): domain Eukaryota; kingdom Metazoa; phylum Chordata; class Actinopteri; order Myctophiformes; family Myctophidae; genus Electrona; species Electrona antarctica. Next base: position 47,200,146 of record NC_136808.1, on the reverse strand, counting down.
TTCCAGACTAAAGTCAACTAAAGTGGACACTGGACAAAAATCCCTGCTATGTATCGACTAGTATGACATACGCACATGTCCGTGGAGACCTCCTCTACAACACCACACTGTCCGCTAAGCAGCAGAGGTGTAAAAAATTAATTGGCACACCATACAGCGAGGTGAAAGGTCAAAAAACATCCCATTTCCAGACTAAAGTCAACTAAAGTGGACACTGGACAAAAATCCCTGCTATGTATCGACTAGTGTGACATACGCACATGTCCGTGGAGACCTCCTCTACAACACCACACTGTCCGCTAAGCAGCAGAGGTGTAAAACAAAAATTGGCACGCCATACAGCGAGGTGAAACATAAAAAGATGTCCCATTTCCAGACTAAAGTCAACTAAAGTGGACACTGGACAAAAATCCCTGCTATGTATCGACTAGTGTGACATACGCACATGTCCGGGGAGACCTCCTCTACAACACCACACTGTCCGCTAAGCAGCAGAGGTGTAAAAAATTAATTGGCACACCATGCAGCGAGGTGAAAGGTCAAAAAACATCCCATTTCCAGACTAAAGTCAACTAAAGTGGACAGTGGACAAAAATCCCTGCTATGTATCGACTAGTGTGACATACGCACATGTCCGTGGAGACCTCCTCTACAACACCACACTGTCCGCTAAGCAGCAGAGGTGTAAAACAAAAATTGGCACGCCATACAGCGAGGTGAAACATAAAAAAATGTCCCATTTCCAGACTAAAGTCAACTAAAGTGGACACTGGACAAAAATCCCTGCTATGTATCGACTAGTGTGACATATGCACATGTCCGGGGAGACCTCCTCTACAACACCACACTGTCCGCTAAGCAGCAGAGGTGTAAAACAAAAATTGGCACGCCATACAGCGAGGTGAAACATAAAAATGTCCCATTTCCAGACTAAAGTCAACTAAAGTGGACACTGGACAAATATCCCTGCTATGTATCGACTAGTGTGACATACGCACATGTCCGTGAAGACAGCTTAGCGGACAGTGTGGTGTTGTAGAGGAGGTCTCCACGGACATGTGCGTATGTCACACTAGTCGATACATAGCAGGGATTTTTGTCCAGTGTCCACTTTAGTTGACTTTAGTCAGGAAATGGGATAGTTTTTGACCTTTCACCTCGCTGTATGGCGTGCCAATTTTTGTTTTACACCTCTGCTGCTTAGCGGACAGTGTGGTGTTGTAGAGGAGGTCTCCACGGACATGTGCGTATGTCACACTAGTCGATACATAGCAGGGATTTTTGTCCAGTGTCCACTTTAGTTGACTTTAGTCTGGAAATGGGATATTTTTTACCTTTCACCTCGCTGTATGGTGTGCCAATTAATTTTTTACACCTCTGCTGCTTAGCGGACAGTGTGGTGTTGTAGAGGAGGTCTCCACGGACATGTGCGTATGTCACACTAGTCGATACATAGCAGGGATTTTTGTCCAGTGTCCACTTTAGTTGACTTTAGTCTGGAAATGGGAAATTTTTTTATGTTTCACCTCGCTGTATGGCGTGCCAATTTTTGTTTTACACCTCTGCTGCTTAGCGGACAGTGTGGTGTTGTAGAGGAGGTCTCCACGGACATGTGCGTATGTCACACTAGTCGATACATAGCAGGGATTTTTGTCCAGTGTCCACTTTAGTTGACTTTAGTCTGGAAATGGGACATTTTTTTATGTTTCACCTCGCTGTATGGCGTGCCAATTTTTGTTTTACACCTCTGCTGCTTAGCGGACAGTGTGGTGTTGTAGAGGAGGTCTCCCCAGACATGTGCGTATGTCACACTAGTCGATACATAGCAGGGATTTTTGTCCAGTGTCCACTTTAGTTGACTTTAGTCTGGAAATGGGACATTTTTTATTTTTCACCTCGCTGTATGGCGTGCCAATTTTTGTTTTACACCTCTGCTGCTTAGCGGACAGTGTGGTGTTGTAGAGGAGGTCTCCCCGGACATGTGCGTATGTCACACTAGTCGATACATAGCAGGGATTTTTGTCCAGTGTCCACTTTAGTTGACTTTAGTCTGGAAATGGGATAGTTTTTGACCTTTCACCTCGCTGTATGGCGTGCCAATTTTTGTTTTACACCTCTGCTGCTTAGCGGACAGTGTGGTGTTGTAGAGGAGGTCTCCACGGACATGTGCGTATGTCACACTAGTCGATACATAGCAGGGATTTTTGTCCAGTGTCCACTTTAGTTGACTTTAGTCTGGAAATGGGATGTTTTTTGACCTTTCACCTCGCTGTATGGTGTGCCAATTAATTTTTTACACCTCTGCTGCTTAGCGGACAGTGTGGTGTTGTAGAGGAGGTCTCCACGGACATGTGCGTATGTCACACTAGTCGATACATAGCAGGGATTTTTGTCCAGTGTCCACTTTAGTTGACTTTAGTCTGGAAATGGGACATTTTTTTATGTTTCACCTCGCTGTATGGCGTGCCAATTTTTGTTTTACACCTCTGCTGCTTAGCGGACAGTGTGGTGTTGTAGAGGAGGTCTCCCCGGACATGTGCGTATGTCACACTAGTCGATACATAGCAGGGATTTTTGTCCAGTGTCCACTTTAGTTGACTTTAGTCTGGAAATGGGATAGTTTTTGACCTTTCACCTCGCTGTATGGCGTGCCAATTTTTGTTTTACACCTCTGCTGCTTAGCGGACAGTGTGGTGTTGTAGAGGAGGTCTCCACGGACATGTGCGTATGTCACACTAGTCGATACATAGCAGGGATTTTTGTCCAGTGTCCACTTTAGTTGACTTTAGTCTGGAAATGGGATGTTTTTTGACCTTTCACCTCGCTGTATGGTGTGCCAATTAAATTTTTACACCTCTGGTGCTTAGCGGACAGTGTGGTGTTGTAGAGGAGGTCTCCCCGGACATGTGCGTATGTCACACTAGTCGATACATAGCAGGGATTTTTGTCCAGTGTCCACTTTATAAAGTCCATGCACTCCAGTGAATGGACTTGGGCACTCCAGTGCATGGCATGGACTTGGGCATTTATCCATTTAGATAACTTTTTTACGTTATTTAATTACTTATTTTTACACAGAAACATAATGTGTGTCTTCACAATAACTGTAATGTAATAACAATACTAATAATGTAATGTAATAATTATTTAATTAACCACGCTTTTATTCTGAAAGCAACCGGATGTCTTAAATTTGCTAGCTCTCTGGCAGGAAGTTCTAGATTTGCCAAAAGAACGGAGCCCGGTCGAATGGGGTGCAGCTCTCCTCTCCCTCCCTTTACGCAGGCGCTTTATGCTCCGGCCGGTGACGTACGACGGTGTCGCGCGCCGAAGACAGCAGATCTAACAATACCAACCGGCCAGCTCACAACGCTACGCAGTGAATATGTGAGCTCGTAGATCTGCTATTTTTTGAGGGCGCGGCACCGTTGTACGAAAAAGAATCTGAGAAGACGCCATGATCATGTCCTATTGTCCTTTCCTACGGTGCCTGGGGACAGACACAGAGACAGTCGACCTACGGGAAAGATCCAAAACATCTACCTTCCAACATTACACCTAAACTCCTAAAGCTCTCTATTATGGTGGCCAGTTTCACGAATACAATCACGTAAGTAGCCTACGGGTGCCCTGCGGTTGTGATCTAACGGTTCTTAATCTAGACTAAATTAAAAGCATGAATATGTAGGTAGCAAATTTGCCTTGACAGTTTGCATATCCGGTCTATTGAGACTCAGCGGATACGGAAACGATACGTGTGCATGCATGTGTGTGTGGTTTTGAGTAGGCGGGTTCTAGATCGGATGGCACTGAGTGATTAAACATAATGGAATTGGAAAGCCTGATAACACGAGGTTAGGACAAAAGTAATAATCTCTCAAAACAGATTCAACGTGGCCCCGTAAAATCGGAATCCCCCCGCCTCCTTTTATATGTATATTCTATATGTATATGTTTCTTTTCCATTTTTACCTCCTTTATGATGAATTCCTGTTCTGTGGCTATATAGAAGTGTCTATTAAATATTTAGAGACGTACAAATACTCTATTTGTACGTCTCTAAATGTTTTGATGAATTGAACAAGGTGGACTCTCTTGTAAACAAGTGTAATGCTTTATTGGGTCGTCCACTCACAGTTAACAGTCTTTGTATTGAGTTTGTGCTTGAAATGTACTGTAATTCTGCAAACTGTTAATAAATATTTCAATCAATCAAAGTTGAAGAGCGACCCATTATAAAAAAATAAAGAATCTTGTCTTTAGATTTTCATCTGATTCAAGCCATAATGATTTCACTGCTGGCTGCACCTGCACTAAACCTTATGAAAACATAACATCTATTAAAGAGATCTTCAAGTAGGCTACATGTATGTCAAATTCAGTTTGCTGAGGATGAACTGGGGGTCCGTGGGGACAAAAGTAATTTTCTGTCTGTAATTATAGTGTAGTTGTGTACTTCAATTATGCAGGCTTAACATCTTCTCCTTTGTTCCAGGTTTTCAGACAGATGGGGGATGAATCAGCATCAGCCAACGGTCGAATCGGCTGATCAGCCCAGCTGAGAAACCTGATGGTACAACTTCTGCAGAAATCTCTCTCCAACAAGGAGAGGTATATCTGGTATAATGAATGAGTAAGGACAGAAGCATGATATTACACATTGTTATAGTCCTTAAGATAAACATGCTGCATCCTTGACAGTCTGGACCTTCTTTTGTGGGGAAACAGATTTGATTATTTGAGATGCAAAATTAATGTCCCTGCGCTTTCTGCTGACCAATTTACCGTGGGTTTTCAGATTGAATAAGGGACAATATTGTTATTGGTAAAGGCAAAGGTCAGTTGAAGTCCAAGTGGTGGAATGTGTTTTTGTGTGTATGCAGTTGCTTTTTCCTGACATTAAAGGATGACTTCAACCATTTTCAATCTGTCATAATATCATTATAATATGGTACCATTTTTGTCTACCCCTATCTGTGTCTCAGAGGAGGTAGTAACCTCACGTCATGGAAAGCCTGGTATTCTTAATTCCTTTCCAAACTCCAGTCCATAGACTTGGCTGCCACTCTTGTTTGTTTAAAGTGCTCTAAACAAACATTTAAAGAGTCCATATTGGTTGCCATATATGATGTAATTCTGAAAGCCAGGCCATTGACTTGGCCTGAAAGTTTATACGGAACAAAATTCATCATAAAAAGTCCATAGACTTGGCCGAACACATGTCACGGGCGGAACAGACGAAGCCAGATGTTGGAGGGGATAGTGCCCCTCAAAAATAACACTAATGTGAAGTGAGGGGCGCCCACTGTGCCTGCCACACGACATCACTGCTTAAAGCAAACAAAGTGCATAGGCTGCCACATGATGTCATGTCTGAAAGACAGACGTTGGAGGGGCTAGTGCCCCTAAAAAAATGATTATACCAAACTAAACCAATTTTAAACTAGGGGAATCATTTTGGAGATGCACAGCACCGGAGGTTCCGGTTGTGTGTTCCGGCTGCCTGATGACGTCGTAAAGTCATTTCCGCTCCGTCTGGATCAAACCCGAAACTGTATTGATCCCAGGCTACAGCGTTGTGGACAGTTCAGAAACCCGCCTACCACTGACATTATCGATGGGGAATCCAAGCTAATAGAAATCACAGGCTTTCTATTCCTGGAAAGTTAGCATGCTATAATGGAAGCCATTGTTCTCGCGTTAATAAAAATCTAGCAATTTTTTTTTGAAATCTTGTAAAATAAAAAAAAACAGAAAAACAATCATGATGTGTACTGGCAGGCGGGTTTCTGAAGTGTACTGTGTCCACACTCCACAGCTCTCCTATAAGACACATTAAGTAGAGAGAAATCGTACCATTTTTTAGGGGCCCTAGCCCCTCCTATATCCAGCTAAGAGGGTAAAACCAGAAAAAGCACCAAGACTTCTTTACACCAGGGTCCTGCACCTGGGACGTATCCTCTGTGATGCATCCCAAAGTCATCTGGGTTTCGGGTCTCGCAACATCATACCTCTCACTCAGGGACGTAAGTCCCGTCCCAGTAGCTACCCTCGATCAGTCCCATTAGGGAAAGACCAGGGCCACACAATCCATTGCTCCGGAACTACTCTGCCGGCACTGAGAGGTATAGATCAATCTGACGTGTGGAAGGACTAGGTTCTATGGGTTGACTCCTGTCCGGGCCCCTCCTACGTCTCACCAGGCACCAGGTCCATTCCTGCTCTCACAAGGTCCAGGACCTCTGGATCTGTGCGTTGCACCAGACTCCCAGCACCAGACACTTCATTCAGGAGTGGTGGATTCTTGAGGTTCCGCAGGCTCCACCTGGGTAACAGTGGTGCTGCAGGCTCCGCTTGCGGCTTGAATGGCCCTCCTAAAGGCCTCACCGTGGGTTTGTTGGGCTTCCTCCTCACGGAAGACACAGGCTGCATGGGGTGCCAACCCACACTGCTCCCAGGGGCCGTCTACATTCCGTCTCTCCAGTGGTCACCAGACTATTCCTGGTTGTCACGTAGTTTTAGTGTATGTTCACAAACTTTGTCCTACGCAAACATTAAATTCCCATTGACAATGCATGGAAAATGTTACGTCATAGTGTCTGAGCTAAATTACTATTTTATGTCATGATGATGTACGATGAGAAGAGCGCCCCTCACTTCACACGGGTGTGACTTATTTTATTCAACAAAAAATTGTATTCTATCAAATTCAGTTCGCTGAGAATGAACTGAGGGACAAAAGTCATAAAACTTTAAAGAACGCTTTTAATGTTCCGTCTGTCAAAATCATCCTCATAGTGTAGTTGTGTACTTCAATTATGCAGGCATAACATCTCCTTCTTTGTTCCAGGTTTTCAGACAGATGGGGGATGAATCAGCATCAGCCCAGCTGAGAAACCTGATGGTACAACTTCTGCAGAAATCTCTCTCCAACAAGGAGAGGTATACTGTATCTGGTATAATGAATGAGTAAGGACAGAAGCATATTACACATTGTTATAGTCCTTAAGATAAACATGCTGCATCCTTGACAGTCTGGACCTTCTTTTGTGGGGAAACAGATTTTATTATTTGAGATGCAAAATTAATGTCCCTGCGCTTTCTGCTGACCAATTTACAGTGGGTTTTCAGATTGAATAAGGGACAATATTGTTATTGGTAAAGGCAAAGGTCAGTTGAAGTCCAAGTGGTGGAATGTGTTTTTGTGTGTATACAGTTGCTTTTTCCTGATATTAAAGGATGACTTCAACCATTTTCAATCTGTCATAATAATATGGTACCATTTTTGTCTACCCCTATCTGTGTTTCAGAGGAGGTAGCAACCTCACGTCATGGAAAGCCTGGTATTCTTAATTCCTTTCCAAACTCCAGTCCATAGACTTGGCTTCCACTCTGTTTGTTTAAAGTGCTCTAAACAAACATTTAAAGAGTCCATAGTATTGGTCAACGGTTTCCATATATGATGTAATTCTGAAAGCCAGGCCATTGACTTGGCCTGAAAGTATACGGAACAAAATTCATCATAAAAAGTCCATAGACTTGGCCGAACACATGATGTCACGGGCGGAACAGAAGAAGCCAGATGTTGGAGGGGATAGTGCCCCTCAGAAATAACACTAATGTGAAGTGAGGGGCGCCCACTGTGCCTGCCACACGACATCACTGCTTAAAGCAAACAAAGTGCATAGGCTGCCACGTTGGAGGGGCTAGTGCCCCTAAAAAAATGATTATACCAAACTAAACCAATTTTAAACTAGGGGAATCATGAAATCATTTTGTTCCATAATGATTTCACTGCTGGCTGCACCTGCACTACACCTTGAAAATATAAAATCTATTAAAGAGATCTTCAAGTAGGAAACACATTATTATTTGAGATCAGATTGAATAAGGGACAATATTTGTTATTGAAATCCAAGTGGTGAAATGTGTTTTTGTGTGTATGCATTTAAGTTGTTGCTGTTTCCTGACATTAAAGGATGTACTTCAACCGTTTTCAATCTGTCATACTCATGTCATTATAATAAATATGGTACCATTTGTGTCTACCCCTATCTGTGTCTTGGCTGCCACTCTGTTAAGTGCTAAACAAACATTAAAAAAGTAAAAATAAAAATCCCTAGACTCCTTCCAAACCATTCTCAAAGAGCACTTATGGCCGGCTGCACTTACGGTGGTGCACACCACTCCAATAACTGGCCGTGTGCGATTTTTACATCAGTGTTTGCCAATATTCCCACAAGGATGCATTTGTATGAATCATCGTACTTGCGCCATGCCTCTGCGTACGTGCGTGCGTGTGTGTGTACGTGTGTGTACGGTTGTAATGCACGTAACTTGAGAACCGTTTGACCCACCGACTTCACATTCGACACACGCGTTCCACACCCCCACAGGGAGTGCAGTGCCAGGTATCGAGTCGGCCTAATGAGGCCAACTCCTTTCACCTGGGCCAGGCTCTGCTAGTGGCCTAATGAGGCCAACTCCTTTCACCTGTACAATTTCCAGCCTCTGCCTCAGCCAATTGAGGCTCAACCAATCTCTGCCAGGGCCGAATTGATTGCCAAGTACACTTTTCAGTTTGCAGTCTTCACACACAGGCACATACACAGATCTCCATGTGGGACACCGGCTGACAGTTAAAACGGGTGCTATGACAACATATATCATTAGGTTCCCAAGTTGCATCGTTCCCAAGTAGGCCGGTGGCTGACTGACGTACAGGTCTAGTGTGTTAAATTGACAGTTGTTTGAAAGGAAAGAAAAAATTAAAAAGGACCATCAACATTTAACGTCTGTGAAACTTATAATAACGAATAACCATATAAATCCACAATTTATTCTGACCCCTCCCCGAAAAGGCCTATCTGTCCTGAACCCTTATCCATCATTTATAGATTATGGATAATTAGTGTGGAATTATGGTTATTCGTCTCAACTGCTCAATTGTTGGAAGAAAGAAGGAAGGGAAGGCAGGAAGTAAGGGAGAACCCAACCCAGGTTAGGTTTGGAAATAAAGCAAGAGAAGCGAAGTTGAGATGGTTTGGAAAGGCACAATGAGTGCTACATGATTGGGAGACGGATGCTGAAGAGTTAACTTCCAGGTCAGAGTAGAGGAAGGCCAAAGTGGAGGTTTATGGGTACCTCAAGACAACATGCAGGTGGCAGACACAGAAAACAGAACCTGTTCATGCTGGTCATGGCTTTTCATCGCCTGTGTCATGCTGTCATTGGATTTAAGATGTGGCATGGCAACCCCGATGGGAATAAGCCGAGAGTAATATAAAAATCACACCTGTGTGAACTGAGTGGTGTAAGGTCTTATATAGACTGATCAGCTGTGGTCTGACGTAATGTCTGACGTAATGAAATCACACCCGTGTGAACTGGGTGACCATAGCAACCATGCTCATTTTTTGGTACGAACAGACACGTAAACTAACAAAGCTGAAATCACACCCGGGTGAACTGGGTGACCATAGCAACCATGCTCATTTATGGTACGAACAGACACGTAAACTAACAAAGCCAGTTGTAGGAGTGGTTTACACCACTCAAAAATCACACCCGTGTGAACTGAGTGGTGTAAGGTATTATATAGCCTGATCAGCTGTGGTCTGACGTAATGTCTGACGTAATGAAATCAGCATCAACCAATCAGCATCAACCATGCTCATTTTTTGGTACGAACAGACACCTAGACTAATAATGAAATCTCACCCGTGTGAACTGGGTGACCATAGCAACCATGCTCATTTTTTGAGTGGTGTAAACCACTCCTACAACTGGCTTTGTTAGTTTACGTGTCTGTCTGTCTGTGTGTCTGTCCGTACCAAAAAATGAGCATGGTTGCTATGGTCACCCAGTTCACACGGGTGTGGCTTTGTTAGTCTACGTGTCTGTTTGTACCAAAAAATGAGCATGGTTGATGCTGATAGGTTGATGCTGATTTCATTACGTCAGACATTACGTCAGACCACAGCTGATCAGTCTATATAAAAACTTACACCACTCAGTTCACACGGGTGTGATTTTTTTTGGTACGGACAGACACGTAAACTAACAAAGCCAGTTGTAGGAGTGGTTTACACCACTCAAAAGGAACAACCTTCATCATTCCCTACATGCATCAGACACCGTCCTAACTCTGTAGTGATGAACTTTCACATCATCATGTAGTGATGTCATCATGTATTGACATCACAATGTCATTTGTAAGCGATATATCTAGTCGGTGCCATAAATAAGTTGTTTCCAACCCTTTGGCTTTGAGTTTTGAATAGTGATTTTTGTAGGGTTTAAATCAGTAAAGAGTCATCATCTTTAAAAGCCATCACCACCCGACAGACTCCCTTACATGATGGAGTTCCTGTTTGGGAAGAGAAAGACCCCAGAGAAAGTACTTAAGCAGAACCAGCGGGCACTTACCCGAGCCATGAGAGATCTGGACAGAGAACGACAAAGGCTGGAGGAGCAGGAGAAGAAAATCATTTCTGATATTAAGAGGATGTCTAAACAGGGACAAATGGATGTAGTCAAGATCATGGCCATGGACTTGGTTCGTACACGGCGCTACATCAAGAAGTTATACCTTTTGAGAGCAAATATACAAGCAGTCTGTCTCAAGATTCAGACTCTTAAGTCTAACAACTGCATGACGCAGGCAATGAAAGGCATCACCAAAGCCATGGCCAGCATGAACAGACAGCTCAACATGCCTCAGATTCAAAAGATCATGATGGAGTTTGAACGACAGAGTGAAATCATGGACATGAAGGAGGACATGATAAATGACGCAATGGATGATGCTATGGGTGATGAGAATGACGAAGAAAACAGTGAAACCATCGTGTCCCAAGTGATGGACGAATTGGGTCTCAGTCTGACAGATCAGCTATCGAACATACCGGCCACGGGAAGAAGCCTATTAGAGGCAGGAAATAAGAAGGCCGAACCCCAGGCTGCTCTTGTAGACGCTGACGCTGACCTGGAGGAGCGACTGAACAAACTCAGGAGAGATTATTGAATCCTCAGACAGCTGCTGCAGCAAATACATTGTGATCAAAATGTATTTGGGACTAAAAAGATGTGTATTAGTATTTTGATCAAGTTACAGTATCATTACTAGGCATGTAACGGTATGAGATTTTACAGTACGGTATCAAACACAATACTGTATACCGCGGTATTTCAAAGTGTAACAATTTTTGGGGCATTTTATTTTTTTGACTCTGATTATAAGATGACCCCCATTTTTCAAGACTCATTTGTGGAAAAAGAACATTGGATGTCATTGATAGTCTAGTCCCTGATTATAATACGACCCTGTTTTTTTAGGATATTTCCATTGGAAGAGAACGTAGTCTTATATTCAGTCCAATAGGGTATATTGTTTGTAGAGAACTTCTGTGAAGAGCTAAAGTATGTTTGTACTGACCCAAACATTCTAAAGTATGTTTGTACTGACCCAAACATTCTAAAGTATGTTTGTACTGACCCAAACATTCTCAAGTATGTTTGTACTGACCCAAACATTCTAAAGTATGTTTGTACTGACCCAAACATTCTCAAGTATGTTTGTACTGACCCAAACATTCTCAAGTATGTTTGTACTGACCCAAACATTCTACAGTATGTTTGTACTGACCCAAACATTCTAAAGTATGTTTGTACTGACCCAAACATTCTCAAGTATGTTTGTACTGACCCAAACAAACATTCTAAAGTATGTTTGTACTGACCCAAACATTCTAAAGTATGTTTGTACTGACCCAAACATTCTAAAGTATGTTGGTACTGACCCAAACATTCTAAAGTATGTTGGTACTGACCCAAACATTCTAAAGTATGTTTGTACTGACCCAAACATTCTAAAGTATGTTGGTACTGACCCAAACATTCTCAAGTATGTTTGTACTGACCCAAACATTCTCAAGTATGTTTGTACTGACCCAAACATTCTACAGTATGTTTGTACTGACCCAAACATTCTAAAGTATGTTTGTACTGACCCAAACATTCTCAAGTATGTTTGTACTGACCCAAACATTCTCAAGTATGTTTGTACTGACCCAAACATTCTACAGTATGTTTGTACTGACCCAAACATTCTCAAGTATGTTTGTACTGACCCAAACATTCTAAAGTATGTTTGTACTGACCCAAACATTCTCAAGTATGTTTGTACTGACCCAAACATTCTCAAGTATGTTTGTACTGACCCAAACATTCTCAAGTATGTTTGTACTGACCCAAACATTCTAAAGTATGTTTGTACTGACCCAAACATTCTACAATATGAATATAATAGTACAATTATGGTTGTGCTTTCGCATGACGTCACTGCCATGCATGCACCAAAAAAACTGATCTACAAATGAGCAAAACATTGCGACGTGTTCGATGCGCAGCATATGCACATATTCAAATAAATATTTACATACCGTGAGCACAGTATCAATACCGTCGCTGTTTATTATGGTATACCATACAGTATATGGTGTGCGAGCGCTGCTGCTGACTCAGCACCATTCAAATTGCATTTAATAATATCTAATGTACTGTATTTCAAAATCAAACAATCTAGGATTGAGTCAACATGTTTCTGAAAATGTTGATATTTTATTGGTTGTTTGGGTTAAAAAAAGTTCTAGTACGTATTTGCCGAAACGTACAGTGACAAAGATTTCTCTGCATGACACCAACCCAGGCTACATTATAGACGAATCTGTGGAGCAGTGCCCTGTAGACCAGGTGTAGGCAATCAATGCTGGGGTGTCAAGCTGCGCTGAATGTGACACCGCAGCTATGACTGCGCCAAGGGCAGCATGCGTGGATCTGACCATCAGCCAAATACTGTGGTTTTGACCAAGTCTTAACGACATACCAAACCTCTGGCAAACCTATTGTGCACACTAGCAGTAGTAGCAAGCCGGTGTTCGTGTGGGGGGCTGGGGCCCAACGACTTTTCCAGAACGGACGCCTAGATTATTTTACATTTCCAAATGGAACATCCGCTTTTGAAAGGTGAAGAGTATTACACAGTAGTGGCTGATTACCTGCTGTCTTTATTGTTTTGATGTACACACAGCAGGCTCATCAGCATGGCAGGAGCTGTCACAGAGATAAACCCAGACTAGAGAATTGGATAATTCTGAACTATAATCTTTTTCACTCTTTTTGGGTTGGACTGACACCTTGTTTTCTATTGGGCTGTGTGATGTCTATAATTCTGTTAAGTCCATTCATTCCTACAAAGCCCTGATCTCTTGCGAAACACCTTCAATTTCTTTACCATATGGAATCTGGCTTGAGTATGTTATTTTTTAGCCCCTCCTATGTCCAGCTTTGAGGGTGTGTGTAAACACAAACATTGAAGGCCATTGATAATGAATTGACAGTTTTGAGTGTTTGTCCCAACACAAACATTGAATGCCATTGAAAATGAATGTTTGTGTAAACACAAACATTACGTAAACACAAACATGAAGACGAAGGTGAGGACGGAAATTGTGATTGGCTGGAATGAGATGACGTATTATGATTTATGATAAGAGTGCCCCTCACTTCATACGGGTGTGATTTTTTACTTTTTCATAGATTTTGGATAGACTACTCGTACAGTATACCTTGTGTGCCAAGGAAACAAGCAGAAGACAATATTTCAGTCAATTCAGTCGCTAATAAAACTTGATTCAGGTTATGCGGTTTGTAACCGCCAGTGTCACTTAATACCCGTTATGACATTTATATGTAAACTTATCATATTTTTGGTGTGTTCTGTTATTCTGTATGGGTGTGTCACATATTGTGTTATTTGATTTACTGTATACCCTGAAATCTTGAATAAACAAAACTGAAGAAAAGAAATTGCAGGTGCTAATAATTAATTTATAATATAAAGCACTTTCAGGGTTGCACTTCAATAAAAAAAGTTTCAATTAATTTATAAAATAAATGCATTTCCTTGGGCAGAAGACTAGAGGGAATATTGCATAGGCCTATATTAAATTGAATTACATAGTTCAATGGAATAAAGGCCTTGTGTCACCACCAGGATTTCTGCACTAGCCACTGCCTTCACAGGGCTGATCTGGAAGTTGGATACAGTACCTGAATGCTAGGTTTTACATAAAAATATAAAGAAGAAAACAGGATTGCGGCTCTAAAGGGCCAAAACAGCTAGTGATTTCCGTTACGGACCTGATAACACAGGTCCCCATAGGACTTTTGGCAAGCAGCTACAGTAAAATAGATTATTGAAATTCAAAAGGCAATGTTTATAGCCATTGAGTCAGCAATAACTTCTTGAGTTCAGTCTGGAAATTCTATTTTATTTAGTTGTCATAGGCTGGATCTATGAACTGGGCCCTGTGCAAATGTATATATTTATATAAGTATCCTTAAGTATAATTTTAACAGCCATGCTTGCTGGCCATCTCCTCCTCTTAGTGTGAAACCTTATGTTGTAATCCTATAGTGTAGTGGAGGGGAATAAAAGGATTCTCAGTGTCCAGTCTGGTCCCTTTTTGAGGGGCGCTAGCCCCTCCTATATACAGCTTTTGTCCTCACACATCTCAATATTTGCCAAAATATTAGGTCAAATGTCTGCCAAATATGATGTCATTTGATTGCCAATGAAGGGAAAATTTACGTCATATGTAGACGAGCAAATCGGCTAACCAATCACATAAATTCAGTTCAATGAAAGGGGAAATTAGGTCATATGTGCCTCAAATATGACCATGTCCAGTTGTCCACACACATCTCATATTTGCCATTGACAATGAAGAGAAATTAGGTCATGTCTGCCAAATATGACGAGCAAATCGGCTAACCAAAAATATAAATTCAGTTGTTCATGAGATGATGTTTGATGATAAGAGCGCCCCTCACTTCACAAGGGTGTGATTTATTTTTTTGTATAAACAATTTTACAATTAATTATTTTTAGACATGATTTTACACAGGGTTTTAACATCAATTAGAAACTTTACCTGGCTCAAAATGAACAAACCTAAAAATATAGCCAAATCTGGCATACCATCTCCTACAGTGTTTGATCACATTCACTGCCATTGACAAGATATCGTCAATTGAAACCCAACAGTTCACTGCTATGGACGAGATCATCATTTCAGGGTTTTCATTGATCACGTTAGACTTCTAGAGGGCACTGGAACGCCAACGTATGAATAGTTCAAGATTGCTAGACCGATAAAATCAGAGATGAACGGGAAGTGAAAACTGTCTCATCGGCCTCAATGTAAACAAAAATCACACCTGTGTGAAGTGAGTGGTGCCACTCCATGTGGGGGTCCCCAGGAGGTCCCCAGAACTTCCAGACCCACAGGAACAAGCCCAGGATGCCGGGCCGGTTCTGGTGAGCTGCCCCGCATCCAAAACGGTCGAGAAATGACAGTTACCGCGTGGGGGTCCCCGGAACATCCAGACCCCCAGGAACACGCCCAGGGGGGCGGGCCGGTTCCGGCAAGCCGCCCCGCGTCCAAAATGGTTGAGAAATGACAGAGGGGGTCCCTCTACTGTACTGTAACTATACTGTACTGTCACACCCAAAATCATCATGCAGTTAATGTGTGTATTAGGCTGCACAACAGTGACACTTGGTGATGAAAACCAACCAAACGCTATTTTCGTGCTCGGACACAGCATTCATCCCATATTATTTTCCCAGATTGCGTTATTTTTGAGTGGTGCAAACCACTCCAATAACCAGCTTTGTCTGTATGTACCTGTACGTGGGGCCACGTAGGGGTGAGCATGGTTGCTATGGTTAGTGTGTGACGTCACTGCACCACTCAGTTCACACGGGTGTGATTTTTTTACCAGATGATTGTGGTTACAATATTTATTTTCCGGATGAAAGATAAAACGATAGTCCGTAACTACACTACACACCTCGGGTCACGTGGACCTTCAAAATAAGGGTTTTCACAGAAGAAAAACCTGATGTTTTGTTTAATTTATAGGATTTACGAGGTAGCCGTCTTTCGGGTCAATTTGAGAAGTAGCCTAAACTATTATCTAGTGAGTTAACACCTTATAAAGAAGCAGAGATAGAGATTATATATAGCTAGTATTTTGTGGCTAATCCATTTCACCCCCTCTCAGGGATCCACCACGTTGACAGTAGTCTACAGTGCAATAGTATATTCTAATACAGTGGTATTAATTCAATTCAAGGGGTTATTTGGCAGGGGGAACATACTGGACATTTGAAAAGCCATAGCGAGTGTCAAATAAAAATAAGAAATGTATTATCTGTCAGACAGCTCCAACAGAATAATCAGTTTCCATTTCATTCAAACTAATTAGGTATAGGTCAATTGTTTCCATTATTCTCTAAAATGCTTTAGTAACAAAGCAAACTAGTGTCTTCAGTATGTAAACAATTTTAATCAAACATTTTATTCATTGAAAACAATTAAATTTTAAGTTGATCATACAGAACCTCATAAAAATGTATCAACAAAAAACATTACCAAATATTGTGTTAAAACATCTAGAAAGAATTGCCATCCATAAAGGTGCAAGCAAACATAATATACACATACTCATAAAACTTGGAAGAAAAATACCAACATATGAACAAATTGTACATTAAAACATACATATTTGATGGAATTGCTATCCCTAAAGGTGGTGAAGACAAAGCTATTATTCATCCATCTTTTCATCGCCTTGGTAATGTCTGTACTCAGGCCTGAGTTCCCAGGTGTTTTTGTGCGTTCCCTTCACATTGTAGATGCCTATGTCATGCAGGATTTCCTTCAAGTAATTCTGGAAGAAGACACATTTGCTAGTGAGGAGGAGGGTCTACTAATGCCGATTGTTTTATCCAATCCATTATAGCCTATATAGGATGCACTATATGGAGCGCTTCATGCATTATGGTAACTTGCATACTTTATTTATACTAAATGATGTTGTACAGTCTCGCATAGCCTGTTGATCAGATATCTGGGGAAATCTAAATTAAATTAATGTCTTGGACGCCAAGAAAACCAGCGGCAACAAACCTATGCTCGCCGCTTTGAAAACCAATCCTGATACCATTCCATGAAGGACTACCGTAAAGTATTTGGGGTTCTGTGAAGCTGTTATTTAGCCCCTCCTATATTCAGCTATTAGTGTAGATTTCGTCTTACACAAAGATTAAATTCCCATTGACAATGAATGGAGAATGTACGTCATGTGGACGAGCAAATCGACATGTTACGTCACGAAGATGTACGATGATAAGAGCGGCCCTCCCTTCACACAGGTGTGATTTTATCATTTCTAAATAGTTTCCATCTAGTTTTAGCCCAGATGTGACCACACATACCAGTAGGCAAAGATCTGATCATGTTGCTACCTGCTCCGTGACAAAACATTAACTTTGAATCCAAGGTTTTCAGAGCCAATGACATTAAGAGCTGAGTGAATGAAGCCAGTGTCAGTCGTTATCCTTACCACAGGCTGCTTGGTGATGTCCACCAGGTCTTTGATGTTGTAGAATTGGTGCTTTTCAAAGGCAGAGAACAACATGTCCAGTACTTGCTGCTTGTCAGCCCTGGCTCTTTTACCCTCCTCCTTCTTCTTCTTGTCATATTCACGCTTTAGGACAAAAATAAAATTAAAAAACAAACAGCTTTGGTAAAAGATGTCTTTCTCACAGATATACCAAGTATGTCAAGTGCCCTGCAGTAACCTGTGAAACAAGACAGTTTGGGATGTACAATAGGAGGCAATCTTTCTTACATTGTAAGCATGGTTGGCTACAGGTTTGTAATTGTTGGTGACAGCTTTGTCCAACTGCTGAGACAGCCTCACAGGCTTGGAGGACTCTTCAATTTGTATCCTGTCAAATGACAAAATCACACTCATTTCCGTTCACAGTATTGATCTGTGCCAGTGACATTCCTTTTAACCCATTTAGACCCGACGTCGAAATTAAGAAAAAAGTCTTCTGAAAGAATATATATTCAAAGGTTTGTGCCACATTTTCACGATTTTTCAAAAATAGCAGACCTACAAGCTTGTAGCGCGCCACTCGGTGGCGCGCTATGAGCTTGTAGATCTGCTATTTTTCAAGAGCTAAAGTATAACATAACGCTTAGTTAAAACACCAAAAGGGGTTCCCGCTGGTTCAACATTCAATATGAGACGATATTTTATAAATGCAATAGATTCAGGCATAAAAATCTATTCATATTAAACGTTAAAAAAAGTGCCTGACTTAACACAATTTGTGCCCAAGACGTCTTTAGAATTATCCCATGGTGTGCCCAAGACGTCTGTACACGTCTTAGGAAAAAAAGGTTGCAGGTGATAATTTGCTATCAAAATGGATATTGATATTACTAAATGAATAGATCACAATGCTTTCAGCATTAAAACGACACAATGGACTTTGGTTGTTACAGAGGAGTTTGAGGAGTTATTGTTTCACAACCTAAATCAAGATACCATAGCAGGTATTGAAATCAAAGTCAACATGCTGGTATTGTGACCCACACCACTAAACATTGTACAAAAACAACAAAAACTCAGTACGATGTAAAGTGTATTTATACTTCGCTTACCAGCACACAATACCCCACAGACTCTGAACTTGATTTTGTGATCATTTGGGTGATTTTGGTGAGCCACACCGTCGTACTATGGAGCATAAATCAGGCTTTCCACTTATGTTGCACACTGCCCCTTAGTCTGCCTGCCTTTTATGCGGTTAAGATTCAGGGTTAACGGCCTGGGCCGTGCCTCAGCGGTCCAGGCACCTTGGCCGGTAGTCCAAGTCTGGCAGTGTGCCGCGGGGTTCGACTCCCGATCCCGACGGCCTTCACTGCATGTCACTCCCCCATCTCTCTCCCCCATTTCCTGTCAGCCTACTTTCTGATCCCTCTATAAAAAATATATAAAATAAAGGCGAAAGCCGCAAAACATTCTGGGTTAACTCCACCCACTTTGCCATTTTCCAGCCTACAAGTTTGACATGTATAAGAAATGCCAGTCTGTAGTTCTTAAGTTTGCTTGTCGATGACGCTGGTGTGTAGACTGTCACTGTACTGCCACTTTGACTCTAATTTAGCTATGAGTCTATGGTGCCATTAGTCACAGTTAGAAAATGTTCTGGTGGTCTGATCTCCACCTTGATATCCCCTCACGTCAAAACAGTTCTCAATGTTTACAACTTGACTTGATAAGAAGTGGACATATCCTTATGTGGGGGGAGAGAGAGAGAAAACACCACAAGACAGAGTTTTCTGAATGAGTAACAATGTGAGGTTCATCTGTTTGGTGTGTGTGCACGCACGCACGCACGCACGCACACACACGTGTTTCCATCGCATTACTTACCTCTTCAACTTCATGTAGTTTTCACTGGCAGCTGGTCTGCATTCTGCTTTCTGCACCACCACTCCCTCCAGAGCTATTTTATCTACAGCAGATGAGATTTAATCAAAACACAATTTAATACACACTGCAAATGTATACATGTTCCTTTCCCATTAATTTTCAATCCATATCTTTATAAAAACAGATGGTAACAACTCAAGATACTTTCACAAACCTTGCTGTTTATATGAATCCTGTGCAATTCACTCAATGCTGCACCTTTTCTGTATTTCTTGAATTCCAATAAATTGATCTACACGTGAACATTCCTTTAACCAACACTGCACCACAACAGCAGCTTACCAAAAACTTGCATCTAAGCAAACATCAGCAAGCTGAGCTACACTCTGAGTCTGAAATACCTTGACCCTTTTTTTGACCACAGCCTTTCCAACCTCTACTAGACTCACAACTCAGTCTCTAAACGCTTTGCTCAACGGAGACATAGCACAATATCCCAGCTTCTGTTGCTAAAACTGGTGACTGGAAACTTTTTTTTTTACACTGCATTGCATAAAACAGCCTTTATGGCAGTCCTTCATATTGGTGCGGTGACATGATTCATTTCCAAATCAGCAGGCATAGCTTTGTTACCAGCACTTTGCATGGGAGTTCCAGTAACTACCTTGCATTTAAAAGATCCCTGGCCTAGACTTATCGGTAGGCGGAGATCTCAAATCGTCTGGCACCAATCCTCTACACAAGACCACAGGAACTACATGTAATTCCAGAGATCTTTGCCAACAGAAAAGAGGCCCTAACTTAGCAGACACGTTGCCTCCCTGAGTGGATAATTCTGATCCTATGGCACAAAGCCAAAGGGAACCACATTCCCAAAAACATGAAAACGAGACCCACATCCTGTATGTTTCCCATTGATGCAACTCTGAGACCCTCTGGGGATTTAGACGGAGGAACTCACCTGGACCTGCCCCCGCCCCCGAACCCGAGCTCTCTTCTGATTGGCCTACAGGAAGGGAGGGAGGGATGGTGAAATGACAGCAGAGAGATGGAAGACGGAAGGAGGGGGGGGGGGGTCGAACAATAAGAACCTCACCCAAAGGGTTTAGTCATCCGTCAATCGCAGATGAGACGATTGATGATACACGGAGCTGCTTCTCCGTGTATACTATCCACAAACTTATGAGCACGATCGTGCACATGAGCAAGCAAGCATGCGCTCACACACAAGCGAGCACAGAGACACTCCACCAACCAACATTTAAACACATACACACCAGCGCACACGACACTCAAAAGGTGTGCCACTAGGAGCACAATACAAACAGGAACAGCACAAGCTCAAGTAGCGTCCATCATTTAAAAAAGGATTGAATAGAATTCATAATAATCCAAGGACAAGAGTGTTGCGGCACATTCAAAGACCTCCATGCACACACACATTAAAGCAACTCTACAAAGATTGAGCCAGATTTGTGTTGATTGACAGGTCTATGTTAACAAGGTCCAAATCACACACAAAAGATCCCAACTTTTCAAAAGGCAGCTTGCAAAAATGGTCTGTGATCATATATTGGCAATGAACTGAAAACCCCAAGAGAGAGAGAGAGAATAACAAAAAGTAGGCTAATAGCAATAAGATTAAATAGGAATCAGGTACACATTCACATCGGAGCAGTAATTTATACATAATAAGCAGACCTGCCAACCTTGGGATATTGACATGAGTACCACCATGCACAGCAAGGCAATTTTTTGTGGCAGGGGGTCCCACATGCCTTTTTTGGGGGAGGGGGTGGGATGTTATATAGAAGATTTCACACCTGAAATGTAGTACATTGCACTAATGGAGAATTATTATACTGTTTATACAGTGTATATATCTATACAACAACGTTGATAAAAAATAAAAGTCTGTTCGCTCGCTGGCTGTAGATAAGACGTACGTAATTTAACTTTGGCAGTGGAACCTAATGGACACACTCGTTCAGACAAGATGACTTGGTTCAATATATTTTTTTTAACATAATTCCTGCTAATACTATGTCATTTATAAGGAGCAAAATTAGTTCCTACTGCTCACTGCTCACACTATACCTTCGACAGGTAGCCTCTGTAGACATTTTTAAAGCACAGCTCAAGACCTACTTCTACACTCTTGCTTTTAGTCGATCTTTTAAATTCCTTGTTATTCATGTCATCACTGCATTGCATTACTGCTATTATTTTAATGTTTTATGCCTTGCCTTTCCTTTCTTCTCCATTGCTCTGTAAAGCACTTTGAGCTGCATTTCATGTCATGAAAGGTGCTATACAAATTAAGTTTTATTATTAATGACTTATCCATGACTACATACAGTATATTATGTTTCAGGGTTATAGTAGACAACGACACACTAAAAGCTAAGAAGAATTAGGCGTGTATTAGAGTGTATTAGAGCCAGATGCACACAAAGAAGCAGAATGGAATGAGTTCTTCCACCTTGTATTGGCAGTTGGCACACAGAACTTACCCCTTAGATGTTTTATGAATAGAACACACAGTTAACCATTAAAGCTACAATCCCAGACTTATTTTAATGAATTAAACATTTGAACCTGTATGGTAGAGTAGGTTCATAAAATATAACACATCAGCAGTCGTCTCCCTACTTTTCCATTGAGAAATGTCGGGTAGTAGTCAGACAGTACTGGTTGACAATGTCAATAAGGTTATTTGAAGAAGACAATGCATTTGATTGGATTTGGATACTAGATGCACCATCATCTTTATTTTAGTTAAGACATCAATGCAATTGCATCTCTGTCAGGAGAGACAACAGACATGCAACCTAGGGATTGTAGCTTTAATTCACGTTATATTATATACCACGAGTTAATACTCATTTGTGATTAGATGGCAATACATGTTGTATACCAGGACACCTCAAACATAGGTCCTGGTCAAAGTTGTGTCACCATTCAAAACTAGATGCTTATCATAGAATAAACTGTACCTACAGTAGAACAACAGTAATACAACGTACTGTATAAGCCGTTTGTTGGACTAAGAATGGTTACCAAGACAACACAGCTTTTGGTAGCTGTTTTTAACTGAATATTTTCAATTATTAAGTCAAAACATAATATATTGTTTTCTTTGATAAGTAGCCATGGTAACGGACACAGTGGAGAGTGAAGGCCCATTCATAGTCTGGATTTTCGGTGGTGAGGTGACCACCGCTCCGGTGGAGAGCTGACCACCGCTCCGGTGGTGAGCTGACCACCACTCCGATGGTGAGGTGACCACCGCTCCAGTGGTGAGCTGACCACCGCTCCAGTGGTGAGGTGAGCACCGCTCCGGTGGTGAGGTGACCACCGCTCCGGTGGTGAGCTGACCACCGGAGCTGAAATAACGTTGAGTGGTGGTGAGTAAAAACAGAGAGAAGGGCTGGGGCGGTGGTTTGTTGTGGTTTCTTCACCGCGGCTCGTGACGTCATGAAGTTCGGTGGTCACCTCACCACCGAAAATTCAGACTATGAATGAGCCTTGACACTCTTCCTTCCATGTCTATTATTTTCCAATATCAGGACACCTCTGAGTTTTGTTGTGACACAGGTGTTGCATCCCAAGGGCGATGTGACACAGGTGTTGCATCCCGAGGGCGGCTCACCTGAGGAAGTTTCAGTGAAGACAGCCAATGTCTGACCCTTGTCCACTGTCTGCATGGTAAATGGATGCTCACGAGGTGCAGACACAGATTTGCCTCCGGCGCAATCAATCTGTGTCAGATCTTCATTCAAAGTGAAAGACACCTGTAAAAGACAAGCATCATACAAAGACCTTGCTTTACTAGATCTTGGCGACTCGAGTTAAAGACTCTTACTCGAGTCGCCACAAAATGGGACTCTAGACTCGACCCCCAGACTCCAGACTCGACTCGACCTCGAGCTCAATGACTCACTGAGTAATTACCGTATTTTTGGACACACATTAATGAGTGAAATGCCCGAAAAAAAATTATCCAATCCCATCCCTTTTCTTTCCCCTCCCGCAGCGCAATTGCACAAATGAACCTCAGCTGAGCAGAGCTCAGTTGATTTCATTCCACAGTGGCGATGCGCACATACTGATACACAATGGAGCCTTTCATCATAACATTTAAATATGAAAACGGCAAAACTAAACACATATGTTTGTGTCCGCATCAGATATCCAACTTTATTTAACTTTGCATTTGTTTAATATGTTGATACGAGGATGGGATAGACTGTGAGGAAACATTTTGAAACATGGGGTTTCATGGATCATGTGCGCTGCAGCTTCTGTTCTGACCTCGTTATTTAACAGTAACACTACGTAATTAACGTTCACTGCATTAACATCAAGTTCCATATATCTTGCCCACGTAATGTTACAGTACCTACAGGCTTATTTGGTTACAAACATGTTTAGTTGTAGCCTATATTTCGTCGCGCATCATCGATTATGTTGTGTCCAAAAGAACAGATCTGCAAGCTGTCAACACGCCATGAAACAGCGTGTCGACAGCTTGTATGTCTGTTATTTTGAGGGGTAGCCAGCCCGACGCAAGTTACGCATTGGAACAAGCCATAGGTTTGAGAGGCTGATTGATGTAAAACGTAAACTTACAGTATTAGATATTCAATATCCCATCTAAAGTTGTCATGACGATATAGCTGTAGCTCTGTTTTGGAACATTGCACGAATAAGATCTCGGGCTCAATGACTCGAGGTCCGTGACTCATGGGCATCTCTGTCGCGTGCACGCACGCACGCAAACACACACGCACGCCTGGATAAATAAGAATCAAGCAACTTTCAATTGGAGACAGGGTGTATCCACATTAAAACAAAATTGACAATCACATACCTCTGCTTTTCCCTGGTTCCTGAAAGAAACAGCAGTCACAAATATTGATTTAAGGTGTAATAATAAGTAGGGTAAGAACAAAACATTGCAATCTAATAATAACAGAACACACATTCTCAAGACAGCAACAGTAGACCGGATCATAGTTCTTCTTCACTTACTTGCCAATTCTTATTTTCCCAACCTCGCCTCTCCCAGGCGCCTTTGCCCATTGTGTAGCCAAATATTTTGGCACCTGCACAATGGAACACAGACATTTTGTAAATGCACTCTTACCAGATATTAAAGGACCACTTCACCACTTTTCAACCTATCTTCATATAATAGGTCCTCACTAATAATCATGATAAAATGGCACGATTTTTTTCTACTCGTCTGTGTCTCATAGGAGGGCTGTGGGCAGTTTAGAAACCGTCCTCCAGTGACATCATAATTAGGCAGATATATATATTTTTTAAATACAAAAATGTTTAGATTGTCATTATCATGAGAACGATGGCTTCCATTTCCTTTAAGGTTTTACATTTGTGCTAATGATAATCACTTTAAAAACACCAGCCCATTGGTTAATTGGATCACATGCTTAGCTACATTGAAATGCAATTACTTTTTTATTTTTTGTTTAATCATGTAGAGTTGCAACACCAGAGTACCACAGACGAAAAACAGTCTAAGTCCACATTTCATTCTGACCCCTCCACGAAAAGGCCTCGTTGTCCTGAACCCTTATCTATCATTTATACATTATGGATCAATAGTGTGGACTTAAGACTGTTTTTCGTCTGTGGCATTGACAGCCCATACATCCAAAAACACCAACATTGCAGCTGTACGGAAAGCTTGAATTACCCTCTTTCCATCTGCAAAGGATTTGTTTAATAAAAATCACTATAGACATATTAGTATGAGCTACTTTCCGTTTAATACAATCAGATGTACTTTTCTGTTTGGTTGGACGTGTGCTGTCGATGTTGTCAATGGTTGGTGTGAACTAGCCTTGGATCAATTAAGATTATACTGTAGGCTATACATGTTATATCTGTGTAATGCAATGTTTATTTCCCAAGCCTTACATATGAAATTCGCATAATTAAAGTCTCTCGAGTCTGACTTTTACTTTCAAAATACATCTATAAGTCTTGCTCCCAGATGCAGGCTAACAATGAACGTACTAGTTCGGATAAACACGAAAACTAACGGAAACGAAACAGCACACATCAAGTGCTTTGGAGCTAAAGCTCGTTGGCTAACGTTATGCTAACGACTAACTTTATGAACATGTATTTGATCTGTCTGAAACAATCACACCTACCTTTACGAGCCATACACCAGTGTTCAGTTTAGCACCAGTTAAATCGACTTCTCCTTTCTCTGACATTCTTTAAAGTTCATCGGAGGCTAAATCAATCAGAAAAGAGAAGCTACACAAATAATGAGCTAACATTGAATGCAATGCTATTATCTCTTCTTCTTCTTCTTCTATTAGGGTTTACGGTTGGCAAACATATTTGTGCATTACCGCCACCTACTGGTTTCTAATCCATATGTATAACTAATTTGGTGCCAATTATTTATAGTGCCCACCCAGTGATCCCGACCCGGTTCATTATAGTCTCTCTAAGACCCAGACCCAGCGGCCTGGGTTTAATATATCCCCTTATATCCTCTATTTTGGATGCAGCCAAGAGATTCCTGAAGATAGTATAGAGTCTATACTATCTTCAGGAATCTCTTGGTTGCATCCAAAATCATCGTGCTCCGTTCTGATTTTACCCAGGGGGCAAACCACCCCTTTTTTTGGATACCTGCATTTGCCATAACATACAAGGTTTTCCACCAGAAATAATATCTATGACCCAGTAGGATCACAACCTACATATGGACACAGAAAAATCATGTCTAGTGGTAATGGCGATGCCCCGCCACAGGATGGCGACATTACACCTGAAAAGAAAAAAAGAGTTGTCAAGCATACTCCTAAACTCAGCCAAAGGATTGGAGATGTTGGTTTAAAAATGTCAAGACAAGAGGATTGGCAGTTAAGGCTGCAAAAGCCAGAGAAACATTGAAGGAACTCATGAAATCAAATGTCAATGCATGCAATGAAATGTAATTTAGATGAAATAATTAATTTGTGTGGTGAAGCAAATGCAGGTTATTCCTCACTGGTGGTTTTGCCATTGCCTGAAGAGGAAATTGAGAGGCAAAATCAGTGGTTTCAACCAAAAAAATATTTTCTGGAGGGTTTCATACATGATGCACAAGTATGGAAGCATAAAGCGGCCAAAATTCAAATGAAATGGCAAATACGATAAGTCAATCGGTATTTTTGTCCTACAAACGTTAAATTCCCATTGACAATGAATGGAGAATTTCCATCACTAGAGCGTCGCCCGTGGAGCCTCTACAGCGGTGCCCGTTGGGCACTGGCCTACTTGGAACGATGCAAGTTGGAAATGCATGCCCCACCCAGATATTATGTCTGTGTCCCTTTTATGCCCATATATGGAGTTCTTTTTCAGGCATGCCCAAATATGGAGTCTATATGCAGACCTCAATGATGTCAGAACAAGCCAGCTCCATACTGTAGTGTAGGCTATATGGACACTGGGCAGGGGCCCTGTCCAGAGCCCGGGCACAGGCCTTTTTGGGGCAGTTCTGGACAACCGTGGGTCCGACCGACTCGACACCGGGCACTGCACTCCAGACGCGTGTGTCGAATTTGAAGTCGGTGGGGCGAACGGTTCTCGAGTTACGTGGATTGATTACAACAGTATTTATAGATATAAGATAGAAGACAAGCAAATCAGAATGTGTCTTACACAAACATTAAATTCCCATTGACATGAATGGAGAATTTACGTCATATGTGGAAGAGGAAATCGGCCATTTCTGTCCGAACTGCAAGATTGCATGGTGTAAGATTCCAAGGAAAAGGAATCAGAGCAGAATAGCAGATACAATGTGAATACCAGTACCACACTTACAAAGGCAAATAGACGCCTCATCAAATTACGTCCACGCATGTGATGCACAGCATCAGAAATCAATGATAAGCCACCTTTTGAATGATAGCATTTAACATGAGTGAAAGAGTTGCACCAGGTGACTAAGAGATGGTGACTCTAATCTATATTGGTCATATGGTGCACCTTAACTCAGTGGTTCCCAAAATGTTTCGTGTCAAGGACCCCCAAATCAACATTTATTAGGCCACGGACCCCCCATTTGAAAACATATGCCAGTGACCCTGATAAGGCAGGATTCTTAAGGCTCTAGCAGTGATTCCGAAACATATTAATTTCATGGACCCCCCAGTTTCACACGCATTATGCTACGGACCCCCGGTTTAATGGCATTTCTATCTGTGGTACCCCAATTTATATTGTAAAACCACTGTTAATTTAACTCTGAGTGTACAAATGGAACAAATGGACCCCTTATGGGTCCATTTGGTTCCTAACTATCTCTAATTGAGCTAGGTACCCCCAGGGGTCCCCGGACCCCACTTTGGGAACCCATGCCTTAACTGATGTGTGCCTATGTTTCCTGTCTGATAAGACAGACTACATCACAAATTAATGACTCTCTGGAACAGTTTATCTCTTTGTCTATCTCTCTCTGTCTGATCTATTCTGTTGTCCTCTCTGCCGTCCTGTCGCCGCTGTCGGCAACATGGGAGGCCAAATGATCAATGGAACAATGACGTACAAATGCGCTCAGCACTTCTCACAGTCACAAGAGAGAGCAGATGATTAGACGAACGCGCATTTCTGCTTTTCACTACAGTTAACGGGTGAGGGGTTGAGGATATTGAGATTATTTAATTCCCTTTGTCTCTCAAATACTGGATGAAGAGGATCCAGTGGAGGGTTGGCAGCAGATATGTTTTGGTGTAAGATTCCAAGGAAAAGGAATCAGGGGAGAATAGCCGATACAATGTGACCACACTTACAAAGGCAAATAGACGCCTCATCAAATTCACGTCCACGCATGTGATGCACGCCATCAGAAATCAAAGGCCTACATTCATAAGGATGAAGCATAAATTAGTTTGGACGTCACACTTTTAATTTTTTCAAAATCATTTCTTCCCATTCATGACATGCCAGCTGATGACAGGGAATATCAGCAGCCTTAATGATCAATGCCATACAGTCAGACATGGAGAGCGAGAGAGCTGAGACCCCGCTTGACCTCTCTCGCTGTCCTGACTGCATCAGGCTGGCCAAAGATCCCGGAGGAGATAGATTACCAATAACTACTTTTTCATATAATTCAAAATGGCGGGTGATCTAAAGGTCAGAGGTCAAAAGTAAGAACACGATACATGTTCGGCATGAGGAGACGCATATACAGTATGTATCAAAGTTTTATTGCAGACGGTCAAACGGTTCATGAGCTATGCTTGTTCAAAGTTAACATTTTCAATTGAGTGCTATAGCGCCACCCTTTGGCCAATGGTTGTGGGCTTCACATCCTCACCGTTTGCTATGGCTCTCTACCATATTGCCAAGTTTCACGAAAATCGACTGTACCGTTCAGCCAGAACTGCTATTTTTGGCAGAAGGAGAAGAAGAAGAAAAAAACAGACAAATACAATAAGGGACCAAGAAGTCCCTTTGGGCTTGGTCCCTTAAAAAGAACTGTACAATTATTATAACTAGAACTCCGGTAGAAGGCCGGTCTCGTTCTAGCGCCACGCCATCCAGGTGGCCAGTTGTCCAGGTGCCCACTCGTCCAGGTGCTAAGTCGTCCAGGTGGCCACTCGTCCAGGTGCCCACTCGTCCAGGTGCCCAGTTGTCCAGGTGCCCACTCATCCAGGTTTGGGTGATTTGACGGCATGAGAAATATGTGTGGCGTGTGAAGAGGTTTAATTGCTTGACTCTCAAGCTCATTGCGAGAGGGTTGGCAGCAGATTTGTTTTGGTGTAAGATTCAAGGCAAAGGAATCAGGGGAGAATAGCCGATACAATGTGACATACCAGTACCACACTTACAAAGGCAAATAGACGCCTCATCACATTCACGTCCACGCATGTGATGCACGCCATCAGAAATCAAAGGCCTACATTCATAAGGATGAAGCATAAATTAGTTTGGACGTCACACTTTTAATTTTTTCAAAATCAAACACATTTCTTCCCATTCATGACATGCCAGCTGATGACAGGGAATATCAGCAGCCTTAATGATCAATGGAGCAATGCCATACAGTCAGACAGGGAGAGCGAGAGAGCTGAGACCCCGCTTGACCTCTCTCACTGTCCTGACTGCATCAGGCTGGATCAGCCCAGACACAGTGCAGAGAAGCAGCGTGACAACAGCTGACAACAGTCAGAGTTTGGTGCTCTCCACATGGCCTGCACGCATGCGCACGCACACGCACACATAGTCGCATACACACTGTTTCGGGTTTGATGTATACAAACACAAATATAACGGCAAGCTGCGATAAGGTGGGACCAAGCAATAAGCCCTTTTAGGCTGCTCAACAGTACCACTTTAAGACAGACAGACAAGGCATGAGTTATGCCTGTTCAAAGTGCCTGTTATCGCTGCTTGCAGCTATATTTTTTTTGTACATTTTTCACGATGAACAAACTTCTCTTCATCTGAGACTTCCAATAATGGTCTATAGATTGTGTGTATAAGATTGCACGCAAAAATCCCGGCAGACAATCAGATTTAAGTGTTTTTTACACTGCTCAAAATGGTGGGAAAACTGATGGTGGTGCTTACTGGTGAAATGAACAGATGTGTTCCCCATGAGTCAAGGCACACTTTTGGGCAAACGAGGCACGAGTTATGCCTGTTCAAAGTTTTCATTTAAAAAACAAAGAAATGCTATAGCGCCCCCCTTTGGCCAATTGGAGTAAGACTGGTTTCAGCGCTATTTGGCATGACCCTCAACCATACTGTAAAGTTTTATAAACATGTGATGTATGTATTAGGGGCTGAAGAAGAATTTCCATTGGCTCATAAAACCTTCATTTTTTACTTCTGATGTTTTTGTCCGTATAGGCCCAAAGATCCCAGAGATAGATTACCAATAACTACTTTTTCATATAATTCAAAATGGCGGGTGATCTAAAGGTCAGAGGTCAAAAGTAAGAACACGATACTTGGCATGAGGAGACGCATATATGTATCAAAGTTGTATTGCCGACGGTCAAACGGTTCATGAGCTATGCTTGTTCAAAGTTAACATTTTCAATTGAGTGCTATAGCGCCACCCAATGGTTGTGGGCTTCACATCCTCACCATTTGCTATGGCTCTCTACCATATTGCCAAGTTTCACGAAAACCGACTGTACCGTTCAGCCAGAACTGCTATTTTTGGCGGAAGGAGAAGAAGAAGAAAAAAACAGACAAATACAATAAGGGACCAAGAAGTCCCTTTGGGCTTGGTCCCTTAAAAAGAACTGTACAATTATTATAACTAGAACTCCGGTAGAAGGCCGGTCTCGCTCTAGCGTCACGCCATCCAGGTGGCCAGTTGTCCAGGTGCCCACTCGTCCAGGTGCCCACTCGTCCAGGTGGCCACTCGTCCAGGTGGCCACTCATCCAGGTGCCCACTCATCCAGGTGCCCAGTTGTCCAGGTGGCCACTCATCCAGGTGCCCAGTTGTCCACTCATCCAGGTGGCCACTCGTCCAGGTGCCCACTCATCCAGGTGCCCACTGGTCCAGGTGCCCACTCGTCCAGGTGCCCAGTTGTCCAGGTGCCCACTCGCCCAGGTGCCCACTCGTCCAGGTGCCCACTCATCCAGGTGCCCAGTTGTACAGGTGCCCAGTTGTCCAAATTCCCACTTATCCATGGTGCCCAGTTGTATGACTCTTTACAGCAGAGCATGCACAGTAGTCAGGACAGGAAACGGAGACAGTGATGGGTTCGAAGTGAGGGTGGATGAGGGATCAGTCCATTACTGTTTGCTATTGTGATGGATGGGTATCAAGGGAAGTTAGGGGTGGACTACCATGGGAACTGCTTTATGCGGATGACCTGGTACTGATGGCTCACACCAGAGAAGACCTAGGAGGCTATAGCGGCCTGGAAGACACGCCTGGAAATGGAAGGGATGAAGGTGAATGCGGAGAAGTCAAAGGTCATGCTATTTGTTTTGCAGATTTGCCACACATTTAGCTAATTTTTCCTTATTATAGATGACATAGTGTGGCTGTAAGCAAGATGGAAAACCTGTGTATGGTTTGTCATGCACCTAAAGTTCTGTTGATGTTTTATTGTAGAATTCTCATGATCCTGAAATAATTAATTCATAGGAAAGGAGATGTAGTGGACATGACCACTTCCAAATAAGCATTTATTTTGCAATGCTAATTTGTTGCATTTGCATTGATTATTGTATTTTATGGCTTTAAGCATGAAAAGGTTAACTATTCTGAAATCAAATATATATCCACATTCATGGATAAACAAATGTGATGCATTTAGTTCTCAAATTATATTTTTTATGGGATTTAGGGATTTTCAGGCATGAAGGGTTAATTGAGAGAGAGCAAGGTTTTTGAATGGGATTAAGGTAGGCCTATTGCCTTTTAATATGGATTCCAGAAATGTTATTTCTCCATGGAAATTAACTTAACACTGTTTAGAATCTTAAAGTACACAAGTGAAACGATCAACAAACCTTGCATTGGTACATGCCACTTGCCTGCACCTGACTACTCACATACAAAGTTTGAGCAGGACAGACCATGTCTTGAAAAGCCAGACAGCTTTATGTTGCCATGGCACCTTCCAGAATGATCCTTCTTAATGCTTTCTTAATTTATTGAATATCTAGTCCATCTAATTAATGGGAGACCATACAAATAAACAAAAACATGATTGTTTTGTTACTCAGGGAGGGATCACATCAATCTGAGGTCTTCTGCTACTATAGGTATATATGTCTAAAGAAATCTGTTTTGCAATAAAACGGTACTCAATATCACACAAGTTACACAACCCCTGATTATTGTTTAATAGCATCTTAGGCAATGCAGTAACAGCTTATTTGACATGAATGTGTTTTTCTTGTAAATGAGATATAAAAGAGTCCTAACTACAAAAATAAGATTTCCGCCTAAACTAAAAGGTATGTTTAAAGGACTACATTTCAGTATTTTAGGTAAATTACATTCTGACGCTGGTGTAGGGTAGACACCTTGGTCATACCTCAGCAAATTTGATGAATATAAGAGTGAGCATTCTCAAATTATAGGCTTTTTTGTCAACCTTTGTCGTATTGGCCTTTTTCAGAGATTGGGGTAGGTGTAAAGAAGAATACTGGATAACTCACCTGGTGACATTTCTTCACTTTCTGACATTTTGGGGTGAGATGTCTACTACTTTCCGCAGGCAGACATAAATGTAAAATAAGCTGTCATTGCCTCTTCTGTAGAATGTTCATTAGGGTAGTTAGGAACTTTGGCCATTTACAGTACAAATAGTCCGTAACCACTCAAGTAATAAAGTGAGTAGAAGTATTCAACTATCAACCCGCTCCCTCTCTCCCCTCATTAGGAGCACACCTGACTGTATTAACTCCCCTCATTAGGGGAGAAACCATTGTTTGATCATCCAATGACATAATATTTTATATAGTTCTGTTGGATAAAAATGTGTTTTGGAAACGTATTCCTTGAATGTCTATAGCATTATAAATATACTTATAATGTACGTTTAAGTACAAAGTATGGATGGACCCTTATAGATCTTAAAATGAAACCAAATTTTACACTCAAGAGTTAAATTATTGTTACCAACATCAATACAGCCTGTTTTGCAAATGTGGACATATTCTTTAGTTTGGGTTTTAGTTTAATCGATTGACAGTCCTAAGAACAGGGTTGTGATTTTTACCAGCTGCTATGCAATAGACACCACGCTAGACAGGAACGCCCAAAAACGTCACATCCAGTTTTAGCCTGGGGTAAGAATTTTCTATGGCTGCCAATCCTTAATCACATACGGACAAACATCTATGCCAATGCTATCTAACTTGCGGAGGTAGCGTGCCTTGTCCACGGGCAACAGATCTTTCAACGTATGGCATTGCAAATACGTTTGATAATCGCTACTCTGCTCAATATTGTTTTGAAAATGCCGCAAATTGCATTGCAGTGAACGAGCGCAAATCAAAACTTCCCCAGGGGGTGGGCGGAGTCACAGTTTGAGGCGCTGATTATGCGCCGTGGTGTCAGTGTATAGTGCAAGCTAGTCCTCTAGTCCAACTGGTTCTCATTGGCTGATGTATGTGCACACTGCAAATATGTCCGGGCGGGAACACAATAGTTCCACCTTAGAGAATTTTGGTTCCTACCTAAACTACTGCGCTGAAACGGACACAGAGGCAGTTATACCCCCGCAGATAATGCAGCTGGTAATTAATTGATTTAATCAATTCTTGTTTTACTCAAGATGGCCACTACTCTAGCTGTGGTGATAATAGGAGACCAAGGACTATTGAAAGAGGACGGGAAGCCAAGACCGTACGGTGGACTCCATGTTGCTCCCTGGAAGGAAAGAAACATGCGCAATGGGCTATATGCGGCCAACACTTCCGCGTTCAGATTCCTTGGTCTCAATTGCGCATGTTTCTTTCCTTCCAGGGAGCAACATGGAGTCCACCGTACGGTCTTCGCTTCCCGTCCTCTTTCAATAGTCCTTGTAGGAGACCACATGGCATGCATGAGATTAAGAAATCATATATATATTTTTTCCAACAATGTATTTATTGATTTTTCTTTTTTCATACATAAATGACATGAAGAAGAAAAATAAAGGGAAGCTTCGCACACTCAAATCTGTGCACAATCAATATTTGCAAGCTTTTGGTCTAGATACTGACCTTCTTCAGGCATACCTGAAGCCTGAAGGTGGTCAGTATAGACCGAAAGCTTTCAAATAAATATATTGATTGTGCAGATTTGAGTGTGCGAAGCTTACCTTCATTTTTTCTTCATTATCCTTTTGTGACTCCAGCACCTTACTTAAGTTCTTACATAGATAAATTACATAAAAAACATTCATTTTGGTGATGTCACTAAAGGGCCAGTTCATTAATCTTATGGAGGAGAGAATGACTTGTGTAATGGGGTTGAGTGCG
The DNA here is from genome assembly GCF_951216825.1 of Electrona antarctica. Lineage (NCBI taxonomy): Eukaryota > Metazoa > Chordata > Actinopteri > Myctophiformes > Myctophidae > Electrona > Electrona antarctica. Next base: position 47,165,799 of record NC_136808.1, on the reverse strand, counting down.
ACTGGAGGACAGCGCTATAAAATGCTATTTGAATGATTAATTCAGTAAACTCATATATATATATATATATATATATATATATATATATATATATAAAGACAAGCCAAAAGAAAATTTCTAACTCGGGTATCTCAAAAACGACTGCAGGTCTATATTTACTTAAAGGAACATGCGGTCCTCGCTGTGGGAGAACCGTGTGTTCAGTTCCTGAGACTTCTTTAGAAGTCGCTGCTTCTGGGCCTCATCAAAGCGGTTAAACTGCAGGTCACTTTCCCGATCAAATGCCTTCCGCTCCACTGGAACGCTGGCCGTTAACTCTGATTTCTTCTTCATCTTCTTTGTGTGCAAACTAACCAAGGATTCACCACGCTTAGTCTCCTGTCAAAAAGAAACAATGGGAAACAATGCTCATGTCTGGCAACTACTTAATTCATAATGTACAGATAAAAAGGAAAGAATGAGTAGTAACAATGGTACAGCAGCATTCCAATCTTTGTAATTTATAGCGCAACTTTGCAAAGAAAATATTCACACATCCACTTTGTTCAGCTGCAGGTCCAATGGACAGCATGCTGAGAATCTATCGTCAAAAAATAAAGGAAAAACAGCGCCCTCTTTTCCTTTGTCCGTCTCGAGAGACTAAATGGACAATTAAGCAATCATGAACAAAGATGACAAGTTCCTCTGATGTTGTACTTGCTCAAGGTCATGCCCACATGCCTGAAAAGTAAATCGTCCATTATAAAATGATGATAGGTAAAGTTTTAATTACCGTTCAATTTTAACACGTTTTTACCTTCAGGGGCTGGCTGTGTGATGAAAAGAATGCCTACATAGCTATAAATATGACTAAGGGTTCACACTTGTTATTTTATATTTTTAAGTGAACAGTGAAAACGGCACATATAGGTACAGTGCTCTTATGTTACATTCCACAGACCAGAATATAGATAGCTCTGGCCACGTTCAGGTGTTTAGACAGATATCTTGTGTTGTGTTTATAGACGGTTGCGTCCCCTCTCAAACGAGCACTTGCCGGTCGGGCAACCTGAAAGTAAACTGCATCTGCCCGAATGTTGTATTTACCTGCTAGGGGCAGGTGGGCAACCCTTAGTGTTTTATTTAGCTGCCAGGGGCAGGTGGGCAACCCTTAGTGTTTATTTAGCTGCCAGGGGCAGGTGGTCAACCCTTAGTGTTTTATTTAGCTGCCAGGGGCAGGTGGTCAACCCTTAGTGTTTTATTTAGCTGCCAGGGGCAGGTGGGCAACCCTTAGTGTTTTATTTAGCTGCCAGGGGCAGGTGGTCAACCCCTAGTGTTTTATTTAGCTGCCAGGGGCAGGTGGGCAACCCTTAGTGTTTTATTTAGCTGCCAGGGGCAGGTGGTCAACCCTTAGTGTTTTATTTAGCTGCCAGGGGCAGGTGGTCAACCCTTAGTGTTTTATTTAGCTGCCAGGGGCAGGTGGGCAACCCTTAGTGTTTTATTTAGCTGCCAGGGGCAGGTGGTCAACCCTTAGTGTTTTATTTAGCTGCCAGGGGCAGGTGGTCAACCCTTAGTGTTTTATTTAGCTGCCAGGGGCAGGTGGTCAACCCTTAGTGTTTTATTTAGCTGCCAGGGGCAGGTGGGCAACCCTTTTATGGGCATCAGTTTTATTCAAATTGACATTAGTAGTGCAACTTACATTATATTTGGACACTTTTGTTGCCAGTTTCAAGTCCTTTTGGGACATTTGTGGGGTGTCGTCTTTCTCAGTCTCACCTTTCTTCTTTGCCTCAAGGCGCTCCTGTTTGTTAAGAATAATCACAATAGACAGGGAGTAAATTCTAAACTCATGTAATATAAAAAGTAAACACATTCTGAAACTGATGAGCTGCAGTGCTTACACTAATCTTGCGCTCTGTGTCTGCAGGAGTATCTGTCCACATTGAACGGTCTTTGTTCTTTGAGCCAGACTTCTTCTTGAAAGTGCGAGCCCCCAAGCCAATATGTTGCAGTTCGGGGGGGAGCTCTGTCATCCATGTTTCTCTAGCGACGACCTCAGGACCATCCTTTTACACACACACACACACACACACACACACACACACACACACACACACACACACACACACACACACACACACACACACACACACACACACACACACACACACACACACACACACACACACACACACACACACACACACACACACACACACACACACACACACACACACACACACACACACACACACACACACACACACACACACACACACACACACACACACACACACACACACACAGAGAGAGAGAGAGAGACACACAGAGAGAGAGAGAGAAAGTGTGAGAAAACAAACATTTTTCATTTCACCACGTCTTTAAGTAAAGTTTCAACGCTCACATCTCCTGTCAGCTTCTCCTTCATCTTTTGTGCCCTGCGCTCAAAGTCCAGAGCCACAGAATCCTGAACCAATTCTTTGGCAGGCATGGGACCGATGACTTCCTCATCCTCTCCGTCACTGCTAGAGGTCTCAGCTTTGTAGCCTGGGGGTAGTGCAGGCCCTGGGAAGCTATCGTCATCATCCTCATCCTCATCGTCTGATGCTCTGCGAAAGCCTGGAGGCAAGGCTGGACCCAGTACTGGCGGCCTGAGGTAAACAACAGAACATTATTTTGTTAATCATAAAATGTATGTAAAAAGTATAAACTCTTGTCTACACATATCTTGAGTTCCTCTTGCTCACCTCTCTGGTGAACTCTGCTGCTTCTTGAAACCTGGGGGTAGAGCTGGTCCAAAGAAGCCGTCGACGTCATCTTCGTCGACATCATCATCATCATCATCATCATCTTTTGGCTTTGCCGTCACTTCCATGCTGGACAAAAGAAAATCAGATCAGGTATATATTTTGATTTTGTTTTATTCCAGACAGGTCCAGTACTTTGTCAGTGAACCTGCAAATGATCATCATCTGTCAAAGCTGCAATGCACAACTTTTTAAATGAATACAACTTTATTTTGACCTGACCATTTAGAATTTTCTTCCAAACACACTTTTTGCTCTTCCACCTACAGCTTTTGTGCCAATCTTCCAAAAATCGGTACACATATTCTCTGGACCTATCCGATGAAAACGCCACAGCCAGAATTTTCATAGTCCGTATCGTTCGGCTGTAATCTTTGTTCGGCTGTAACTAATGTGTATTGTGGAGCATCACCCAACCTAAGTTTTTCACAATGCTGTACCTGTGTGACAATAAACACCTTGAACCTTAATCGGCGTCCAAAGTTAGTGTGAGGTGCCTGTTTTACAAAAAAATGACACAAATCACCAACGGAATGCACACGCTCCGGCGAAAACAGCTAATCTACAACCTCACAACATCACTGGTTGCAAAAGCCATGAGTTTTCTCAAGCCAGAGCTCAGAATTGGGCACATTTTGGACGCAAATGCACCTACAACTTAATCTGTGCGACTCACAAAATACATTTGGGAGTATCTGTGCGACTGGCCATAGTTTCTGTGGTGCATGACAAACTGGGGGCCTTCATACTTTACAAATGGGGTCTGTGGGCTAATAAGTGTAAATGTTGCGGTCCTTGCCATGAACATATTTCCCTACCATGCATTTGTACGAATACTTTCATCCATCGCAGGACGAAGCATATAGATTTATTATACTTGATGGGCTGCAGGTGCGCATGCAGCCGTGCACAAATAGGCTCTGCTGCCGTGATCATGAGCGCACCTCCCGTTCTTATGACAGCGACTGGAGGTGTGGTTTTGAAGACAACTGTTTTGAATTGCTATTATTGTTCAAACACAACAGAAACCAAGGATTATATATTTCAAGGGCGATAAAAATCACAATAAAAATCCTAATCATTCTTCCTCCACGTTGGGAGAAAACAGCAACTGAAAGTTTGACGGGGCATTTTTTTACACGTGAGTGCAGTTAGAACTTTTCCATTGCATCTTATGAGAGGTGGGGTTCTTGTGCTGCCGGTATGCGCACGCATGCTGGTGCTTATCAGTGTGACGTCGTCTTATTTTTTTGGGTCAGCCCTAAAAATTTGCTGTCAAAATCAACACTCAGTCCGTCTTCTCTTGGGAGCCAGGTCTGCCTATGACGGCCTTTCTTGATCGCAAGACTGTGCTCACCGAGTCTGTATAGTCAATGTTTTTCTTTGTATTGGGTCAGTCACAGTGCACAGGTATTTTGCCAACGTGTATTCTTTGTTTATGGACAAAAAGCATTAGTTTGCCCTGCTTTTGGGTTGCTTCTTTCCAAAATGTCAGATTTCTATTTCCAGCCTTATAATTTGGTTTAGTCCAGTGGGTTTTCTGCCTGGTGGCTCTGGTTGTGCTTGTACACAGAGTAAACACACAGAGTACCGAGGGCCAGCTGGCTGAGGGGGCATCTCATCTCTCTAGGGGTTCTCTGTGTGTGAGTGCCTTGTTATGGAGTATATCTGGGTACCACAGCGTTTTAATGACGCCCTGTGCATGTGCGCATCACAGAACAGCTGATATAGCCTGCCTATTGTTAAATAGTGTATGAGAGTTTTAGACGCAAACACAAAACTATTTTGTGACTTAAAATAGTCAGACAAACATCTTTACTGCACACTAGCGAAACTAAAAGGTTTGCTTTGGACGAATGAATCTGTTCTGGAGGATCGAGGCGATCTTGTGTGCAGAACAACAGTGGTGTTCTGTGGTGTTACACCACCACACAGCAGCAGTAGCCTACTGGAGCCATAGCCTACTGCTGTAAGTGTGCATGCTTAGCTTACCGTGCGCTCAAGTATAAACAGTTAAAGCTGTCCTGTTGTTATTCAAAGTAGTAGGCACGGTACTTGACGTGGTGTGAAAATATGGGGCAGGCGCCAGTAAACCTAGACAACTGGGTACTTTGTGCGTCTTGGAAAGTCTGGTGACGCGAGGTTGATTACGTGCGTCTTCTCTTGAATCTAGGGAGACGCGTTCTAGGAGCGTGCACGCACATGCACTGTTACATTCCGTCCCTGCGCGTGCACGTCAAATCATCCTAATTCTGCGCTGCATGCATTATTTGGTGTTTTCAGCTGGATCCGGAGAATGGATTTGTAGATCTCAGAACCAAAGAGTAAAATTGGTTCTACATAGAGTTGATTACTTTTAACCAGGTTTTAATTGGGATGCCAATTTGTTTATTTTGATGGCACAGAAAGAGAAAGCCCTTCTTACATTGTCTCACAGGTAGTGAAGTTTGCAGCAGTTTGCAGAATTACAGTAGCCTGATTATCAGACTGTAGCTTTCTTGAAGCTTGCAGTCCACTCAGAGAGTGGGCGGGGTCTTTGGGCTGGATCCAGGCTAGAATTACAGTACATTTCAAGCACAACTCAATACAAAAAACTGTGGACGAGACCATAAAGCATTACACTTGTTTACACTTCTATATAATCAAAAACAGGAAATCATCATAAAATTAGGTAAAATGGGGGGGGGGGGTATTCAGATTTTACGGGGGCTAGTTTTGAATTGCAGCCGTCCGTAGGCATGTCCGTATAGGTGCCCTTTGAGAGCGGTTTTGAAGGAGTCAAGGGATTCACATGTCTTAATGACTGTTGGTAGGGCGTTCCACATGTTGGTGGCATAGGAGCGAAATTAATTCAGTCCCTGGTTGACATTTCTTGTGCTACTGATATTTAGGCAGTTTGTTGTTGATATGCGTTAAAGTGAACCTTGTGTGTGTGTGTGTGTTAAAGTGAACCTACTCTCTGTGCGTGTGTGTTGTCTTGGATCTCTTGAAGACCACCTCCCGCTCACTGTCTTCTGAATCGCTGGAGGGTTCTCCCCGTTTATAGCCAGGAGGTAGAGCCGGACCAACCACTGAAAAACACACAGAACAAAACCCAAAGCAACTCATGCTATAATCAAAGCACATTACATCACAAATGGACACTGAACTTTCCCCACATCTCAAGAAGAAACACAAGCGGTCGTTGTAAATAAATACTATCCGTACATCCATCTTCACTATCTGAATCTTCATCGCTGTTGTTTCTTAACGTGGGCAAGCCAGGTCCACGTGACATCTTTAAAACGTCGACGAGTTATTTGTTTTTATTATACAAAAGAACAATTAGATTAGTAATTGTGCCAAATCAAATCGGAGTGATTACTCTGGAGTGACTCCTGACCTCAGGAAGTAAACATTACCAACAGCCAAGCCAATCGTATAGTATTCTAAGCAGCCAATAGGAATGCCTGGTCTTCTTCTTCTTCTTGTTTTACAGCAGTTGGCAACGTATGGCTATGATGTTATGGCGCATTACCGCCACCTTGTGACCCAAAGAAAGCCTGGTGACGCAAGGTTAGCCAATAAACGAAACGACAATAACATGGGTCACGGTAGAACAGGTGCCTTTTGGCAAAGGGGAAGCCAAGACTATGCTGAAAAAAGAACTAAATAAGAAATGGCAGAATAGATGGGACAATGACAGCAGAGGAAGAACATGTGTAATGCTTAATTGGGTCGTCCACTCACAGTTAACAGTTGTATTGAGTTGTACATGAAATGTACTGTAATTCTGCAAACTGTTAATCAATCAATCAATAGGGCCCACCATTTTCAATTCATCAAAACAATTAGAGACGTACGAATATACACAACTATATAGTCAAAACAGGAAATCATCATAGGAGGTAAAAAGGGAAAATAAACATATACAGTGAGGGGGGAAAGGGGTGGGTGGGGGAATTCAGATTTTACTGGGGCCAGTTTCGAATAGTAGCTTCTAATTGCAGCCGTCCGTAGGTATCCTGGGATTGGGAACAACAGGAGACGGAGTCCAGATCAAACAAAAAGCAGTGATTGACTATCTGAAGGAGATATGGATCTTTCATAGGATCTAGGGTGCAACACCCCCCTTTTTTCCCCCTTTTTTCAATAGTATAACATAGCATGGAGTCGGACTACATACAGTAGGTGGCGGTATACACCTGAAAGATACTGGTTGCAACCCGCCATTAAATCCAAAGAAGAAGAAGAAGACATGGGTCACGTGTTCCGGAAGAGAGCTCACTCACCCGTCGCGTCGTCTCAGTGCAGTACGCAGCATCGTTGCTTTGTGTCTAAAGTCGAATAATAAACTTTAAAGTTGTCATCTAGTTATTTACATTTCCAAAACCTTTATTATTCAGGTGCTTTTGAAATGGGAAAAAGGGACAAAGGAGACCGAGGTAAGAAGAGCTTATAATGAAGGACTGTCGCTACTAGGGTATAATACAGGCCGGGTATAATACATGTTAGGTATACACTTCAGCCACCGACGTAGCCTGAGATTTTCTCGTGATAAAATGTCAACTGTCAAGCGACGTTCAAACAAGCAGAATCATTCTGATTGTTTAATAATAATAATGAATAATAATAACTTTGCCCCCTTTCAAGAAACAGAATGACGCTTTATAATACAGGATTCAACAGGAAATACAAACAAACAAACTAACTGCCAAAAGCCTGAGTGAACAAATGTGTCTTCAGTGCAGACTTGAAAGAGTCCAATGTAGGCGTCTGGCGAATCTCCAATGGGAGACAGTTCCAGAGGGCAGGGGCTACCACATAGAAGGCTCTTTTGACATTTTGTTGTTTGATTGTTATTATATTGAAATACAATAAGAGCCATTCACGAGGAGAGGACAGCGTCTTATCTCAGACGTGACTAACAACTGTATTTACTATTTACTCACACACACACACGCAACCTGGCACTATAGCCTGAGATTAATACTCCCGGGCCGTAGATGTATTTTATCGATGACATTTTCAAAATACATGAGAGTCTTCACTTCAGGCTGCTGTGGTATCTTTCTCCACTGGTAGTATAGTGAAAGAAAAGGGTGCGTTAACTGTGTGTTTATGAGTTATGTATCAACAGAGTTATGTATTTGTTGACAATCTTCTTACCACAATGAAATTCTCCACATCTTTCTTGGTGTTGTGTGTGTACTGTGTATCTGCCCATGGCCACACCGGCGTAGGGTCCATTGGGCCAAGCGGGCCGTGGCCCAGTCAGTTTAGAGCTGGCCCAGTCTAACTTCGAAGAGAGGGGGCGAAAAAACAAGAAAAACAACAAAAGATAGCCTACTTTGGCAGCCCTTGTGTGCATGCAAATGTCTGTTTACTGTAGCAAACTACAGCATTAGCATTAGTCAGCAAAATCGTTCACACCTAGAGATGCGGCCGATAGATGCTAATTTGCCAAGTCAATCATTGAATCCACGCTACGAGCCTGCATGGCCATCGGCTATTCGGCTAATAGAGTCCAAGCGTACCCAACATGTTGTCTGATATGATGTCTACCCACAGACAAGAAGTCCAAAAGGCGTGTCTATGAGGAGGAAGATGACGAGGAGGAGGCAATGGGCAGTGAATCTCAGGAGGCCATACCTGCAGCTGCGGGGAAAACGGTGGACGAGGCCAGCACCAAACTGGATGAGTACGGGGCCAAAGACTACCGTGTTCAGATGCTCCTGAAGAATGACCACGCTGCACGTCCCCTCTGGGTGGTACGTCAATATTTTGGTTAACTCTCTAAGATGTACCTGTAATGTGAAATTGGGAATCACTTTTTATTTCATACAGTGTCCTAAAACAACTCAACTTTGCATCTCTATTATCTACATGTTTCTATCTTCCATTTTTGAGGGGCCTATGCCCAGCTTTGTGAGTTTACCCCATAGCGATGATTTGATTGGCTGAGCACGGAATGTGAGGATAAAAATCACACCCGTTTGAAGTGAGGGGCACTCTTATCATCGTACATCATGATGAAAATTCTCCATTCATTGTCAATGGGAATTTAATGTTTGTGTAGAACAAAAATAGCCGATTTGCTCGTCCACATATGACGTAAATTCTCCATTCATTGTAAGTAAAGTAAGCCTTGCCGAGCCATCTCCTGTTTCTGTAGCGTCAGGCAGCTTGATGTACAAGTACACCCCCTGGACATAAATAGCCGATTTGCTCGTCCACATATGACGTGAATTCTCCATTCATTGTCAATGGGAATTTAATGTTTGTGGAAGACGAAAATGTACACTAATAGCTGAATATAGGAGGAAGTGAGGACAGAAAAGTGATTGGCCGGAATGTGATGATGTATGATGATGATAAGAGCACCCCCCACTTTACACAAGTGTGATTTATTTTTGAGGAGCGCTATCCCCTCCAACGTCTGGCTTTCGGAAATTACATCATATGGCAGCCAAGTCTATGGACTTTGTAAAGCGACTACAAACAAAAGGAATTTGCTGGGTCCAAAACAATGCGTTTAAGGGGTTTTATTAAAGAAATATAAACAACTCATAACGGTGCTCAAGCGTAAAGCAAAATGACCACAGCTATAAAGTATATGAAATAAAGTAAAATAAAGCGGTCAACAAAAGGTATGGCGTCCCACACACCCCCTCTCTCTCACTGTGTGTACCAAACAGGTGAACAGGTGACGTTTATGAATGAATCAGGTCCGCCCCTATGCCTGTCAATCAATCGTCCAGCAGTGACACCAGTGACAGCACATTCATTTCATTGACCAAACATATAATCAACATAACCACACATTGCAACAATCCCATTCATGGCTCCTACAGACTTTTTATGGCGTAAACAATGTTTGTTTAGAGCACTTTAAATAAACATAGAGTACGATGTTTCTTAAAAGAAGTGAGGCACCCCTTACTTAACACAAGTGTGATTTTTTTTTCTGTCTCTTCTCCTCCAGGCTCCAGATGGACACATTTTCCTTGAGGCCTTCTCGCCCGTATACAAATATGCGCAAGATTTCTTGGTGGCGATTGCAGAGCCTGTATGTAGGCCTGTCCATGTCCACGAATACAAGCTGACAGCGTATTCCCTATATGCAGCTGTCAGTGTAGGACTACAGACCTCTGACATTGTGGAATACCTGCAGAAACTCAGCAAAACATCCATACCTGATGGCATTGTGCAGTTCATCAAGGTGTGACAGCATACATGTTTTTTTTTAATACAAGGGATGTGAGTGTCTAGGATGAAGATGTGTGAACAGTGAATAGATGGATGGATACACACACAGCTCCTCAAATGCAAATCAGCAATTGGAACATTCTGTATCATACATAATGTTGACAGAAAGAACATTGTTAATCACTAATATCCGGTGACGGTCATCATGTGTGTTTGTGTTGTCAATTACCTATAATTCAATTTCTCTCTGTCTTGTAGCTTTGTACAATGAGCTACGGTAAAGTGAAACTGGTGCTCAAGCACAACAGGTAAAATTACGTTCTCCTTTGCCTAATAATATCCATTATTTTCTTTTCAGCAAATGTTTTCTAACTGTTCCATATCTCTTAACGCAGATACTTTGTTGAGAGTGCCTTCCCCGATGTGATTCAGCGCCTCCTGCAGGACGAAGTGATTCGTGAATGCCGTCTCCGTACTGCCGATGGACAGGACACTGAGCTCATCACTGAGATCGTTCACAGTAAATCTGCGGTATGGCAACCCATTTCCCCTCCTCCAGTCAAAGTCAAAGTCGTATGATTTGTCACACACGTTACCGCAGTGAAATTTGTTCTCCGCATTTGACCCATCTCTTGGAGCGGTGAGACGCAGCCAAGGAGCGGTGAGCTGCAGCCGTGCCATGCTCGGGAATCATTTGATTAGTAGATTTGATCCCCCCAATCCAACCCATTGATGCTGAGTGTCAAGCAGGGAGGCATTGGGTCCCATTTTTACAGTCTTTGGTATGACCCGGCCGGGGTTCGAACCCCGACCTCCCAGTTTCAGGGCGGACACTCTAACCACAAGGCCACTGAGCTGGTTAATTGTATTACACAATCCGATGTACATTTGTGTACATTTCAGAAAGGCATAGTTCTATTGCTTGGTCCTCACTGGTTATGTAGCATAAAAACACTAGGTCCTAGGTGTGTATAGTGCACAGTGTGTCAGTGCAGTATATTTGTACAATAATAAATAGTGGAGATAGCTGATCCCCACAAGTTATTTCTGAACATCTTTGGGAAATGTTGCCTAAAATACAGTAGGGAAAGTCATCAGGGATATGATGAGCACTGAGCAGTACCCAAATATGACCATTTTGAAGTCTTGATGAAGTCTGATTCCCTCATACAGATCGTTAAGACTATACAGGACAAGGGAGGGGCTTCTACTTCCCAGCAGACCGCTGAAGGTCAAAGTTCAACCACCCAGGTTCCCGACGACATTTTCAGCTACTACGAGCAGATGGATAAGGAAGAGGAGGAGGAAGAAGAGACACAGACTGTGTCCTGTGAAATTAGACAGGTGTCTTACTCTTTCCCTTTTCATGTATTTCATTATCTTAATCCCAGTTTCCTCAGTAAGTCTTTCAAAAGGGTAAACCCACAGGACATTCCCAGAAAGCATGTATATGAGATGAGATGAGATATACTTTATTAATCCCTGAGGGGAAATTGAAGCGTTACAACAGCACAATGTGACACATAGAAAGCTAAAACTACTGGACAGACAGAAACACAAAAACAGACACAAATGGACATAAACCACACAAGACCAGCACCACTAAGGACCATATGCCATTCGGGGGGGGGGGGGGGGGAGGAAGTTCTTATGCATTGTATAGTCTGATAGCAAAAATGTACCATTTTCTCCCTTACATTTCCAACACCTTTTGTCTTCTAAGCCCATCCTAACCAGTTTTACAGGGGTATGATTTTGTAAGTTTGCTTCTAATATCCCTAGTGGCCCACCCAACTTTAGAAATTATATTCGACCATTTCTCTTCACTTATTTCACATCCTACATTCCTTTGCCATATTTATCTAAGATTTTCAGTCTTCATGATTGTAATTGTTGATGTTTACATGAGTGAAACTAGACCGCAGTGCAGACCCACTCTCCCGTTTCATCTTTTCTGATTTTCATTTCAGGAGATGATTGAAGAGCTGCAGAAGCGTTGCATCCAGATGGAGTACCCGCTTCTGGCTGAGTATGACTTTCGCAACGACACGGTCAACCCAGACATCAACATGGACCTGAAGCCCACCGCAGTGTTACGACCCTACCAGGAGAAGAGCCTGCGTAAGATGTTTGGAAATGGCCGTGCTCGCTCTGGAGTCATTGTGCTGCCTTGCGGTGAGACAACAAGGGTTTCTGTGATAGGTTGATTACATGTAAAGGCAGTAGGATACATCTTGTTTTCATATTCACAGAAAACTACAAAAAGTACAAGTAATTGCATTGAAAGCTGTTCTGTAATCTGTAGCGTAGCGGGCAAAGTGCTTCTATATTTGATTTGACATTAATTTCCTTCCCAGGAGCGGGCAAGTCTCTGGTGGGTGTGACGGCTGCGTGCACGGTGCGTAAACGCTGCCTGGTGCTTGGCAACTCCTCTGTGTCAGTGGAGCAGTGGAAGTCTCAGTTCAAGATGTGGTCCACTATTGATGACTCGCAGATCTGCAGATTCACGTCCGATGCCAAAGACAAGCCTATCGGCTGCTCCGTGGCCATCAGCACCTACTCCATGCTCGGCCACACCACCAAGCGGTCCTGGGAGGCGGAGAGGGTTATGGAGTGGATGCGTAGTCAGGAGTGGGGGCTAATTATCCTCGATGAGGTTCACACCATCCCTGGTGAGCCAATATAACAGATACAGTAGATAAGCCTTTGTTTGTAACCCCTGACTTATGTTACAGGACCAATACCTGTACATGTTGCAACTACAGCATCATACAATTCACCCTTTGTCAAGTCCCGCCCCTCTTCGCACCCATTGGTTGCCATTTCGTGGTTGGACAAAAATCCTCTCTCTACATCCACTACCATTGAAATAACATGTTTTTCATTTGCTTTCATATTGATATTTTGTGCATTAAATTCTTATTTTAATCTTGGTGTCAGTAAAAAGGAACATCACAGGTGCAGCATGGTGACTGCAGGGCATATCATGTTTGTTTTTAGTTTTTTCCAAAGATTATGTTTTTACAAATTCAACATAAACAAGGTGGAACAAGGCAGAAAGAGCCTGCTGGTTAGTCAGTCAGGGACCAATCAGAAGGCTGACAAAGGGTGAATTGCCCCATTAATGGCGTTACTTTCTGATTTATGTATCCAAAGTCATTAAAATGTTCACAAACATATCTGAATAACCGAGTCAATGTTGGCTCAACATCATTACATAGTCAACAAGTCATGTTGTCATTTGTTTATCTTACTAATTTAATTGGTAAGTCGATCTTTTTCCATGGGAGTATTTTCAGCCGGACTTTTCAAATCAATCCAAGCCACACTAAACTGTATTAAAACACGTAACTTTGTCTATACTGAACACTGAATTACCTATCTAATGCAAGTTTAAAGTCTTAAGTCTGACATGCTATAATTAAATTAACCCATTTAGGCCTGACGTCCAAAAACCTATGTTTCTGTATCAGTGGTGCTCAATATTTCATGCCAAGGACCCCAAAAATATATGTAATTGGCCGTCGACCCCCTTCTGAAAATGTGTTCCTGGGACCCCCCCAGAAGCAAAGATTTGAGTTAAAAATGTTCGCTCTGAAAGAATATATATTCAAAGATTTACGCCACATTTTCACGATTTTTCAATAATAGCAGACCTACAAGTTCATAGCGTGGCACTCGGTGCTTGTAGCTTGTAGATCTGCTATTTTTCAACAGCTAAAGTATAACATAATGCTTAAAACACCAAAAGGGGTTCCCGCCCAGAATGGGTTAATGGAATCAAGTACATTTAAGTTAATTACGTACATTTGGTCAACTTGAGATGGTATTATAACTATAGTTATGTGTGCTCTTTGCAGCCAAGATGTTCCGTCGTGTTCTCACCATCGTCCAGGCCCATTGTAAGATGGGTCTCACTGCCACACTGGTCAGGGAAGATGACAAAATAGTGGATCTCAACTTCCTGATTGGGCCGAAGTTGTTTGAAGCCAACTGGATGGAGCTGCAGAACAATGGCTACATTGCCAAAGTCCAGTGTGCTGAGGTGAGTCTTATTGTCAAATCAAATCACCATTATTTATAAAGCACATTTAAAAACAGTTTTCATTGTGGTCTACAGAACATTTCATCAACACAACAAATACTGACAGTAAGAGCACATAAGCATACTAAAGTTAACATGAAAACAATGGATTAAGACGCAAAATTAAATTACATATCGGGAGCATTCAAACACGTGAATAAAACAGGGTTTTTAGCATGGATTTAAAAACTTCAATAGAGGGGGAAGTTCTAATAGAGAAGCGGATGGTGTTCCACAGCCTAGGGGTTGCGACAGAGAAGGTGCAGTCCCCGCTAAGCCTCAATTTAGTGTGTGTGACTGTGTGTGTGGGGGGGGGGGGGGGGAGTGAGGAGAAGCTACCGATGCAGAGTCGGCGGTGAGGAGAAGATATATTTTTTTGTTCATGTTGTTTTGGTTTAGTTAGGGCATGAGTTGACTGAGGTTAATTCTTTCGAGGGCTTTTGAGAGAAATGGCAGTTTTGAGATGGGCCTGTAGTTACTGGGGAGGGAGGGGTCTGAGTTGGGCGGGACCACTGCTTGTTTAAAACGGGTTGGAACTGTAAGCGTGTCCAGGGAGTTGTTCATGATGGCAAGGATGCTGGGGCCGGCTGTATTAACAACCTCCTTCAGGAGGGTGGAGGGGACAGTGTCAAGGATGCTGGGGCCGGCTGTATTAATAACCTCCTTCAGGAGGGTGGAGGGGACAGTGTCAAGGATGCTGGGGCCGGCTGTATTAACAACCTCCTTCAGGAGGGTGGAGGGGACAGTGTCAAGGATGCTGGGGCCGGCTGTATTAACAACCTCCTTCAGGAGGGTGGAGGGGACAGTGTCAAGGATGCTGGGGCCGGCTGTATTAATAACCTCCTTCAGGAGGGTGGAGGGGACAGTGTCAAGGATGCTGGGGCCGGCTGTATTAATAACCTCCTTCAGGAGGGTGGAGGGGACAGTGTCAAGGATGCTGGGGCCGGCTGTATTAACAACCTCCTTCAGGAGGGTGGAGGGGACAGTGTCAAGGATGCTGGGGCCGGCTGTATTAACAACCTCCTTCAGGAGGGTGGAGGGGACAGTGTCAAGGATGCTGGGGCCGGCTGTATTAATAACCTCCTTCAGGAGGGTGGCGGGGACAGTGTCAAGGATGCTGGGGCCGGCTGTATTAATAACCTCCTTCAGGAGGGTGGAGGGGACAGTGTCAAGGATGCTGGGGCCGGCTGTATTAATAACCTCCTTCAGGAGGGTGGAGGGGACAGTGTCAAGGATGCTGGGGCCGGCTGTATTAATAACCTCCTTCAGGAGGGTGGCGGGGACAGTGTCAAGTGAGCAGGTAGCAGTTTTCATGGAAGAGATGAGACTGGTTGAACTTGAAACCAGTGCATTTCAAAGGAAATCTGGAGCTTGTCCTTCTCCTTTCTGATTTTCTACATGACCTCCTCGGGGCTCTGGTGGTGTCATACAGCCAGGGGGAGCCTTTAGGCTTTGATTTTTGTATTTTATTGTGGCAGTAAACTGTACAAATGAACCATTATGGGCCAATTTGGATTTAGCACTCTCATTCCAATTTGGAATTAAATGAACACTGAGGATTTATTATTTCCACATCATTTCCCAACGGGTACAACTAGTACAGTACAGCAGGAGTATTGCACAATGGGTGGGGCATGTATTCCTGACTTGCATCAATTCCAACTTGCATCGTCCCAAGTAGGTCTATTCTAATTATACTGGTCTAGTTATACTTGATCATAGATGTTGATACGTTCCTCCTAGTCCATACTGTATTTCTTCCGCACACAGTCATCTCGGGGAGGTCTGCCATCTTCTCTATAGCCAGATACTTGTGGATTATTGTGCCATTAATAAATGCCCTTTCACTTTTTAAACACAATGCAAACTTGTCCATCAAGATTTATGTATTTTGGAATTCTCTAATTAAAGAACTTAAATATATTTCGTATTGAGGGATACAACCACGTCAACACACACTGTTTTCTCAAGGATGTCTTATCTCAAATGAATACTTACAAGTCTTTTAAATCGTTCAAGTGAAATCAAGTTTCAGTTTTAAAATTGTATAATTGTAGACAGTTCCACATGTGAGGTGCATAGTAATGAAAGGCTGTTTTACCCAGTTTGGAATTAACATTGGGGATTTCTAAAGCAAGGTAGCTTTTGGGAACGGGTGTGATGATGGCCAGTTTTGGGATGTAATAGGCTGCTAAGATATGTAGGCATTTCTTTTAAGTAAGGCTTTGTATATAAAAACGGTGCAGTGCTGTTCTCGTCTCTTAGCCAATGAAGGCCAACCAACCTTCTCATAAAGCCTACAGTGATTGGTGAGGAACCCATCTCCAGTTTGGGATTGATGAGCTCTGGCCTGTTGAATTATGTGAAAATCTGATTGTAGGTTTTGAAAAGCTAGATCAACTGAGGGGGCAACTGAATAGATGACGGTGTGAGGGGGTGACTGAATAGATGCCGGTGTCGTCCGCGTAAAGATGTAATGTATACACGTCGTTCAAATTGGGGATGGTGCAATAAAACGTAACATGCTCCTGGCAATGGAGTGGCTGCACCACTCAAAAAGACAAACACAATTTGATTAGATTAGATGGATTTGGAATAAGAATTCGTTCCGTATAGAGTTTGACAACTTTGTGAAAATACTGGATTGGAGCTCTCGGAAGAACCCCCCTAACAGTATGTTCCTGTCCCTCAGGTGTGGTGCCCAATGTCTCCTGAGTTTTACAGAGAATACGTGGCTATTAAGACCAAGAAACGTATCCTGTTCTACACTATGAATCCCAACAAGTTCCGCGCCTGTCAGTTCCTCATTCGCTTCCATGAGAAACGCAATGACAAGATCATTGTGTTTGCTGATAACGTCTTCGCCCTGAAGGAATATGCCATCCGCCTCAATAAGTGAGTTGACACAATTAACACACTCGTTGTTGCAGTCAAACGCCTATTTGCTCAAAATGGTTTCATATTTGATTCAACTCTCACATTTCTTGTTTTGTACTGTCCTTTGTTTGTACAAGGCCTTACATCTATGGCCCAACCTCCCAAGGGGAACGTATGCAGATCTTGCAGAACTTCAAACACAACCCAAAAATAAATACCATCTTCATCTCCAAGGTCAGGACATGACCACTTTATCCTTGTAATATGTTAACATCTGAAAGGAAAGGGGGGCGGCGGTGGCTCAGGGGTAGAGTGACCGGATGGAAACCGCAAGGTTCCCAGTTCGAACCCGGGCTCCCCCAGATTTAGTGTCAAAGTGTCCTTGAGCAAGACACTGAACCCCTAATTGCTCCCGATGTGCAGGTTGGTGCCTTGCATGGTTTCCTCCGGCATGATGCATCGGTGTGTGAATGGGTGAATAATGCACAATCTCTATAAAGCGCCTTGGCTAAAGGCGCTATATAAATGCACCATTTACCAAAGGAGAATAGTAATAGATATATTTATAGTATTTGTAATAGTAATAGAATATTTATATTCCTTAATGTCACTCACAGGTTGGAGACACTTCATTTGACTTGCCCGAGGCCAATGTCCTGATTCAAATTTCATCTCATGGAGGATCACGCAGACAAGAGGCCCAGAGGCTTGGCAGAGTGCTCAGAGCCAAGAAAGGTCTGTTACTTTTGCTTATGTTGGAAGTGCAGAATATATTGTACCTTTTTGAGGCAGTCTCTGTTGCACAGGTGTTTTTTACTGCAAAGAGATATGTGCAAAGAGTAATCTAACACTCTCCTTTAACACGCTTCTTTTTACTTCAGGAATGGTGGCAGAGGAGTACAATGCCTACTTCTATTCCCTGGTGTCCCAGGACACCCAAGAAATGGCTTACTCCACTAAGAGGCAGAGGTTCCTGGTAGACCAAGGCTATAGCTTTAAGGTGTGTTCAAGTCGGACAAGTAGACCAACGGGCAACGCTCTAGTGACTTAATCGTCCCATTTGCTTTTTATAGTTGACTATTTTGATCTCAGCTCTTGGTTTTAGTGTTTAATTGCTTTTCATACTAAAAAGTATTTCCTTAATAAAGTTGTTCTCTTTTGTTCCCCCCTGGCCCCCACACACATTATGTAAAGTGACTTTGAGTACTTAGAAAAGCGCTATACAAATTCCAGGTATTATTATTATTAGTCATTCAAACACAGCTTTTCTTTTTCTTTCGGTGTCCTAGGTGATTACTAAGATGGCAGGTATGGAGGAGGATGACCTGTTTTTCTCGTCCAGAGAAGAGCAATATCAACTACTACAAAAGGTCATGGCTGCGTCAGACCTGGATGCTGAGGAGGAAGTGGTGATCGGGGAGGTGGGCGGACGACCCGTGGTGAGAGCCCCTCTCCTACTGAGTTCAAGTTTTCATGTTAAGTTTGCGTTACATTATTCTGTTCATTTGTATTGCTTCTTATTTTTCTTATTCTGTACCTTCCATACTTTCCATCTCTCCCATTTTAGTTCTCAAGGCGACCAGGCAGCATGGGCTCCATGTCAGGAGCAGACGATGCAGTCTACATGGAGTACCACAGGGGTACTAAAGCCCAAAGGGAAAAGAACATGCATCCGCTCTTTAAGCGCTTCCGCAAGTAGATGCACTGACTCCATCTTCACCACCTACTGGCTTACTCAGGAATTACAGGGTAACTGAGGCAGAGATATGCCCATCGTATGGGGAAAGTTGACTTGAAAGGTCTGAAGCAGGATGAGAGCAGCTGGAGATGTGCCTGTGATAATGGTGACTTGATGATAGGTCTTTAAAAGAGCTTAGTAGATGAGTGTTTCGCCACTGAGTCAAGCAGATAAGGTCATAATAATAATCATGACATATGGAAAGCTTGAATTATTCTGTTTATATCTGCCAAGTTTTTGTTTCATAAAAATCCACCATAGACTTGTTAGGACCTACTTTCTGTCAAGAAATTATTTTTCTGTGCAAGTTATTATTTTGAGAGTTTTTAACCGCTCGTTTTTAATAACGCAACATCCTGCTGCCTCCTGCATTATGTGTAATTTGGAGGTGGTACGCAGGACCGTTGAGTGCTTCAACGAGCGCTTCAAAACTCCAACACTCCATGCTGCTCAATGTTTTGCCACTCAGTCTAGATGAGGGGGGGAGGGGGCGTGTCCCGCTGAAAAAGTGATCCATGTTCTTACTCTATCCTGTGAGCTTCGTGTCCTGTAACTACTGTCTGTATGTACTGCAGTGTAAAATGTTTGTATATTAGTGTTAAAAGGGCATGGATTGACTTGTGATTGGTTTGATTTAATCTGTCTTTTGTAATATTTGAAAATTCAATCCCTAAGCCCACATTGTCAGTGTTCTGATGTAAATAATTTCATGTTTTTTGTTTTTTTTGTAAAAGCAGCATTGTGGTCATGAATGACCACAATGAGTGTTTAAATAATAAAACAATATAACTTCAGTTGGATTTTCTTACACATAAGAGGGGGGGAAACATAGTGATTAATGTTAGAAATGTTAGCAAATTAATGAAATTGAGAAGACTTAACTGATTTGATAAATGCTTGGTGTATTATTGTCATAGCACTGAGTAGAGTTTCAGTTTTTCACAACGTGCATGTTTGTGGTGTAATGGAAAACCGAATGGTGCAAGAGAAGTGAGGTCTTGTTTCATTTAGATTCAACATGATAAGTAGCCTTGGATGGGAGGGAGATACAGGGCTTGTTTTATAAGTTGTTGCATGTGGTGTCCCCCAATGAAAATAGCAGATCTACAAGTTCACATTGGCCATTTTCGATGCACAACTACATCCGCTTTATTCACTTCTTGAAGACTTGAAGGTGTTCCAAAACAACCATCCGCAGCCTGGTGTCTTATGCCAGCTTTCAAAGAGTGAGCGTGGGAAAATAGCCACCTCTATCTCAGAGCCACACTGTGACTATTAGAGAGCAACAGTCTCTCCTATGAAAAGCCACTCTTCCCCCTGCAGGCCCCTTTGATTTAATCCCTTGATTTGACGTCGCAGCGAAGAAAGAACCCCTCATTGGTTCTGGAGGAGGTTTGGACCGCAAAGTGATCTTATTGGAGGACAAAAGATGCAACAGTAGTGTTATGGGTTAGATGTGAATGGAACACACAATACAACTCCCTCAACTAAAGATGGGTGGAGGGAGTACCCAATACCCATCACGCAATATATATATAATAACTGAACAACAATTTAGGTTTTTATTTGAGTTCAGTAGCATTCATCCCCTTAACGACGACTGGGTCAAATTTGGCACATACCAGTTAATGGCCAAATATAGGCGAGGTAGAAAAGGAAGGCTGTCGATGCCTATTGGGTCAGTTTTGGCACATGCCAAGGTAAGAATGGAACCACTTTGGCGCCATCAAGTGGTTTGGAGAATTTGAAACCACTTGGCACATGGCCAGTGTGTGACTTACTGCCCAAATCTGAGATTAGTTGTGCAATAAAAATACACACCAGCTAACTCGATGACTCAACTACAGATAACTCAATATAGCATCTGATTGATTGCAGAAACACAAATATTCATCATTAGAACTTAATTAAAAGGGGGTTATTTACATGTTTTTTCCCCATCAATCCCACTATTTGTATATATGTAGAGCAGGTCCTCCAATGATCCGTCGGTCGGCAGTTCGAATCCTGGCTCCTCCTGTCTCCATGTCGAAGTGTCCTTGGGCAAGACACTGAACGCCACATTGCCTCCAATGAGTGTTGGTGTGAGCTTGCCACCATTGGTGTGTGAATGTGGGAAGTGAGGACGCTGGCGTTGACTGTTCGCCACTTCACCTCCCAATGTATGAATGAATGAACCGTTGTAAAGTGCTTTGAGCACTTGGAAAAGCACTATAAAAATGCCATTCATTATAATCATGATAATTTGTTTATAGTTATACAGCACATTTTTCTCACAATGTGTACTACACACCCTTATAAATGCCCACGTCCGGTAACAACAGACAGGACAAAACATTATACACTTATACTCATAGCTGAATACTGGTAACAGATTCACTCAGAAAACAATATGGCTTATTTATCATCATATACCTTTTTGAGTGGTGCAACCACTCCCTTACGGAGCTGTGTGTGGGTGTGTCTGAGCACGAAAACAGCATGGTTGTTTTTCACCACCTGTGCACAACCTAACACACACACAAACACACACGCACATATTAACTGTATATATGGTGATTTCGGGTGTGCCAGTACAGTGACAGTACAGTACAGTAGAGGGTACAGTAGAGGGACCCCCACGCGGTAACTCGGTTGTCATTTCTCAACCGTTTCGGACGCAGGGCGGCTCGCTGGAATCGGGCCGGCACCCTGGGTCCCGGGGACCCCCACACGGAGTTGTACCACTCACTTCACACGGGTGTGATTGTTTTTCCTATACAAACTATTGATTTAATGGGAGTTTGGTACCATTCATTGATACAATAAATATGATAAAATCATGACTTTGGTGGCATTGTTTAAGGGCCATTTTCATTACCAGTAGTTCAACAAATGTATAAACCTGACTGAAGCCATAGTTCAGGCAATGTGCTTATTTGGCAATATGTCATGTTATGTTATCAGGCAATATGTACTTATTTGCAATATAATTATTATTGAAACATGATTTAATTATATTAATCATCAGCTAATAACCACATAATGTGGATTTTTTTTTCAGTTCTCAGGGAAAGATACATACTATACTATACTATACAGTTTGCTTTATATAGTTTAATTTATTTCATATCTAGGGGAGCTTTGCGTCCCTCCAATTAAGGGGCTTTACGTCACGTCCACCAATCAATTAAATAGTAATGGAACTCAAGGAAGCATGTGTCAACAACTTGTTGACACATGCTTCCTTGAGTTCCTCCCCAAAGGAAGAATTATGAACCGTTTATAGGATACGCCCACATACGAACACAGCGTTATCCCTCCTCCTTTTGAAGCGAACATCCAATCCTTATCCATTCCTTTGGTTGCACAAGCAACTCTTTACATATTCAAAAGTGCAATACTATTTAAGGCCAGATGGGAACATGCATCCATACGAGAAGCAGATTTGAACTTTAAGAATTTGTGTGGAATTTGATCACAACTTTTTTTTTAAAGCAAAACACTAAATATATATAAGAAATATAATATAATGGCTCTGCAGAATAATATTCGCTTATGCGGCAAGAGCCTTCAAAGCGAAATGCTACACAAACAGATATCCCTTTCTTTGCGCGCTCTGCACAAATCCGTAGCCAGCGAGGCGATGCCAATGTCAGCAGTCGAAGAAGATACTTTGCCGGAGAGGTTGATCACACCGGCGGAGACAACTCGAATCAATCCGGCGGAGACAACTCGAATCAAGTCGCTGAAGGAGATGCCTGGACCCAGTGCCATTGGCAACTTGGTTGAGTTATTTTATCGAGATGGATTTAGCAGAATCCACGAAATCCAGGTAATCCATCTTCCTGTCCATCCAGGGTGTTAGACCTGTTTGCAAACTGTTAATAAAGTATCCAATCAATCAATGAAAAGTCTATTCTCTTCCCCTTGACAAAGAGTTGATTACCAGTGCACCGTGCACGTCAGCATTTTAGTGCGTAATTGGCACGGACTGTTGCGTAAAAGCGCACGTTTGGGACTTGGGAGTAAGTTGGGACACTCAGTTACCCCCAACATAACTTGTTTGTTAATTCACATAGATTTAGCAATAACTTCATTCCATTCTAGAGTAACACTTCCATTCAGTCTAACACTAGTAGACATTAATACATTTCCACGCGAAAATTAAGGGGAAATTTCAAATTTGCACGTGTAGCCTACCATAAATAACTTAAGCCCAAACCACACTACTACCACTATTTTTAGTAGTGGTAGTAGTAGTAGTAGTTTGCCAGGTTTGGCTTAGCATATACTATTAATAAACTATTCACAGATGTAACTTCACTCTATACAAGTAATATCTTTAAGGCACAAATATAGTTGTGTGTATATACAACTGTGATTTATTATCATTGTGATGCGAAAATCTACTCCACTACCTAAGAGTTATTCTTTACACTGAAGTGCACTTACATCTGTAGAACACATAAATCTGCTAAATTGAGGCTGTATAAGTGGATCATGAACAGTGTGTATTTAAAGTAAGATTTATGCCTCTTCCCAACAATTCCCCTCTAATGTAATCTTACAGGTTCCTGCTGCAATATCTTGTTTGAATGAATACCCGCAAAAATCTGTGGTACAACTAACTATACTTATTCATTTTTGTTTAGTAGTTTTAATAACTGCCGCGTGCTTTGCAGATGGAGCACGTGCAGAAGTTTGGGAAAATCTTCAAATCCCATTTCGGACCTAAGCTGGTGGTATCTATTGCAGACCGTGACCTAATAGCTCAGGTGCTGAGGGCAGAAGGTGTGGCCCCACAGAGAGCCAACATGGACTCCTGGAAGGAGTACAGAGATATGAGAGGCCGTTCCACTGGCCTCATCTCTGCGTGAGTCACCTATGACCTTTGAGCTCTGACCTAGTGTCCAAAATAAAATACTAAGAATGGAAGGTGGAATGATTCATTAGATTCTCTCTCTCTCTCTCTCTCTGTCTGTCTCTGTCTGTCTTTCTTTGTCTCTCATCCTCCCCCCCTCTCTCGCTCTCTCTCTCTCTCTCTTTTACTCACTGAGAATTGCGTTGGCAACATCAGGGTTCTATACAGGTCTCAAAGAAAAACATTATTTTAAGCCCAATGTTCTGTGCATAGTGATGTTTATTGGCAGCGAAGCCTGGTCCTTTGAAACATATTAACCTCTTCCAGAATTACTGCTTTGTATAGCATGTTCAATATTTTCAGAACTTTAAATGTTCAAGATAAAACCTGATGCCCTGTATCCTGTTTTCCAGTGAGGCAGAAGACTGGCTAAAGATGCGGAGTGTGCTCAGACAGCTCATCATGCGTCCACGTGACGTCGCAGTGTTCTCAGATGATGTGAACAACGTGGTAGATGACCTGGTGAAGAGAGTGTGCATGCTACGCAGCCAGGAAGCTGATGGTGCAACTGTCTTCAACGTTAATGACCTCTTCTTCAAATATGCTATGGAGGGTAGGTACCAGCTTGAATAACTCACAGGAAATGTTAGGTCACGTGATAGGAAAAGAGAAACTTGGAATCAAGAATCAAGAGAAGAATCAAGAGTGTTATTCATCACTTACTCATACAGGTACACGCAGTGAAATGTTGGTGGAACGTGTTTTGCAGAGACTGTGCTAACACAGTACATTATAACAAGATAATAATAATACAATTATAAGATATGTGCAGGCTACACTGTAACTCTGAGAGTGGTTCCAGAGTTAAATTATCACTGAGAAGGCAAAAGATATAAAGAAAGTTAATGGGAATGAAAAAAAAAATTGCATTTGGTATTTAATATCAGAATCAACTTTATTGTCACATCACAGTTTTACAAGTAAAAAAGTAGGTGAAATTTGTTTTTGTGCATAGTTTTACATTCTAATATTTTCACACTAAATATTGTCACTTGGTGCTGTTTGAAAAACATTCCATTGAGTACTGATAAATAAATCCTGTATATCCTCTCCACATCTTTATGGGAACTTTTTATTCATATAGTAAAATATTAGGTGAAGTGTAGAACTTGCTGCCAAATGTACAGAGAACCTGCCTGAACATCAACCTTCCTCTTCACAGGTATGGCAGCCATTTTGTATGAAAGTCGGCTGGGGTGTTTGGAGAATGACGTCCCCCAGAACACCCAGGACTACATCAGTGCACTGCACCTCATGTTCAGCTCCTTCAAGATCACCATGTATGCCGGGGCCATCCCAAAATGGCTACGCCCCATCATCCCTAAACCATGGGAAGAATTCTGCACATCTTGGGATGGCCTCTTCAAATTTAGTGAGTGTTTCGCAGTTATTCTGAGTCCTTCTGTATACAATGGCTGACATGTAAATATACGTACATTGAAGATGACGCCTTTGGTGTTTACACAGTGTATACTGAGCAATAATTGATTCTGCCAATAGTCAGAAGAATAGTATTCTCAAATAATGAATAGGCATGTGTTTAAGGAAGTTATAACACAGCTTTTGTAATAGAGCCAGACGAATATAAATATATCAAACTAACTTATGCATTTGTTGCATTCCGAATGTTGTTCAACCATTTAATGAGTTGGTCCCAGTCCCAGATCATTTGAAAAGCTCCTTGCAAATGATCCCTACATGCGTAAACGAACATGACAATGTGATCAGATCAGTGATCTTGGCGTGTGCATAATTGTTTGTAGCTAATCTTGCAAACTGCTAGACCAATCTGTGCCAATGTTTTTGTGCACACTTTAGCAATTAGCTGACTCAGTACTTTCACCAATCTTTTTCACCCATGATTTAAACCTTTTGAAATATTTCAATTTAATTTATAACAAGTAAGACGTGCAAACGTGGGAAGCGAACGCAGCTCGTAAATTGCAATAACAACAATTAGAATAAATCATTATTAATATTATTATTATTATAATAATATTATAATAATAATATTATTATTATTAAGTTATCTTTTTTTTTAAACAATTTAAAGTTTTTTTGTAAGTTTTTCTTTTAAAGTTTTTTTTAAAGTTCCTTTAAAGTTGTTTTTGTAAGTTTTTTTTTTAAAGTTTTTTTTTAAAGTTTTTTTATTAAGTTTTTTTTAGTGTGTGTGTGTGTGTGTGTGTGTGTGTGTGTGTGTGTGTGTGTGTGTGTGTGTGTGTGTGTGCGTGCGTGTGTTTTTTGTGTGTGATACAGCTGTGCCCTCTGGTGGCGGGCGGGTGGTGTTACAGAGTGACACACACACACAGACAGACAGACAGACAGACGAGCTAGGCAAGCTTCTATAGTAATCGCTCACTGAATTCGCAATCACTGCGTTCGCAAAAATGGAAGTCAGTATAGTGGGACTTGAATTGGGCTGAAACATTGCCCAAATTCGGAGTCAATGCTATAGATACAACATAGACAACTGAAGTCACAGGCTTGCCTGAGATTCCACATGAGAGCCACGCCGTCCCATTTGGATTCTGAGATCTGTATGAGTACATTTTTGAGGGGCGCTAGCCCTCCTATAAACAGCTATAGTGTAGATTCTGTCTTAACACAAACATTAAATGCCATTGACAATTAATGGTGCATTTACGTCATATGTGTATGAGCAAATTGGCTGTCGGTATGTCTGTCGGTATGTCGGTGGAAACCCTTGGCCAATAAGGGACCACTATTCTTGGTGACGTAACTGAGGTATGTTTCAAGGTTGGTAAGGTCAATAATTGATTAGAGCGCCCCTCACTTCACATGGGTGTGATTTTTAGATTATGAACGATAAAACCTTCACAGTGAAATCCTCAGTGTTTATTTATCCATTTTTGAGTGGTGTAAACCACTCCTACAACTGGCTTTGTTATTGAGTGGTGTAAACCACTCCTACAACTGGCTTTGTTAGTGCAGAAAAAATGAGCATGGTTGCTATGTTCACCCTGTTCACCCGGGTGTGATTTCATTACGTCAGACACTCCTACAACTGGCTTTGTTAGTCTGTGCAGAAAAAATGAGCATGGTTGCTATGTTCACCCTGTTCACCCGGGTGTGATTTCATTACGTCAGACATGATTTCATTACGTCAGACAGGCCTTACACCACTCAGTTCACACGGGTGTGATTTTTAACTCTGAGAGTGTAAAAATGTAACCAAATGGACCACTTAAATGAACACTGAGGTATTTTACTGTGTTAGTTCTTTAGTTGTCTGAATTCTTGTGGCCAAACAGTTGCCCATTAACAGAATGGAATGTGGAACGTGCATAGTAGCACGCTCACTCCTATACCAGAGTTCTGGCCATGTGTGGGAGTGTGTGTGAGGCTCAGGCTACCTATATGTTACATAACTTGTCCTCCCTCTAACCTCTCTTCCTTTGGTTCTTCAAGCCCCATTCCTCACTTCCTCTCCATTATTTCTCTCTCCATTCATCCTATACCCTTTCATTCTCTGTCCACTCCCAGGCCAAGTCCACGTTGATAAGAGACTGGGTGAGATCAAGGCACAGCTGGAGCGAGGAGAGAGAGTGGAGGGGGGGATGCTGACACATTTGCTGGTTTCCAAGGAGATGAGCCTACAGGAGATCTATGCCAACATGACAGAGATGGTGTTGGCTGGAATTGACACGGTACGTACGCGCGCGCGTGTGTGTGTGTGTGTGTGTGTGTGTGTGTGTGGGGGGGGGGGGGGGGTGAGCAGGGAGTCAGTGTATATGCATGGTGGGATGTGCGGCGGAGGTGCAAAGAAGTGTAATATGTGTGTAATATGTCGGATGGGCTGTGAAGTGTGTGTGCGTGTGTGCGTGTGCGTGTGGGCATGTGCATGTGTGTATCTGTGAGTGCGTCAGTGTCAGTGTTGAGTTTCAAGGCTTGGGTTTCTGGCGCCATATCTAACCCTATGTAGTGTTGCCAGCGTGGGGTCCATATCTAAGCCTGCAGTGCTGCCAGCGTGGGGTCAGAGCAGTGAACCAGGTTTACACCCATATTCCATTGACAAAGTTGTTCTCACTCAGATTTAGTTTCTTCTCATTTGTCTCCGTCTGTTAGATCTACACAGGGGGGCTTTTGTCTGTTTCTACACCAAGAGTCCAGACATCTGTTTTAGACTTGTGATGTGTGTGCGTGTGCGTACATGGCACCCATGCGTGCGTGCGTGCGTGCGTGTGTGCGTCAGACTGGGTTAAGTAATGTAAATAATGTTTGGTAAAGTTGGTTAATAGTCAGAAATGTAAATCTGAACTGTTGCTCAACGATGTTCAGTCTTCAAAGTATTTACTAATCATTTGCAAAACAAACAATAATTAGCTTGTACTTCAAAAAGAAGTGAAACCCTGTTTGCCCATGCATGCAGGTCTGGTACAGTATCGTATGTGTGTGTTCTGTGTGTGCACTATTGGGGGCTGTCATGTTAATGTGAATTAACATTTCAGTGTGTGTGTGTTTGTGTGTGTGTGTGGGGGGGGGGTCTTAGCCGGGTGGTGGGGATGAAAGCCTGTGTGTAATGTGTGTGTTTTTGTTGAACTTGTCACAACGGCCACATCCTGACAGGGGGTTGGCTTTAGCTGAGCATTACCTGACCTCGGGTGCATTAGCCTTTACTTGGTACACACAGAAGCTGTCAGGATCTGTTAGCCATAGCCAGAGTTATGGCACAGGCTCCACAGAGGTGAGGCAAGGGGGAGGCGAGAAGAGAGTGGGACAATGTCGGCGAAGCAGTCGCAATTAGGGTGGGGGGGTTGTAGAGGAGTGTGAGATGGGCGTGAGATGAGAAGATGTAGGGAGGGGGGGGGGGGGGGGGGGGGGGGAGTGGATGCTATCTACAGCTGTATTTGGGTGAGTCCATCAAATATGAGGCCTCTCCAGCTTTTGTCCGAGGTGTTGCCGGATCATGTGCCAGCTGGGATTGATTAGAGGGGGATTGGGTGGACCGTGGAGAGGATAAGGGAATGCGTGCTGTTGTGATCTCTAGAAGACCCTCGGTCTGGCTCTAACAGGCTGGGTGGTGTGTGACAATTCAGTTGAAGTATTCCTTTGGTACGGCGGAACAATAATGCGACACAGAGACAGTATCACGCTATAGGTTCACAAAGTTTATTACACAGACAGAGACAGGGAATAAATATAGTGATGGATAGTGACGTGACGACAAGATATGATCGAGACATAGAAACATGACATGATAAATATGACTAAGACTGACCTCACTGGCGACATCCAACAGATGCCTCTCGTATCTATAAAGTACATGCAGGATGAACTATCAAGTACATAAGCACTGCATGTATCTCAAGTTCGAGTACACAGACTTCATTAGATGTACATGGAGAAATCACAACACGCGCCATTCCTCTGGGCAGGGAAGCATAGAGTGAAGGAGGTGGACGAAGAAAGGGATCGAATGAGGGATGGCAGACATTTAGGTAGATAGTCTTTTCTCCCTTAAGACCCTCGGTGGTGTGTGCAGACGATTCAGCTGATGTCCTATGGGGTCCATTTGGTGAGAGTGGGATGTTTCAGTAATGACACAAGGCTCCCTGTGATAGATGCCATAAAATAAATCACACCTGTGTGAAGTGAGGGGCACCTGGTAATGTTTGTTTAAAGCACTCTAATCAAACAGAAAGTCCATATAGACTTGGCTGCGTACTCTGTTTGTTTAAAGTGAGGACATCAGAAGAATTCATTCCTTCATATGACTTACCGGTACTCATTGACCTGCACAGATGGGGAGCGGGGGGGGGGGGGGGGGGGGATGGGCATTTCTTCTCAATGAGACAGAGATAGTTTGGTTAAAAGAATCACGGGAGTGGTAGGGGTGGCTTGAATAAAGGCGAAGAGAAAATGAGAAGATATCAGGAAATGTCTGAGAGAGGAAGGACGATTTTGAGATCAGTGGGAAGCAATGATGGGAATAGATCAGATGCATGTTGTAGAGAAACAGCAAAATGTTGTGCAATATATGTTGGATATTTGTGGAGAGAGACGCCACCTTCCCCACCTCAACCCAAACAGCCATAAACTGTACATTTCTCTAATGCACTGCTTCACCTCTTTCTGTGACATGCCCATCCTATCTCTCTCTCTCAGACGTCTTTCACTCTGTCATGGGCCAGCTACCTGTTGGCGCGCCACCCTCAGGCACAGCAGCAGATCTATGAGGAAGTGGTGAGTACCCTCGGACATGGAACACCCCCTGGGGCTGATGATATCCCTCGTCTGCCTCTCATCCGGGGCCTGGTCAAAGAAACGCTCAGGTATACTTTTCCGTCTCTCACTTGTGTGATTGTTTGATTAAAACATTAGAAACATTTTTGATTGATTCGTAAATAGAGCTTGGCTTTTCTGAATGTCTCACTCACCATTACCTTCTGCTTCTCTTGCACACTAATCACAGCGTGATGGTATATGTGCTGTTTAATAACACTTTTTGTCCGGAACCTTCGCCCTCTTCCTGGGAGCAGGCTTTTTCCAGTACTCCCCGGCAACGGACGGATTACACAAGATGACTTGGTAGTGGGTGATTACTTCATCCCCAAAGGGGTAAGGCTGATACAGTGCCACTGGGCATTGGGCAACATAATAGCCATGAGTCAGGCATGGAAATAAAACAGCCTGCTACTCTGCCAAAACCATTACAATGGTATCAAATGTAACATGATTCTGCATTACTCATGCACATGTTTCTCCCCCCTCTCTACCCCCCCCCCCCCCCCCCGCCCCCCAACACACACACACACACACACACACACACACACACACACACACACACACACACTGTTAGACTCAGTTGGCTCTGTGTCACTACGCCACATCTCGGCATGAGGACAATTTCCAAGGTGCTGAAGACTTCAGGCCTGATCGCTGGATACGTACAGACAACAACCGTGTCGATAACTTCGGATCAATCCCCTTTGGCTATGGCATCAGGAGCTGTATTGGCAAGAGGATAGCAGAGCTGGAGATGCACCTGGCACTCACACGGGTAAACACGCACGCACGCACGCACACACACACACGTCATGCACACTCATACGCGTACAACTCAATTTGACATTGTGCCTAGGAACATCACAAATGCATTCATAGATCATTGTTGACGTTGCTTATGACAGTGAGTCATGCACGTGGTAATTTGCCAGCTGTGTGTCATTTTTCTCTTAGCTCGTACAGAGGTTCCAGATCTCTGTCTCTCCTCTCACTGCTGCTGACGTCAGCGCCAGAACCCACGGCCTGCTCTGCCCCGCCGCCCCCATCAACCTGCAGTTCATCGACAGGCAACACTAGATATGTATCTTCCTATCGGCAGTGTTAATTTATCCCTTTGTGACTCCCGAGTGTACAGATGTAGCAAAAGGGACCATTACGGGTCCATTTGGTTACAGCTGTACACTGAGGATATGTATATTGACAGGTAGTACATTTGTACACTCTCAGAGTTAAATGAACACTGAGGATTTGACTGTGTATGTTTCACTCCTGTTACAGAAAGTTTACAAAAGCATGCATGTCGAGGACCCCCTCTAAAACGAGATGATGCATCTCAAGGGGCTTTCCTTTAAATAAAATGTCAATATATATATATGTCCAAATGATAAACATGTGCTGGACAGAAGAATGTGGAAAAACTGAAAAATTCTTCTTCTTCTTCAGAGCTCTATTTTTCAGTTTTTCACTACTGTTGCAGCCCACCATTACTGGGATGGAGACCCCTCCTATTAGGTCTCAAATTATTCTCGCTGGTCTTCACTCTTCAACTGAGGTTTTACTCAGGCATGAAAGTAAATAAATACAGTATGTTTTTTCGTGTCAAATAGAGGTGGACACAAGTATAGTTCCCAGCCAATTAGATACGATTTCCTGAGGATTCATTTAACTTTAAGGGTGTAAGAATTGTCCCGTAAAGGTCCTGTAAGGAACCATAAGGGTCTGTTTTTAGCCCCACTATAGGCTCTAACAACGGCAATGTCTGTTTGTCCGTTCGTCCAATGCTTTCGTCCCAAACAAGATATCTCGAAAACTACTGGCTGGATTGCCATGGAACCCAGGACCTATTCTCTAGCACTACTACACTCAATGCGTAAACTTTGTACACAATATAATTCATCATTTAATAGGCAGATTACTGGTTTTGGTGACTCCCAGTAGGGAACATTTTTCTCTGTGCAAAATGTGCACTTTGTAGCTTTTATTTCACAACACTCCTTTTCTTTAAAATGTTATCCCCATTGGTAAGATCGGGGCTATGAGTTAAAAATGGAGTGTCGTGATTTGTTTCTACACTAAAACATGATCATCAGGTATTATTATTATTTAAGGAGGAAGAATCTTTTCAAGAAAGTGTACAGTATTTGTTAAATTATGTTTTAATGTGGCCACACCCAGCAGTTCATTAAGTATACCTGGTTTGCCAGGTGGGTGGTGATCCACCTGAACTGAAGTCGCACCCACAGCTGTAGTTGCATGATAAAGGGAGAGGGGTTAGGGGTGGGGATGATATTGTGATGTCACTATATCACTGTTTTTTTCATTGTTTGTTTCACGTTTGACTGTCAAGGTTTCAAGTTTTCCTCCAGGAAGAACCCCTAAATACAAAGGGAAGACATCATTGCACATAACAACCATACCAACCATAATGAAGTACTGTCACCTCATAAACACAAAAATAAAATCACGGCACTCCATCTTTAAATTGTATAACAATTGTAAAAAGTCAGGATTTCACAGTGTATTTACATATTTGTTGCTATAAAATACATATTTTTACACTGTATGTTTGTGCATGTGCACACACACAGACATTTTGTTACAGACTCAGATTGTGTTCTTTCCTCCATGATGTATTGTGAAAGTGATCTCTTGGAATGTCAAACAGTCACTAACTGAATGTACAGAGGACTTGGTGTTTTATTAAGTATGTTTAAAGTCGTCAGAGAGTAATATAATTCTGCTTCCATCAAACTCGATTTTGACAGTTTAACCGGGGGTCATAAAGGTGACAGGTGGGTTGACCCGACCGGAAGTGGGTGGGGCCTATTCCAACCAATCAGGAACCAGCATTTACCGGAAATTCCACCTCCAAGGGGTTCTCACGGGTGGGGGCATACCCTGAACCCCTATCACCCCTCCCCCCTACACCCTGCGCCTCTCATCTTAAAGTTCTCACAGGTGTGGGCCTAGTGTGTATCACCCACTCACAGGCAATAGGCCTGAAGTCACAGTCCCAGGGGATATTACATTTGAGTGTGTCAATCACATGTATGGGCATATACTCTCATCCCTAGATAGTAAGTGAGTTTCTTAACACAAGTGTCACGAATCTAACACTGTTAACTCAGTTAAAGAAAATGGTTTTAATGTTAAAATGTATTCTGTAACCGCACTGAAAACCCATCTGTTTTGACTAGACTTCCCAAGCTGACTTGTTGCATGTACTGTTTTATTGCTTTTAATTCTTATTTTACTTGTTTTCCTTAATAAAAAATCCTAATTTCCCACACATGTAAAGAGTCTTTGAGTACCATGAAAAGCGCTAGGCCTACAGTATGTATGTCCCAGATATTATTATTACCACGTAAGTATAATATCTGGGACATAGTTTTCGTCCAGTAAAAGTAATAGTTTTCGTCCAGTGCTTCGATGCGTATGTCGCCATTTGATGTGTATGCGCCGTGCCAGCGTATGACGTAATGACTACTTGTGCTTGATATGGCAGTGGTGTCAGATTACATACATAGGGGTATTACCTGTAATCCTCCCGACACTAAAACATATCGTCATTACGTCACCATCGAAAACCAATTACACCCTGGCATTCAGACGCTCTTAATCCAGAGCGATTTACATTAAGCAAGAACAAAACATGGCGATACATCATATACATAAAGACTATAATGAAACATACGTAAACTACGAACATAACAGTGGAATATATCTATATAATGAAACTGCATATTTACTATATAGTGCTATGTCTACATAAAATGCTATCTAAGTTCCTTAAGTTGATCCTTTGCATTCGCCTGTAAGGTCGTTGAGCTATAGGGCGAGTGCTACAGCAAGTGCTACAGGCCAAGATGGAGTCTGAAGAGGTGGGTTTTCAGACTACGGCAGAAGATTGGGAGTGAGGCTGCAGTTCTGACATTTCAAATTGTGCTACTGTTATCTACTACAAATAGGCTACTATTAGTCCATGAGCCGGACAAGTTTGCATTACGAAATTAGTGGGCAAAACCATACCTATATTAAATTGTTTATAAGGTCAATATAAGTCAATTAATATATGATAATTAACACTTCCACCAGAGCAGCTTTTTCATATTTATCACACATTTTGTTATTTTCACCTATATACATGATGGGTGAATTGGATGAAAAAACGTAAGAAGTAGTGATCACCATGAAACTTTCCTAGTTGATTAATTACTTGACTATATTAACATTGAGTGACTGCAGTTTCTTCCCACGGTGGAATGTCCCTTTAACTAGACAGGCACAGAGAGAAGAGGGGGGAGAAGCAAGACGTAGCGTGGATGTGCAGGCCAACCTTGCTAGATGTGAGGATTGAGAGAGAGAGAGGGGATAGAGAGAAAGGGGAGAGACCCATGTAGGACGTGAGAGAGGGGGGATAGAGAGAAAGGGGAGAGACCCATGTAGGTCGTGAGAGAGGGGGGATAGAGAGAAAGGGGAGAGACCCATGTAGGACTGTGAGAGAGGGGGGATAGAGAGAAAGGGGAGAGACCCATGTAGGACGTGAGAGAGGGGGGATAGAGAGAAAGGGGAGAGACCCATATAGGGCCCTATATGGGCCTGAGAGGGCTGTTCAGGGATACAGGTGTGTGTTCCAGGCCATGGCAAGTAATCAGTTTTCTATGAGATTTACAATGTATTTTTCACATGCTCCTAAAGCAAACTTAGCTAACTTAGGTTGCACTTGACACACAGTTTTCCACATTTTCCCCTTGCCTATTTCATGGTGCATTTGTCTGCTATACAGTTCATGCTGTGACTGGATGCGACCAAGTTTAAATGCACCATGGAACAGGCCTGGGGAAAATGTGGGAAACTGTTCAAGGGGTGCCAAGTGCAGCCTAAATTTGTTTGGGGATCTAACAGCAGACAAAGAAGCTGTCGTATCCCAAGCAACAAAATTAATGTGTGGTTGCTATACAGCATGGCTGTTACCTCAATGACCAGTGCTAGGGTGAAGGCACCCATATGGCAAAGACAGGGAGAAAGACAACATCTAAAATGACAAAGCTCTGCCCTCTGCCACCAACATCAGAGGCCTTCAAGTAAACGTGGAGACCATTTCCAATGTGTCATCTGGACTCCAGATTATTCCTCTCCCACCCATACTCAGTGGGATCAGCATTGGGCTCATGAAGACCTGTCCTCCAGATTATGGATGAGGAAGATGTCTAACCGACCGTCAATCTGTCATTGCAAGTTGGACTACAAGTTGCACACATTAACTACATCAATGACCTAAAACCAACTTTACAAAAATAAAATACCAGTAGAGAATAGTATACCCCCACTCAGTCCTGTTGAACGTTTATAGGCCATTCATTGCCTAATTTTCTAATTTCTCAACACATAATTAACATTTTTTGCAACAATTTTATATTTCATACACTAGACTAGGCCTATGGATTACATTTAAATAGCCTATATAAAACTACATTTCTGAGCCTAAGACATTTATTTTTGTAATACAGAGGTATGGTCAGCTGTGGAGATGTCCTCCCAGAGCCATAGAGTAAAACAGAGTTACGACATTGAGGGGCAGAAAACTGAGCACTCGAGTGCTGTTCATGCAGCCTGGATGGAGAGTGACAAGCTGGAGTTCGAAATGCATTGTTTTCAATGAGGGTGGCGCAAATATCATTTTTAGGCATGTGTGCAGCATGACAACTGTTTTAAAGTATTGTACAGTGACAACTAAAGTCTCTGTAATGTTTATGTACTATTACTAAAAACAATCTAAAATAAAGGGATTTAAGATCATTAAAGCTGGGCTGTTGCCTGAGTCCAGTGCATTCGGCCAACTTCCGGTCCAGGACATTGTCACTCTGCGCTATGCTCTTTGCCAATACATCCACAGACCAGATCCATAGAGTAAGACAGAGTTACGACATTGAGGGGGCAGAAAACAGCCTGGTCACGTGGTTCATGTACTCGCGCGCAGAGTAATAGAGTAAGACAGAGTTACGACATTGAGGAGGCATAAAACAGTGTGATGTAGTATGAGAGTGACGACACTATAGCGTTGACTCCCATTGTAACAATGGAATGCGGTCATGCAGAAGTGCTCAATCTATCTCAATGGGATAGTTCCAATGTTTGGAACTATAGCCCATAGCACAAGCCAAGAAGAGCCTGGCCCCATGAAGTGAACGGAGTTGTCATAACTCTGTCTTACTCTATGGCTCTGCTCCTAGTCAGAGCTCTGCTCCCAGAGCCATAGAGTATAAACAGAGTTGTTGAGTACAGCATCTTGCAATGGGTCTGGTCCACAAGATTCGATGTACCACCAAGATACCCATGTACCTGTCTTAGGCTGTCTAAATACTTCCTTAATGTCAACGAAGTCCACACCCACCAACACCAGAGGGCAGATGGAGTTCAACAAACCATGTGCAACCCAGATTCGGCACTAACAAGGGACTTAATTAATTTCGCTCCTATGCCACAAAAATGTGGAACGCCCTACCAACAGTCATTAAGACATGCAAATCCCTTGACTCCTTCAAAACCGCTCTCAAAGGGCACCTATGGACGGTTGCAATTCAAAACTGCCCCCCGTAAAAACGGAATCCCCACCCACCCCTTTTCCCCCTCACTGTCATGTCTTTTTTACCTTTTTACCTCCTTTATGATGATTTCCTGTTTTTGGCTATATAGAAGTGAATATTTGTACGTCTATAAATGTTATGATGAATTGAAAATGGTGGATCCTATTGTAATGCTTCATAGATTATGGTGTCCTCCACAGTTAAAGGACAACTTTAGTTTTTTTCACCCCATGGTTCATGTTTTAGGTTGTTATTAGAGAAAGTAAAAGATGAATGTTATTTTTTCTTCATTTGCTGCTTTCTTTCGTTTTAGGGAATTTAGCTATTTTTGACAGGGGGCGGGGGCATTCGAGCATGGGGCTAAATATGTATATATATTTTTTCCTGGGGTCTAGTGGTCTGGGGTCTAAATGTTTTGATTAATTGAACATGGTGGACCCTATTGTAAACAAGTGTAATGCTTAATTGGGTCGTCCACTCACAGTTAACAGCCTTTGTATTGAGTTTGTGCTTGAAATGTACTGTAATTCTGCAAACTGTTAATAAATATTTCAATCAATCAATCAATAGTAGGACTATAGTAAATAATAGAAAAATAAATCGCCATAATATTTTGTAAGGTCAGGTGAGGTGACCGTAACGTCACATATTAATATAAGTTATATAAAAAACCTCAATCAATGCTCACAGGGGATCAGCGGGTGGATGCATAGATATATATATCTATGGGTGGATGTATAGACAATATTTATTTTTAGGCCAATAAAAAACGTATAGGCCTCTTAGAGTTTCTACGTTTTCTCGCGATGGTTGTGTAATCGTAAACGAGAACATAACCGGAAGTAAATATTTGTTGAGGCACGTTAGCCAGAAGAGAGATAGTTGCCCAGAGAAGTGTGGAGATGCGCTTATAATTACGCAGAAATAATAGTTATTGACATTGTGTGACATGAATTGGAGTAGCTGTCGGTAACAGTCTCCCATTCTACATTTCTTCAATAAAGGAGTCGCCACAGGTTGGAGAATCGTTGAGCACGTTTTAGGGCATCTGCTAGCCAGCTAACGCGGCTAAGCTAACTTTGCCATTTAGCAGCACAACTTGGCGAAAGAGCATTAAAACTTGCCTTGTCCTCCAGCTAATGTCGGCTCTCTGTGTGAGCAGATAACAGACGTTACCTCCGTGGGGGAAAGGTTCGGTTGTATCTAAAATGATTATTGAAAACCTTGATGCCTTGAAAATATGGCTTTCCAAAACCCTTGAGCCAATGTAAGTATAAGCTAGCTTTGCTAAATGCCATACCGAGATTAATTGATTAACATGGATGAAGTAGATATGCTATTAACTACCTCTTGTCGTTGCTGCTAAGTCAACGTTGTGTTTTTGTCCTTTGCAGTTGTGATGCAGACCCCTCTGCTCTCGCCAAGTATGTCGTAGCTTTGGTGAAGAAGGACAAAAGTGAAAAGGAACTTAAAGCCCTGTGTATCGACCAATTGGATGTATTTCTTCAGAAAGGTACTAAATTAATTCCCATGCATATTTGAGTTAATGCATAATTTGATGAATTGAACATGGTGGACCCTCTTGTAAACAAGTGTAATGCTTGGATGTATTTCTTCAGAAAGGTACTAAATTCATTCCCATACATATTTGAGTTAATGCATAATTTGATGAATTGAACATGGTGGACCCTCTTGTAAACAAGTGTAATGCTTAATTGGGTCGTCCACTCACAGTTAACAGTCTTTGTATTGAGTTTGTGCTTGAAATGTACTGTAATTCTGCAAACTGTTGATACATATTTCAATCAATCAATCAAAATGCATGCCACATTACCCCTAAACACCTTCTGCTTGCTGAATCATGTTTTATTCTCTATTTCTCTTTCTCTATTTCTCTATTAGAGACCCAGACATTTGTAGATAGGCTGTTTGAAGCTGTGAACAACAAAAGCTACCTCCCTCAACTGGAACAGCCAACTGCTGTGGTCAAAACTGACCTGATTCACCTGAAAGTAGAGAAAGAAGAGCAGAAAAAAGATGAGGTAATATTGCTGATCACTTGGTAAAGTAATATTTTTGTGAGAAAGTGACCAACCACATTGCATTAAGTGAGGTTGTTATCTGGTCATTTCTGTTTACTGTGGTGGTTCTGTCGTCTGCCCTCCTTGCAGCCAAATAGGGACGAAGACAGGGAGAAGAAATTTTCCCGGCGAGTGAATCTCAGCCCTCCACAATCAGGCTCTCGCTACAGCAGAGATGGCAGGTACGTGTTTGGGATGGTTGCCAGCTTTTTGACTTATCCTCATGTATCATTGTAACTAAGTGTCGCCCTGTGCATGATTGTGGTTTAACCCATTTTGACCTGAGATCAGATTCTAAAAATGTCTTCTACATCCTGACAGTTTTCTGAAAAAGTTATGTTTCTATGTCAGCCGATCTTCGATTTTTCAAAAATAGCAGACCTACAAGCTCGTAGCGCGCCACTCAGTGGCGCGCTATGAGCTTGTAGATCTGCTATTTTTCAATAGCCAAAGCATAACGTAATGCTAACCCTTGGTTCCCGCCCAAAATGGATTAAGAAATAAATTGGCAATATGCACAACGCTTGTTTTGTCTGTGGTGCAGGGAATCATCCCTCAAAGATCAATAGATTTATACAAAGTCCAAT
Source organism: Electrona antarctica (assembly GCF_951216825.1). Taxonomy (NCBI): domain Eukaryota; kingdom Metazoa; phylum Chordata; class Actinopteri; order Myctophiformes; family Myctophidae; genus Electrona; species Electrona antarctica. Next base: position 47,126,722 of record NC_136808.1, on the reverse strand, counting down.
CATGTGTGTCTTGGCTTGTGACATGATGTCTGAGGTCCAAGTCGTAGCCACGCCGTTCCTATGTGTATCCTGAGATCCACATGATTTGAATCTTTATGAATGAATGCAGAGGTGATGTGTGGGACGTGACTTCTGTGGAATTTGTTCTTTTTGTTTTTGATTCCCTGCACTACAGAAGAGACGAAGCATTATTTGGTAGATACCTTCATATACGGCGTCTACCAGTACCTTTTTTGAGGGGCGCTAGGCCCCCTCCTATGTCCAGCTTTGAGTGTTTGTGTAAACACACACATTGTCCTAACACAAACATTGGATGCCATTGATAATTAATGGCCAGTTTTGAATGTTTGTGCAAACAAACATTGACAAAAGTGAGGACGCAAATTGTGATTGGCCGGAATGAGATGATGATGTATGATGATAAAAGTTCCACTCACTTCACACGGATGTGATTCTTTTTTTTTAATGTCTGGTGAACACTTGAATTATTTCTCAGGAGAGTGGATGAACGGACCAAGGGACCAAGGGACGATCGCTCCAGGAAGAGAGATTATGACCACAATCCCCAAAGAAGGGACTCGTACCGTGATCGCTACAACCGAAGGAGGGGCCGCAGTCGCAGTTACAGCCGCAGTCGTAGCCGGAGCTGGGGCAAGGAGCATGGTCGAGATCGTGACCGAGAAAGGGACAGGGATAGAGAGAGGGATAGAGACAGGGGGGACAGAGACCGCACCAGGAGCAGGTCACACAGCAGGAGCCGCAGCAGAAGTAGAGGTGAGAACCTGGCTGACCGATGACTATATATACTGGACGGGAACCCCTTTTGGTGGCTATTGAAAAATAGCAGATCTACAAGCTACGAGCTTGTAGGTCTGCTATTTTTGAAAAATCGTGAAAATGCGGCGCAAATCTTTTAATATATATATATTCTTTCAGAGTGAACGTTTTTTTTATTTCGACGTCGGGCCTAAATGGGATAAACTGACTTCAGATGTAAGTAGATAATGGGGAAACTAGTAAAGATTGAAACTAAAGATAATATTGGCTGTTTAATGTTTGATGGTTCATTTTTATTCCAAGAAGGATATTTGGATTCATTTCTGGGAGGATTTAAGCCTCAGAGTCTTAACCCATTTTGACCTGAGATCAGATTCTAAAAATGTCTTCTACATCCTGACAGTTTTCTGAAAAAGCTATGTTTCTATGTTAGTCGTTCTTAGATTTTTCAAAAATAGCAGACCTACAAGCTTGTAGCGTGCCACTCGGTGGTGCGCTATGAGCTTGTAGATCTGCTATTTTTCAATAGCTAAAGTATAACATAATGCTAACACCAAAAGGGGTTCCCGCCCAAAATGGGTTAAATCCAATGCAGTGAACTTTATTGCGTAGGTCATTTTTGAGCGGTGCAGCCACTCCTATGCACAGCTTTGTGTGCATGCCTGTCCGTTTGAGCACGGAACGTGATGATTTGATTTGCTGATGTATGATGACGTTCTCATCATCATACTTCATCATAACACACTGCTCACTTCACAAGAGTGATTTATTTTTCTTATGTATTGTTAACACCCTGAGCAGCATAAACGGAGGTCTCCGTCCCATAGGGTACTGTAAATAATTTCATTCCATCCTTGGACGTATCAGGGTTCTCTGTTTTATTGTTGTGTGCCCATCACTTTACAGAGCGTGATTCTGTGAAGTTGAAGTATGACCATGACAGAGTGGACAGGTCTGAGGGGAGTGAGGGCTACACCCCAGCAAACCTGGTGTCCCCAGCAACCACTTCACACTTCCCTGTGCCAACGCTGAGCAGCACCATCACGGTCATTGCGCCCACCCATCACCATGGTAACAACGCCACCACGGAGAGCTGGTCAGACTTTCGGCCAGAACACCCTGGGGATCGTGGCCCCTTTATCCGGGGCCCACCCCCTCAGCAGAGGAAGCGCTGCCGTGACTATGATGGTGAGGATTATTGGAGAAGATGATCAGCTCTTTGGTTATCCCAATATTGGCATTTAAGACTATTGCTGCTACAACCACATTTAAGGTCGCATTCACACCGAATACTTCGGTAGACTCGATGCGAATGGGCGGAGAAGTTGGGATTCTTGCATATTTAATTTGCTGCGGTTTGCCTTCACACTGCGCTGTCATCCGCAGCAATTGGAAACGCAGCAGGGAACTTCATCAATGTGTTCCATTCATAAACTACACTGTGAAATCTATGGTGTTAAAATAATACTTTGAGTAATAGTTAGGACGTAAAATTAGGGTAATGTGTGTCGGGTCCTAGACGTCTCTCTCTCTTGTGTGCGTGTGTGTGTGCACGCACTGTTCTTTTGGGCATGTGGAGGCACAGCACAGAGAGCAGCACAAAATGAATCCGACCTCCGTTTACAAGTTTATCGACATGAAGAAAGTTCCCACTCCCTCCCACACAGTGACAGCAGTGACAACACTCCATGTTTACGCACAGACTGACTGAATATTCTGTACACTACAGTGATTTTTATGTGTTTTCTTAAGCAATTGATTCATGTACTCTCTCTCATATTTCAAGTCTCCTTATTTGCCCACGTCTATCCACAGTTAAACGGGACAACTTTCCTTTATTTGCTGCGGATTGCATTCCCACCTGCACTGAATCGAAATCAAATGCGATTGCCGCAGGATTCGTTTTAATCGCAGTAAAGCGTTCTGGCGTGAAGGCGACCTAATATTGTTTGTCAAGCTTGTGATTTTGTTCTCCAGTCTGTTTCAGTTGCACATGTCTGTGCTCCGTCTCATATTATAATTTTTATTTCTCCTTTTCTTTTTTCTTTTAGAGAAGGGCTTCTGCATGCGAGGGGACATGTGCTCCTTTGACCATGGAAGTGACCCCGTTGTAGTGGAGGATGTTAATTTACCCAACATGCTCCCCTTCCAACCCCCACCACCCATCCCTGGTGCGGACCCCCAGCCTCCACCAGGCCTTCCACCCCCACCTCCACTCCTGAACCCTCCTCCTGTGAACCTACGGCCTCCCGTGCCCCCACCAGGCACCTTACCACCAAGCCTTCCACCCATCGCAGGTATGACAGCAGTTCACAATTCACATCATAGAACCATGCAATCTTATGTTGATTCTATTGTATTTAAATATGTCACCCAATGTGGCAACTATGATTATCCTGCAGCTATTTAGGTTGTGGTCAAAAATGTGTTAAAAATCACACCTGTGTGAAGTGAGCGGTGCAACTATACATTTATTGTTTGAGAAATGACAGGTGGTCCGTGTCAGAAATGGTTGAGAACTGACAGTTACCGTGTGGGGGTCCCTGGGGGGGTCCCCGGAACCCATGTGGGGGTCCCCAGGGAGTCCCAGGAACCGGTCCGGTTCCGGCGAGCTGCCGCACGTCCGAAACAGTCGAGAAATTACAGAGTTATCATGTGGGGGTCCCCAGGGAGTCCCTGGAACATCCAGAGCCTCAGGAACGGCCGGCTCGTACTGTAGTGTACCCTATGCAACTTTACTCTGTGCTGTACTGTACTGGCCACTTTAGGTGTTTCAGCTTTCTGTGCTCGGACATACAGAGACGCAGATCCTATTTAAAGGGAATATTACCAAGCCATGCCCCAGATTGATTTCACAATGTTGCATTTTTCTTATCCCACATGAGTTTGCATGTCACTCAAAATGTCAAAATAAAGTGCTCCATTGACTATCCCAATGTAATGGTGATTTAGAGGCATAGTGCCATCTTGTGGTGGGGAAAAAAGGGTACTTGACTCCCTGCTCATTGCCATTGCTTCATAAAGTTGATCTTCTAATCGCAATTTTGAAAAATGTCATTGACCAAAGCAACAGTAAAGTTCTGGGACCTTTTTTAAAACACGTTTTTGGACAACAATGAAGTTCATTGAATTCCAAATATTTGCTATATTTGTTAACATGGACTTTGTTTATTTGTAAAGGTGCTCTCATACCAAAAGCGACAGGCTGTCATTGTGTCATTACACCAGCAAGCCTTTATGAATAAACAGACACTGTTGGTACTAGTTTGTAAATCTAATTCAGGACTTCAGTAATACTCACCAATACTAACCGATTTAGACCTGCGGACGCATCTGTGTCACCTTTATTATTTTAAACTACCTGTTAAATAGCAGATCTACATAGTGCTGCACTCGGTGCCACACTATGAGCTTGTGCCTTGTAGATCTGCTATTCTTTTTAAATCGTGAAAATGTGTCGCAAAATCTTTGAATATATATTCTTTCACAGCAAACCCTTAACTCAAATCGTTGCTTCTGGTGGGTCCCTGGAACAAAATCTTTTGAGATGGGGGTCTGTGGCCAAATACATATCATTCTGGCCTGAGGGTCCTTAACATGAAAGACGTTGAGTTGATTTAGAAGACATTTGTAGAATTTGGTCCTCGGGTGTAAATGGGCTAAGTAATGCTTTTCCACACTGTTTTCCGCACTCAGTTTAGCCTTTTTATCTTTCTGCATAAGTGTTGCTTTTTTTAGCAACGTCACGTACAGTATGAAATGATTTGACAACAATCGACCACGAATGGATTAGTAGAACCATTACAAACACCAGTGCTCGCAGCTGCATATAGAGGGTATGCGCATGACATCATCATCAAACCCGGAAGTTATGCAGGAATGCCTACTGAGTGGCAAAAACTACTTTCTGGCCTTGACAGCCCAGACATCCAAACAGAAAATTGCATGATGATTGCATTAAACAACATTAAACCATGTTAAACTCACTTTGCCTGTTGCTTTGCCACTCGATGTACATTCACTTTAAGCATGTGCATAACCGCTATTATCTGCTGTAGATATGTTGACTGCTTGTCTCTTTATTGTTAATGCCGTTTAATGTTTGTTGGCACCGTTTGTTTTACATCACCATTACATCACCTAATCAACATGAGTTAGACTTTAATATATTAGCGCCCCTCACTTCACACGGGTGTGATTTTTGTTCTCCATTCCGTCCAGGTCCCCCTCCCCCTCTTCCTCCTTTGCAAGCCTCGGGCATGGACGGTCCACCCAGCTCTGTCACTAGCTCAGTTCCCACCATCGTCACCTCTGGAATCCGCTCCTCGCTTCCCCAGCCCTCTGTTCCGCCCTTCACTCCGGGTAAGACTGACAGAAGGACTGCCCTGTGGCAGTGTTGTCCCTTGTTGTGGCTAAAACACATCACAAGTGTTTGAGCTGTTTTAACATGTTTAGTTCTCCTCTTTCCGTTGACCAGACGCCTATGAGACGGATGTGTACAACCCAGAGGCTCCTAGCATCACCAGTACCTCCAGGCCTAGTATTTACCGCCGGGTCAATGCTCAGAGACCCAACCTGATAGGCCTCACCATGGGGGAAATGGACGAGCCACACAGAGGTATTTTTACCTTTTTCTTTTCTTTTCTTTTCCTCAGCACAGAAAAATGAACCAACAGTCTTCTCTCTAACCTGTCGTGTGTCATCATTTTGATGTCCATTGATTACGTTTCACAGAAGGGCAGAGCAGAGAAACCATCTCGAGTTTGTTTGGAACAGAGAATGCCTGGAGTCATTGATACACTGACTACATAGTCGCAATGGGCCTGTTCATACATGCTACTCTTGCGTCTGCACTGCAATGCACACCGTAGTATGAAACACTGTACAGTGTTGCCAGTCTTACTCATCTTCCGCTAGCCCCGCAGCCATGATTTCCACGTACAACTGTATGCTGATGTTGCTGTTTCTCCTTCCCAGATAAGATTTCAAGCAACAATAATATGAGGGTTGTCATGGAGTCTGACCCTAGGAAGAGACCGCCCACCTCCCATGATGGAAGCATGCCCTTGAAGAAACCCTGGTTTGACAAGTAAGATGTCCTATTAACCCATTTAGACCTGAGGACCATTCTACAAATGCCTTCTAAATCCTCAGTTTTCAGAAAGACCCATGTTTCTATGTCAGTGGTGCTCAACCTTTTTCATCTCAAGGACCCCCAAGCTTATATGTAATAGGCCGCCGACCCCCATCTGAAAATATGTTGTTCCAGGGACCCCCCCCCAGTAGCAAAAATTAGTTAAAACGTTTGCTCTGAAAGAATATATATTCAAAGATTTGTGCCATATTTTCACGATTTTTCAAAAATTGCAGACCTACAAGCTCGTAGCGCGGCACTCGGTGCTGCGCTATGAGCTTGTAGATCCGCTATTTTTCAACAAAGGATAACAATGCTTAAACACCAAATGGGGTTCCCGAATGGGTTAATGAAAAGATCAAATGGAAGTGAAACAAACCTGTAGCATATGTTTGAACTGCAATAGTTCTCAGAACTCATTGTTTCCTACCTCCGTCATGGGGATCACATCACGGTTTGGTAAATGTTCGGTACAGGAAAGACAGAAAATGCAAACAATTGATTTACATTCTTTTGATGTAAACATTTGTTAACATAATTATTTAAACATCGTCCCGATGTTATTTATTTGATCAACCACTGTTTTCACTGTAGGAAATTATACTCCAAAATAGGAGATGATGTGTGATATGGAGCCATCTTCTCGCTCTAGCTTCTGTTTAGCATATATCTTTTTTTTTAAAGGCACTAGCCCCTCCTATGTCCAGCTTTGAGGGTTTGTGTAAACACACATTGAAGACAAGAATGTAAACACAAACATGTGTAAACACAAACATTGAAGATAAAAGTGGACGCAAATTGTGATTGGCCAGAATGAGATTAAGTATGATGACATATGATGATAAGAGCACCCCTCACTTCACGTGTGTGTTTTATTTTTATTTTTTTTAAGCCTACCTAGTGGGACCCAGAGTTGTATATTTCAGTTCAACTCACATTGTAAATGGATAGTACTACAGGTTGTCAAACAACTGCGTACCTGGTGGTGTATCTATATAAGCGTAATGTAAAATCTGTAATGTTGACTTTGTATTTCCAACTCACTAGTCTTCACCGAATGGCTCAGTGAGGATACATTACCCTTAAACCGCTATACTATGTGTACAGCTGTTATCTAAGTGGTTTAAAAATGCCTGACTTCCTCTCAGACCCAACTTCAGCAAACCAAACCACCACGGTTACCACAAGAGGGTCCCGTTCAACTCTGCTAACGCCAAGCTGCTCGTCCACCAGATCCCCCCTGAGCTCAACAACATCAGTAAACTGAACGAGCACTTCAGCAAGTTTGGCACCATCGTCAACCTCCAGGTCGGACGCTTATCTGCCTCAGTTTACCTGTTCAATTAGTCCTCCCTGACTCAGAGACTCTGAAAGGGCCTTTTAAATATTAGAGTGTAAGTCTTTGCCCGACCAGTGAGTTGATGCCTGCCTCGGAGTACTTAAAACAAGTCCATCCATTGATGGCCACGACTGTATGCATGATGTTGGGCTACTCCAGGTGGGGATTACAACACTATGCATGCCCCATTCTGTCTAATGAATATTAGGCATGACGTAACGATGTATTGTAAATTGATTGAAATCGGTTAAAACAAAAAAGTTTTTGAATTGTGATGCAAACAGCAGAGAGAATTCATAAAAAAATATTTCAGTCATTTGCCACTGAAAAGAGTAAGACAATTAAAAGAGAAAATACTGAATTTGTGTAATAGAGAGGAGAAAAAAAAATCGTATCATGATTGGAATCGCATCGTGAGTTGAGTGAAGGCCTTATGAAATATCATTAGCATCCTAAACCACCATCTTGAGCATTTCTTCCATATTCATGCCCTGTTGTACCAACCCCCTGTTCATTTCCGTTGACATACAGGTGGCCTATCAGAATGACCCAGAGGGGGCACTGATCCAGTTTGCCTGTCCTTCAGAGGCTAAGCGAGCCATACAGAGCCCAGAGGCTGTACTCAACAACCGCTTCATCAGATTACACTGGTACCGCGAGGACGGAGGTGACGGACAAGGGGAGTCTCACACACAGAACCAGCCTCCACAACAGCAGCTCATGGTAAGGATCTCTTCTTCTTTCAATACTTGGCTATACTGGATGTAATCCATGGTAAACATTAAATCCGTCTCCCATAACATCTAGCAGCCCGCAGCCACCACATTAAAGCAATCTGTCAAAGACCGCCTTGGACCCCTGATCACTGGGAACTCGGATACCCCCCAAGAGTCAGCCTCTCAGGTGTGTGTGTGTGTGCACTGTGAAGGGGTGTGGGGTACACTTTTTTTAATGAGTGTTTGTCAAAACATAATCATATTCTCTTTTGGTTCAGAATGCTACCAAAATGTCAGTGAAGGAACGTCTGGGATTCTCTGCCAAACCAACAGGTCCTGTTGAGAAGGTAATGCATTCCCTTCATTCGCCAGGTCTCACTAGCTGTCTCTGGTGCGTCGTCCCAAAACCTATACTGGTCATGCAAGTACATGTTGTGATTGGTCAGTAGCTGCTGTGAGTGGCAGTTGGGGGAAAACGCTCACCCCACAGACAGTATTTACGATTCTGTGCCTATCGGGACGTAACTCGAACGGCATTGAGTCTGCTCAATCGAACTTCACAACGTTTGGCACGGCAACTCGGTCGCTTTAGCTTGGTCGGTGGTGCCACTGTGCCTCCACAGGCTCAAGTTCACATGACACAGTTTATTCCACAGTTGTTATAGGCGAGAGGCATTCCGGGTTGGCCACAGAACCGGGGCATGGTTCTAAGGGTTGGCCACAGAACCGGGCCATGGTTATAAGCACAGGCGCTTTAGGATTTAGTATGTCGCGTCTCTGGCTAGCTGCTGTGTATTTCCTTACCACGCATTACAGGCTTAACCTATCGTAACCACCATGGCTTATTCTACTTGATTCTCTTTCTGTCTCTTTTTCTCTGTCTCCAGTATCTTTTCCTGAAAACGATTGCAATGTGTGTAATTGGGAGATAGCAGAAACGTACATATTCCCATGTTTCATGATGAGTAACCACTTATTTTCTTAATTATCCCCTTTTCAGGTTTTTTCCACCTCTACAGGTCTAACCAAGACTGTGTACAACCCTGCTGCCCTGAAGGTTGTTCAGAAGACCACTGTGGAAGCCCTGAAGAAGAGACGGGTGAGAGCATACAGGCTTCAACACCAAACCCAGAGGACGCTCTGCTCGCGCACGTGAAATATAGCTTGTCTGCATGTATTCTCATAGACATACATTACATATATAGAATGACCAGAAGTCCCAGTTTGGCAGGATTTGGTGAGAACAGTTGCACAAACCTCCGCATTTAACTCATTTTGGGCGGGAACCCCTTTTGGTGTTAGCATTATGTTATGCTTTAGCTATTGAAAAATAGCAGATCTACAAGCTCATAGCGCGCCACCAAGTGGCGCGCTACGAGCTTGTAGGTCTGCTATTTTTGAAAAATCGAAGAACGACTGACCTAGAAACATAGCTTTTTCAGAAAACTGTCAGGATGTAGAAGACATTTTTAGAATCTGATCTCAGGTCAAAATGGGTTAATAAAGCGCGTTAGAACCAAAGGACAGTTAACACAAGCCATGATGATTAATTGAACTGACTGAGGAACACCTGTGTCTTACCTGCATGACTGCCCAGCTCTATGATTATGTACATTTTAATAAACGCGTATAGTTATGTCCATTCTTAATAATTGGTGGTTTTTGGCCTGTTCTTTTGGACTTCCTGATAATTCCCCATGATTCCTTTCACAGGAAGCGCTGAGGCTCCAGCAGGACGTGAGGAAGAAGAAGCAGGAGATCCTTGAGAAGCACATTGAGGCGCAGAAGGTGAGATCTTCATTGTTTTGGTGAACAATAACATACACTTTAGGCAGTGTTCATTTCGTCCACTAAAACTATGGCAAAATGTTCTCGACTACCTTTTTTCCACTGACAAAAACTAGATTAACCCATTTTGGGAGGGAACCCCTTTTGGTGTTTTAAGCATTATGCTATACTTTAGCTATTGAAAAATAGCAGATCTACAAGCTCATAGTGCTGCGTTACGAGCTTGTAGATCTGCTATTTTTGAAAAATCATGAAAATGAGGCGCAAATCTTTGAATATATTTTCTTTCAGAGTGAACGCTTTTAACTCAAATCTTTGCTTCTGGGGGGGTCCCTGGAACAACATATTTTCAAATGGGGGTCGGTGGCTAATTACATATAATTTTGGGGTCCTTGACATGAAAATATTTGAGATCCATTGACAGAAACACAGGTTTTTCAGTAGTCCGGCAGCCGACAGGCTTCTTTTGTTTAAAGTGGGAAATTTGGTATATAGTCTTTTTTTATTGGCCTAAAATATTGTCTATATACATACATTCATGAATCCACTTGCTGACCGTCTGTCACTATTGGGTAATTTTTTTAATAGGGATTTCTTGTGACCCTACCATTAACATCCTATGGCAGGCCAAAATGTCACTTTCCTTTTGCTTTAAGTAGCATGTAACTACTAACTAGGGTTTTTTCATGATTCTGAATCTATTCCAAGCATTAGTTTTGCACAAAAACACTCCTTGGGCTAAAAGCAGCCATAGCCACTTGCCCAAATGTGCCCAAAATGTGCTGACCTAATCACATTTGTCATGACGTCTATTAACACTATTACATTATTTATAACATCTATAACACTATTTATTTTAGGATATGCAGGACATTTGCCTGCTTGTCTAATGCCATGACCAAAAATGTTGCAGACTTAATGTTGGAGGTTTGATAAAAACGGTTCAAGGTAATTGTTCGGCATTATGTACAGGTACATAAACACCTTGTGATGTACGTACATTTTTGTTCTCATCTTCCACAGCTGCTCATTTCCAGGCTAGACAAGAACAAAGCAATGAAAGCAGAGGACAAGGCCAAGATCATGGAGACATTGGGTGCGCTGTCCAACAGCATCACCAAACTGCAGGAGGAGATGAAGGCCATCTCTGGTATCGGCAACACCCTGCGCGTCATCAAGAGCAAGGCCCAGGTAGGAAGCTCAGCCTGTTTCATCACTATAATTGGATGTTTAAAGTCAGTTTAGATATTCAACCCAAAAGACAGTTCAGATCAAGTAGCTAATATTTACTTGAAATGACAAAGGTGAATTTTCTAAAAATCCAAGTTTATTTGTACAATTAGGCAACTGACTTGAGTACAACATATAAAAATTGTTATCGATATTGTTTCTAGTCTATAACATTGTCTGGATTTTTCAGTCAATCTTCATGCTTGTGATTGTACTTGGTATTGTTGTGTTCAGGCCCAGAGGGAACTGCTCGATGCAGAACTGGACCTGTACAAGAAGGCGCAAGCTGGAGAGGACACTGCTCTGTTGAAGCTTAAATACACTCAGTTGCAGATTGAGGTATGGAGTGCAGAAATAGAGGGCAGTTCTTTACAAGTTTTATTCTTTGTGAAAAGCACAGCTACTCACATTGCAGCCACTTGGGGGCGCTCATGTGCTAATCAATGAGCATGAAAAATGTTTTTGACATGTTTTACAGTTCAGTTTATGCTTTTAATGTTGTAGCTGTGCCACCTTGATTAAAATCATTTATGCTTACTGTTAATAGCCACGATATTTGGTGTCTTTGTTTTAATTTTGTTTTCCATTCACCTCCTCACTTGCCCCCCCAGGCGGCTAAGCGAGGTATCCTGGCACCAGGAAGAGGCAGGGGAGTCCATTCTCGGGGTCGTGGTTCCCTCAGAGGCCGGGGAAGGGGTTCCAGAGGACGGGGAAGAGGCATGTCGCTGCATGCCTGCGTGGACCATCGACCACGGGCGCTGGAGATCTCTGGTTTCACTGATGCAGACCGTGTAGACCTGCTGCCACATTTTGCTGTAAGTGACCTTCAAACTGCATTACTGGGGAGTGGAAGGGTTGATATCCAGTTATGTACAAATATGGCCTTTTGATGGAAAACCCCACTTTAGGGTTTGTTTGATTGATAGAGGGGGTAAAGTAAGTGATTTTCAATGCCTGCCTTACTTTTATTGAGCAGGAACGACTCAAGTGTATAGCTGGTTTGATTAGGCTACATGTGATCTTCATTTGTTTTTTCATTATTGCCTCCTTTCTGAAGCAATTTGGTGAGATTGAAGACTGCCAGATTGATGAACATGCCCCAAATGCAGTCATCACTTACAGGTCCAGAGCTGAAGCAGAGCAGGTGAGGTCCTAACCAGTGTTTTTTTTTTTGGCAGCAAATTTAGATTTTAGTTTTAGTCATAGTCTCTTGAATAGTTCTCATTTAGTTTTAGTCACATTTTAGTCACCTGGAATGTTTTAGTGTTAGTCTAGTTTTAGTAGACTAAATATCATACGATTTTAGTCGAATAAATCTACAGTAGATTTAGTTGACTAAAATGTATTTTGACGGGCCTTGATGCCGTCGTAATGACTGATTTTACACTTGCTGAAAATAGCCGATCTACAAGCTCACAACGCAACACGTTGTGAGCTTGTAGATCTGCTATTTCCAGCAAGTGTAAAATGACTTATACTGGATCTATTGTCAACTAGTCCCTTCATAACATTTTTGTCTAATTTGTATTTGACAAAATTGTCAGTATATTTACCTAGTTTTAGTAATTGTAGCTTAGTTTTAATCTAGTTTCCATTTAGTTTTCGTCAGTGGAAAAAGGTATTCGATGAACATTTTTCGTCATAGTATTAGTCGACGAAAACAACACTGCTCCTAACTTCATGCACACACATGAACTAGTGAACTCAAGTGAATACTATATATTGGATTTACCGATATATCGGGCCGATATTTACATTTTATACCATATCAATACATGTCCTATCAGCTGCTAAGGCCGCAGGTAATGGCAGTTATTCAAATTCTAATTTCCTCCATTTTGTTTTAAGTTTTTTGTTTCAAATAAACATTCATGCAAATGTTTTAATACTATTTTGGATGTATAAAAATAAAATGTAAATGTTGTAACAAAACAAAAGACATGTCTAGAATGAAAGGCAAATGCACATACAGTGGAATCGGATGTATTTTTTATGGTACTGAATCAGAATGTATATTGGAGTCTTTGCGAGGAAGACAAAAAAAAACATTGGTTGATATGAGCATTCCAAATATCAGAATTTGTATAGGCCTTGAAAAATCCATATCGCACAACCTCTATTTTGAACCACAAATAATGTAGGCTAATTCTGTCATTGACATGAACCCATACCAGCTCATACTGTACATGTACCTGTATACACATATCACTTAGCTTTTGTATTTTCTAGGCATATTATTTGTACAATACTCATTTAGGTGTATACACCTGTGCTTAATATTTGATTTCTCAAAATGTTTATTAAATCCTTTCAGGCAGCGCTTCACGGAGTGTCATTGAACAACCAGCCATTGCGTTTGGCCTGGCATAAGCCTGCACTGCTGCTTGGCGCCGTGAATGCAGATGAAGTGGAGGCAGAGGATGATGAGGTCAGTGGTGATTTCACACTGCATGGAGTTTGGTTGTCTTTGCAAATACCATTTCAAAATCAAAACCATTAACCTAATGAAAGAAAAAAACATTCTAACCAAGTACTTTACTAACACATTCAACATTATCAAATTGAAGCAGGTGCACTGGACAGGTGTAGATGATTAGAGAATCGTTAAAGAAAGTAATATGGTTTGCACCTAAATGTATGCTGCTGAAGATTCTTATGGTCCTCCTGGTTTAGTTGTTACGTCATGCCCAAGTCAAACAAGCTCTGAGGCCCTGAGAGGAATGATTGCTGATGCTTATTCGTCTGGGAGGGGTTTAAGACCATTTCCCAGAAATGTTGTCATGAAGTTAATCATCGTACTGAGCAGAAGATCATCTATAGAGAACATTTCAAACCCCCTGGGTTTCCAGGCTGTCCAATCAAGTACAGAACTAAAAGATACACAGAGACAGAATCCCAGGGTGACATAGAGGTGTCTACAGGCAACTCTGGCCTCAGTCAATGTCAAAGTGCATGAGTCCACCATCACACAGAGACTACAGATTTGATCCACATAGGAGGAGCAGAAGAATCTGCTGTCAAAAAAGGAGTATAGATGCATGGCTGAGGTTTGTTTGACAACACCAAGGTGAAGAACAGATGAGTCTGGACAGATTAATCCAATGTTGATTTATTTGGCCACAATATTTATTTGGTCTTATTTGGTGAAAACCTAAAACTGTATTTGAACAAAATGACTGTAAAGCATGGTAGAGGGAGCATTACTGTTTAGCGCTGCGTTTCTGCCTCAGGAACTGGCCAGCATAGCAGCATTGATGAATTCCCCACTCTACTACAGTATACCAGAGGATCTTTTCCAGTCATCTTTCAAAAGGCTTAAGCTTTATACTTAAGGTTGACCTTTAAACAAAACATATTATCAAAAACAAAAGTGTGGCTCATAAATACAAAATAATGGTGGTTTAGGCCTTGGGGGATGGCCAACCCAAAGCCCAGGACCTAAAACAATAGAAACGTTTGGAGTTGGGTGGGGGGTCTTGCAGCAGATGGAATTCTATGCTGAAAATACCTCTCAGTTGAAGTAGAGGTTGAGAGTTACTAGAAATGTCTAATTTACAAGTTACAATTTGCCAAAGCAACACCAGATATGGACCCTTGGGGTTTTCTTATTCTTTATGCATGAGGAAACAGTTTTTCTCTTTAGAGTTGATTTAAATTTAAATGAATGCAAAACAATGTTCCATTGTCATTTGTTGAATTAGATCATCCTTAACAAGTTAACTGCCAACGTGTAGCCACAGAAACGGCTTATGTTAGCATTAGCACACAATGTTTATCTTTTGCCAGAAACATTAATATTTGAATCGTGATGGTGTGAAAATTCACAAATAAGATCCGAACCTCGGATGGATGATCAACACCACGGACAGCAACGTAGTTTCAGAGAAAACGGCGAGATTAGGTTATAATGGAGCTCTATAGATGTGTGCGCATGTAAAATTCCTAATCTACCTGTTGGAAAAGACAGAGTTTCATGGGGTGCGCATTTTTACTGCATGTTTCTACACAAAATAAAAACATTAAATCATATCACGTGCAGGCTCTACTCTAAAAAGTAACATACATTTGTAAATGTGTATTTCCAAATTTGCAGCAATATTATCCATGGAAAGGAGACTATACGGTAAGATTTATCTCTCAGCCACCGCTTCTAGATCGGCTCTTTTCGAGTAGTTATTGGATGGATATAGACAGTTTCCACTTCCCACATAGTTTCTTCGAATTGCGCATGTTTTCTACCTGAAAAGGATGATGGCCAATTCTTCCCTCTTCCATTAAGGGCAATGGCTGAGAGAACTGCTTGTGAACTTGGCAATGTATTCTGGGTGGTACAAGTTAAGAGCGCATATGTTGCCATGTTTAGAATGAGATGGGATCAGATGGTGTACTGACAGGACCAGACAATGGTTAAACGGGCAAGGTGTAGTGGAGGCTAACCTCTGTTTACCCACCGCGTTGCTTCAGAAACAACATACACTGGTGCGTTTACACCTGGTCTACTGGTGTGTTTACACCTGGTCTACTGGTGCGTTTACACCTGGTCTACTGGTGCGTTTACACCTGGTCTACTGTTGCGTTTACACCTGGTCTACAATGGTTTGTTTGAATTGGTTTCCCTCTTGCACGGTGTATTTTGGGATCATTGGTATCGGCGGTCGTGAGTCATTGCCAAAGCATTTCCAGGGGTCCCCAGCCAAGAAGGTTGAGAACACATGAAAAGCTATATGGCTGGCTGCCATATAACTGAACCCTATCCCTACGTTTTAACACCGGCAACTCTGGGTGATATAAATCTCCTAGTTCCTGCGGTCATTACCGTATGTAATGTTTTTGAACGACGTTCCTCTGCCCACTTTTCGACTATCACCTCTTCGCCTGCTATCAACAGTAGTGGCCGAGTCTCATAGACAAATGACGCACTTCCGGAAAATACACCAGGCTGTCGTCTGCTGTTTAAAACGTACCATTAGGTCACTGCCACTCAAGTGATTACCGGCCGATCACAGCGTTTCCCATAGACATTTCAAAAAGTATTTATTTAAAGACTTAAGCGTCGTACGAAGCCAAGCCGAGTCGTGACAAATCATGACAAACACTATTTTGGACCAAACGCATAATTACAAAGAAGAAAAACAACTTTTTTTTCCTACTTTCTAATTCTTTGTTTGGCCCAAAACATTGTCATGTCATGATTTGTCACGACAAGAGTTGGCTTTGTTGGGATAGTTCACTAAATCCTTCTCAAGTTACTACTGAAATCTTACCCGGATTGATTTTTTCTTAGTCAAACTATACAGCTATACAGTATAGATGAATCCACGGAGCGGTGCCCTGTAGACCAGCTGTAGGAATCAATGCTGCGGTGTCGAGCTGCACTTAATGTGACACCGCAGCTATGATTGCGCCCAGGACTGCCCCTCCGGATTTGCCTATAATACAGATAAGAGAGAAAGATACTGATACAGGCAGAATGCAGCCAAGATGAACCATTGACCTGAGTGTTCTGTGTTCATCAGTTCCAGGAAGAGTCGTTGAGTGACGACGCGTTGCTCCAGGATGACGACGAAGAGGAAGACGACAATGAGCCTCGATCATGGCGCAGATGAAGATAATTTGATCCCCTCCGACAGCTTGCACTTGTGTGGAAGAGAGCAGCTGATGCAACAACTTCACACGTTTTCAATGCCTGTTTTTAAATGACTAGGCACATTTGATTTTTGTCTAAACCTTCTTTTTCTTTTTTCTTTTTTTTTTGCAGTTATGTACCGTCAGAAGTACCATGTTGTATGTTTGATTCAGTACGATGTGTTTATAAATTTCAGCAAATGGTAATTTTTATTCTTACACTGTAGAAATAGGTCAATGACATTTTTTTGTTTTGCTTAAAGAAATGTTATTTGTTTGGACATGACAGACAAAACGATTGAAGTGTTTAACTTTTGATCAAGCTTATTAACAGATGACAGAAACCATGTTGCAACCTTATTGGTTTTGATCTGTAGTATTTAGACCACTGGATAGTTGCTCATGTGTAAATATTTTATGTATGTGTTTTAATGATTTGTATGACAGCTATGCTTCTCAATTTCTTTGAATTGTAAAAAAGAAAAAAATAAAGAATTGAAATGGTCTGGAAAAAAATATCAGCTGCAAAAAAAATAACAGAACAAATCATGCGGCAATAAAAAAAAAGAGAAGAAAAAAGTTGATAAAAAAATGAAGACCATTTCAAAAACACCCTCTTCCTTTTCACAAAAAGAGTAAATTCCTATAAAAAAATCCACATTCATTAATACTTTTTATTTTTTTAATCTGTGAGAGAAGGTATTCAGTATCATTTTCATGTCAAGGTAAGAGTAGATCACCACTGATCTACAGTACTTAAATATTTTTATTAAAATAAAAAGATATGCCCTCAATTTAGGTACCAGCAAAGCTAATGAAAACTTTGTGTTGTACATTTTGTTAACAGGTGCAGTCTTATCAGCAGGATTGTACCAGCACCATGGCACCTTTTCACAAGAGGCTGCAACCATGACGAGAACAGAGAGTTACTTGTGAAGAATGAATGTTGTATTGAATATCATGGAAAAGTTCATTTTTATGGAAATGCTGATTTCCTTTTCCAGCAGCAGTTGGTACCTGTCCAGTGTCCACAGTGCTAAAACTACTCGTGAAAGGTTAGACAATGCTATTTTATGCTTGATTGGCCATCCAACTTGCCTGACCTTAAACCTCCATAGATAATCTATGGGTTATATTGTCAAGAGGAAGATGAGACACCAGACCCAACATTACAGACTAGCTGAAAACTGCTATCTAAGCAACCTGGGCTTTCATGACGCCTCAGTCATGTCACAGGCACATCAATACACTTGCATTGACATATTTTGTCTAAAAGGTATCCAATGCCAAACTGTAAGAAAATGTAGATATTTTAATTACATTAGGCTACAGAAAGAAAATAAAACAAGTCCGCGATATTCCGTTTTTGGAATTTACATATTACATATATACCATATTGGTAATGGTAAATGCAGAATCTGATTCTGACATGATTGCTGCAGCACATCAGAGCACTGGGCTGGCGTTAAAAGTGCTCTCATTCAAAAATGGTTCGATTACTAAGCATGTCAGAAATATATATTTCTTTGAAATATTTAGAAGGGGAGGCTATGGGGTAGACATGACGCCTGCCAATCATGAAAGGGATTCCCTGCATAGCATTTCTGATCCTTCCTGAGGTTTCTTGGTTTTGCTGCCTCTGATTCAGGCATAGGAATAATTAAAAACGGCACATATAATGATGTAGTAATTCTGAATAACACATTCTTAAAGGGGCAAAGCAATACACACAATATTTAGAAGTGGCCAGGCATGTACAGAGGGAGGGGGGGCTTGGGCCCCTGCCCCTTTGCCTCAAAGTGCCCCAAAAATCGTCATGTGCACACTCGCACACACGTGCCCTTTTCTTGGGTTTGTGTCCCTGCCCCCTCAGTGCTATCTGCACGGCCCTAGGCTGGAAGTGACTAATATAGCATATATAGATCATTTATAACACAAAAGGTAGCGATGCACAATTAATTGGTCATATCCATATCTGCAACTTTGGCACCTTAAAAATGCAATGTACTGATATGTCTGATTGTGAAACTGAAAAAAAAAATTGATGATTAAGACTGCAGATCGTGTTTTCTGGGGCATCTTTCAAAACGGTCAACAAGTTAGATGATGAATTGAAGATGGTGGACCCTATTGTAAACAAGTGTAACGCTTTATGGTGTCGTCCACAATTTGGTATATGGGCCATTCTACCGAATCGGTTCAAATTCAGAGTTGGACATTGTGTGAAATGTGTATGCTATTTAAGAATAACTTTTACCATATTCATGTTGCACCAGATCTAAGGCAGTGGTTCCCAAACCTTTTCGTTTCAAGGACCCCCAAATCAACTTTTATGAGGCCACGGACCCCCATTTGAAAACATGCCAGTGACCCCGATAAGGGAGGATTTTTACGGCTCTAGCACTGATTCCGAAACACATTCATTTCATGGACCCCCAAATTCACACGCATTATGCTACGGACACCCGATTTAATGGCATTTCTATCTCTGGTACCCCCAATTTATATTGTAAAACCACTGTTAATTTAACTCAGAGAGTACAAATGGAACCAAATGTCCATTTGGTTCCATTTGTACTCTCTGAGTTACAGACCCATAAGGGTCCATTTGGTTGCAAATTATCATTTAGCTGGGTCCCCCCTGGAACTCCCTCAAGTACCCCTGGGGGTCCCCGGACCCCACTTTGGGAACCACTGATCTAAGGGACACATATTTAGTAAAGGCACACTCAATTATCATATTGTATTTTAATAATTTATTGTAATATCTTTCCTCTCCCAAAATTTGTCACTACCGAAACATAGACTTTTACCTTCGAATATATATTTTTTTAATTTCCCCCTGTACAGACCATTTTTAAGAATTTATGTAGGTGGTTCCACAATTAAATACATTTAAATTGATATGTTAACAATTTTTTTTATGTTGAATTAGAGTAATCAAAATCTAAACGCAATATTCTTTGTAAAATGTATAAAGTTGATTATATTGATTTCAGCATTATTTGTAGTTGACATTACACATACACCTAACCAATCATGATCTTAAAATATTGGTTGATAACTCACTATCTTTGGTTTTAGACAAAACAACCACTGTTTCGGTAGTGACCCAACAAACCTCTCCATCTCCTTTGCCTGCATTCTCAGTCTCTCTGCCACACTTTTTACATTTTGTTTTGGTATTTTGGACCACATGATGAAATAGAAATCAGAATTAAGTAACATCCAATTTTGTTGTCTGTTTCGGTAGTGACAATTCTATCTAGTTTTTTTTAACTCTACAATGCTAAGCAAAAAATGGCTAAGAAAAACAGATTTGAACTGTTTGTACATGGATAGAAACGTCACATTAAGCAGAAAAAACAAAATAGTTTATAATTTATGAGAAATGATGTGTTTCGGTAGTGACACTCCTTAAAACCACACACTGATTTTCAGACTTTGGAAGACATTAATTTCAGACTGAACTAAACTAGCTACTCATGTGTGGGGGTGTGGCTTAAACCAGGCTCCATTTATGGACTTAAACTCTTTCTGTTTCGGTAGTGACATGAAAACATGGGACAGCATTTTTTATATAAAGTTTTCTAATTTAAAAAAAATCTACAAAATCTAATTATTTCTACTTCCCTATGAAATAAATCAAATGGGGGTATTAAATTAAATACTTTTTTCATGAATTAAAATGTAGGTGTTAAGAGGTTGGGACAGCCACCTTCCAATAGGATGTAACATAAAGGATGTTTTTTTATATATTTAATTTTATATTATCTCAATTAATGTATTGTGATGAATTAGACCATACTATGACATTACTGGTAGGATCACAAGAAACCCCTATATAAAAAAAACCCAATCCCGACAGCCGGTCAGCAAGTGGATTCATGAATATATACAGAGACGATATTTTAGGCCAATAAAAAAGACTATACCAAATTTCCCACCCGTCTATTGAGTTGTGCTTGAAATGTAGGCCTAATCAATCAATTAGGACAATAAATGATCAAGTTGTTTGAACTAATATGTGCATCAGTAGGCCTTATGAATTGGATAATAACAATGTCTTGTTAGAAGTCTGCATCTGCACTCAGAATCACTGTTACTGCAGTATAACCGATGTAAGGTAAACCTCACTGGAAACTTGTATTGCATTATACGTATCAGTCGATTTGGCCATGCAATTTGTAGCTTAATCGGATAACAGCCAATGTTTCAATATCCTGCATCCCTAACAAAAAGATCAATAAAAATGCACCCCCTGATTTCTTTAGAACAACTTACATTTGTATTTTCAATTTAGACAAAACAGGACTGTCTATATTTGGACCAACAGCCAACCTCGAAGATTATAGAAAAGACCCCGTGACCTCTCCTCTAGTGCCACCATCAGGTCAAACCTTCAAATGAGCAAACTCAGGGTATTGTAGCACTTGAAACTGTTGAAAGTAACATATTGAACTTCTGTTTGTTTATGTAAGTTATTATTCTACACTTTATATTAATGTTAATGTGTTATGATAACAGTAGATGTGATCACTACTGCTGCCTACAAGAGATCAAACCATGTGCTGCCTGCAAGGAATAGATGACCCCAGACCGAGCCTGCATGACCCGACTGCTCTGGCTGGGACCAGAAAGAATAGATGACCCCAGACCGTGCCTGCATGACCTCTGACCTGACTGCTCTGGGACCAGAAAGAATAGATGACCCCAGACCGTGCCTGCATGATCTCTGACCCCAGACCGTGCCTGCATGACCTCTGACCTGACTGCTCTGAGACCAGAAGGAATAGATGACCCCAGACCGTGCCTGCATGACCTCTGACCTGACTGCTCTGAGACCAGAAGGAATAGATGACCCCATACCGTGCCTGCATGACCTCTGACCTGACTGCTCTGGGACCAGAAGGAATAGATGACCCCATACCGTGCCTGCATGACCTCTGACCTGACTGCTCTGGGACCAAGGAATAGATGACCCCATACCGTGCCTGCATGACCTCTGACCTGACTGCTCTGGGACCAGAAGGAGTAGATGACCCCATACCGTGCCTGCATGACCTCTGACCTGACTGCTCTGGGACCAGAAGGAGTAGATGACCCCAGACCGTGCCTGCATGACCTCTGACCTGACTGCTCTGAGACCAGAAGGAATAGATGACCCCATACCGTGCCTGCATGACCTCTGACCTGACTGCTCTGGGACCAGAAGGAATAGATGACCCCAGACCGTGCCTGCATGACCTCTGACCTGACTGCTCTGGGACCAGAAGGAATAGATGACCCCAGACCGTGCCTGCATGACCTCTGACCTGACTGCTCTGGGACCAGAAGGAATAGATGACCCCAGACCGTGCCTGCATGACCTCTGACCTGACTGCTCTGGGACCAGAAGGAATAGATGACCCCAGACCATGCCTAGATGACCCCAGACCGTGCCTGCATGACCTCTGACCTGACTGCTCTGGGACCAGAAGGAATAGATGACCCCAGACCGTGCCTGCATGACCCGACTGCTCTGGGACCACAAAGCAAGAAGGCAGGTGGTCAGCAGTTTTTTTGCTATGGTTTATCTTATCAGTTTCATTATCTGCTTCCAGGGTGGCCGTATTTCCCAGTGTCTATCTGTGCACGCCACTGTTTATCAGTTTCATTATCTGCTTCCAGGGTGGCCGTATTTCCCAGTTTCATCAATCATTGTAACAAGCATTCTTATTGTTTTCCCCTGTTTAGGGTTGTGAAGCCCTTCGACTGTTGTCATCAGGCTGTGCTGTAGTATTTCAAATTGCCAAACTGCTAATTGTTTACACAATATAGGCTATGCCTATTGCAATCTTTTGCACATTGTAAGCCAGTATAGATGACTGTAAATAGTTGATCTCGACCTGCAGAGAAGCTGCACAGCTTCCTGCATTCTTCAGGCATCTCATTTGAATAATGGGACAAATAACTAGATATTGTCTACATGTTCAGTATGGCTGGGCCACCCATTGTGCTTGTTGGGCTCGCGTGGATAATTGCGAGAAATACGATTTGCTCTTGTGTTCTATAAGCTGTTTATCTTTTTGATCCTTTTATGTTGCCCTTTCCTCCACAACACCCCTCCCCACACCCTGCCATCTCTTTGTAAGGGAATTTTAAATCAAATGCCCCCTCCCATCGCCTCATTTACCTACTGGGGCACTAGTGGAAGGGACTCGAGAGACAACGTGAGCATGTGCCATGTTCCCGTTAGCTTTCATTCTTTGGAACGCAAATATTTGTGTTGAATCTGATTTCCTCAGAGGTAGATAGCATCATAGCACCGATCAATGTAGTTTAGAAAAAGAGCCCTGATCTCGCCTCATGGAGCAACAGTGTTATCTGACTGTTGGCCTATGCATGTTCCTTGTATGCGTCTGTTGACTCCAGTGATGTGATTATTCTGCTTCCCCATGTTGTCAGTGGGAAGAGGATGTTTTTCTGCTCTGTGTGAGCTCTGAGAATATAGGCTAAACAAGTTTACAGCACCCACTGTCATGCGTTTTATAGATCTTCACTTTCTGATTTGTGCCAAAGAGACAAATGGGATGAAATGCTGTCATGATGATGAGCTCTATTGATGTTTTCCTGTTTTTCAGAATATGCAATTGGATAAATAAAAAAAAACTGGAAAGAAAATGTTAATTCTTAATGGGCCACAACAAGTCAATAAAATAAAAAATAAGCCATGAGGATTTTCAAGTTTAAATGTAACACTTTTGTTTGTGAATAAGCTATCGGTCAATGTATGATTGTTTCTTTCGTTGAAGCCCCCCAGGGCTCTAGAATTCGGTCAAATGGATATGCAGCAACTGGGGCAAGTCATAAAATTGCATATTTGTGATGTATTTATTCAACATTATTTGAATAATGTCACATTTTCACAACATGAAAATACACCAATTAAGCAATTTGGTTATCTTCATTGAGAAAATATAACTCGTAGCCTAAGGTGTTTTTTAACTTTTCAATGTATTCAAGAAAATAAGCAATTTGTGGATGGGTAGATTTGAACATTTTAAGGTAAACTCAGGTTTAAACTAGGTTATGCTGGTCTCAAGTAAACAGTGACCCCTCCCAGCACAGCCCTCGCAGCTTTCATACTCCTTGCTCCCATCACTACTATGCCAGTTCTCTGTATAGCCATTAATATTTTATGTGATCATGGGCCTCCATAAGCAAATTTCAGTCCCCAGCAAGTTGAGCCAAAGCATGATTAATTTAGTATTTATACCCCGACAACCCTTTAACCCATTTAGGCCTGACGTCGAAATAAAAAAAACGTTCGCTCTGAAAGAATATATATTCAAAGATTTGTGCCGCATTTTTACGATTTTTCAAAAATAGCAGACCTACAAGTTCATAGCGCGCCACTCGGTGGCGCGCTATGAGCTTGTAGATCTGATCTTTTTCAATAGCTAAAGTATAACATAATGCTTAGTTAAAACACCAAAAGGGGTTCCTGCACAAAATGGTTTAAACAACACAGGGCCCCCAGCCACAAAGCAGAGCACAGTTTGATACAAAACTAGCAGCCCCTAAATCATAATCAACATAGTAATTCCAAATCATTTGAGTTTGGGGACCCATTTTTTTTCTTTCTGTGATACCAGCTGTATAGTTTTTGGGGAGGAATTGTTGTCTCTGCGAGCAGTGCATTCAGTTAGCCTTACTTTACCACAATCATTTGGTTTTCCTAAAAGAAAACCATTGTTATTTTTCTGCTTTAAGACACAAACCGTTCTTTTTTTCTTTTCTTTTCTTTTTTTTTAACGCTCTCCGTCACTTTTTTTCCTTCTCAGTGGACGTGTTGACAGGAAATTCTGCTGGGTGAAGACTTAACAGGACTCTGTACGTCTGTGTACGATACCCTTCTGGCCTCTGTTGGACCACATCGCAGGTAACCCTGCTAGTCAGGGCAATGCCATCAATAAATGAAGACATTGCTGCCCTGGCCCAGCAGACCACAACACCAGAGAGATGCATTTGCTCTGCCCTGTAGCAGTAGTAGCCTACCACTGAAAACATGGGGACATTTGACTATTTTGTTTTAAGTACAGTATGCTTAGAATATATATATATATATATTTATTTTTAACCTTATCAATTTTTTATGTACAGTCTACTGTGGTTAAGTGACAAGGAAATGAAGAAATAGAGTTAGAGTTACATAAAATGTTGCTGGTGCAAGTGCATGGTATGCTCTCAATCCTTCTGATGCAATTTTGCACACCAGGATGGCTGGTTTAAACGAGCTACTAAATATCTGCATAAATACAGCATAACTAAATGATCATATATCGTGTGTAGACACTTGAAGGGCTAAGTGTATGATCTTTCTTTGTATTTATTTCAGAGATTTATTCCTGTTGCCTTATCTGCATGGGAGCTTCCTGTCCCCTGTGAGTATAGGTCTCGTACTGTGGTAGGTCTTTTACAACATAATTAGGCTGCACACTAAACTGATCACTGTACAGTTGAAGCTCATTAATGATTATCTCTTTGCATAGTGAAGCAGCAGGCACTGTGCGCCACATTCCAACTCCTGCCTTCCACCCTTCCTCCTATCATTGATTGGCGCTGTGATTTGCAGCATGTAATTCAATGCTCTGTGACAGGGTGTAACTGAGGTTAAAGATGGCAATTTAATTATGTGTCAGAGGTCACATTATAGACTGACCCTTGACCCCTTACTAGAGGACTCTGCAGATTTGTGACAACATTCTGTTATTGTTTCGACTGAGAGACAGGTCTAACATAACAGAAAGGTAGAATGAGAAGGAAAGGATGCAGTGTTAATTTACTGTGTACAACATCAATGCTTTATACCGTAGGAGGAATAGAATTTTTTAGAATGAACTAGGCATACATTACACACTAGACAGTAAGACAGTGTGTATAATACTTTACTTTATTTGTTTATTTTAGACGGAACAGTGCATATTAATGAACACTGACTGAACAGTACATTAATTGTTTTTGTTTTGTTTTGTTTTGGGCTTTTTCTGCCTTTTATTGATAGGTTGAAAGTAGACTGACAGGAAATGGGCAGAGAGATGGGGCGGGAAGACACGCGGCAAAGGCCGTCGGGATCGGGAGTCGAACCCGCGGCACACCGTCAGGCTGGCTCAGGAGGTTTTGCTCCAGGAGCAGTTCCGGTGTGCCAATCAGGAGCAAGGATGGCAGGGCACTCCTGACCGATGAAGAGCAAGAGGCAAGGTGGGTGGAACACTTCAGGGAGGTTCTCAACCAGCCAACGCCTTCCATGCTCTTTAGTTTTGACCGGGAAACATCAGCTCCAACTCTGAACATTACTTCCGAACAGATCTTCACTCTTCGCAAATATCATAGAGCAGTGCCAAGAATGGAGGGGACTCGTCTCCCAATTTGTTTGTTTGTTTGTTTAGAGCACTTGTGATGTAAATCGTTTGCTAGCCAAGTCTATGGACTTTAATGTTTGTTTAGGGCACTAAATTACAACGTAAAGCGTCATGACTCATGTGGCCGATATAAATACACTGAGTGCCGCTCACTTCACACAAGTGTGATGTTTGAGGGGCGCTAGCCCCTCCTATATACAGGTTTAATGTTTGTTTTTAGTTCAAAAAACGCCATTGACAATGAAGAGAAATTAATGTTTGTCTTGTCCCTAACACAAACATTAAATCCCATTAACAATAAAGAGAAATTAATGTTTGTTTTGACACCGTTTGTTTTACATCATCATCACCTAATCATTGCAACATGAGTTAGACATTAATATATTAGAGTTAGATTAATAGAGGTTACATCTTACTCCTCGATGTTGTAAGATGATAAGAGCGCCCCTCACTTCACACAGGTGTGATTTTTGATATACAGCTTCTTGTCCTAACTCCTCGTGTCACATTTACCATTGACAATGAAAGGAGAATTTTGCGATCTGCTGTCGCAATTAAGCCCATATATGGAGATCCCTGATGTCATCAATATTGGCCAGCAACTCCACATCTGGCCTTGGATAAAGGCGCTATATAAATGCACCATTTACCATTTACCATTTACCATACAGTACGTTCTAACAGCGGGCGACAGCCAGACAAATTTTCCGGAAGTGCATTATTTGTCAACTACTGGCGATGGCTGGCGATAGCTGGTGATAGCTGGTGATAGCAGGCGAACAGGCGATGGTCGAAAAGTGGGCGGAGGAACGTAGGCCGAAAAGATAAAAATCACACCCGTGTGAACCGAGTGGTGCAACTGTTCACACACTACGTCACACACTAACCATAGCAACCATGCTCATCTGTACGTGGCCCCATGTACAGGTACACAGGTACGGGTACACGGGTACAGACAAAGCTGGTTGTTGGAGTGGTTTGCACCACTCAAAAATAATTCATCTGTTTTGCGACGTCGTCCGGCGATAGTGGGCGATTGGGCGATAGCCAATGAAATTTAAGCGTTGCTCACCGTTCTCCATAGATCAGGTCAGATCTCCATATATGGATATATGTCAGAACCTGTCTTGTCTTGATCCTTCCCCATCCATCCTTCCTCTTCGATGTCTCCCTTTTGACTGATACCTGTCCATTCAAACTCTAGACGGGCCTGCCCCAAAGTTTATTAGTGCAGCCGCACCTGGCAGCCGGCGAAAACTATAGTTCTCAACAGGCCCGAGAATTAAGGCCCGGCCCTCATCAAACCCTGTACACGCAAGAGAATGTCCCCGCTACCACCCTTAGATCTCCATATATGGAGCTGACCTGTTCTGACATTCCATATGTTGACCTCATCAAACCCTGTACACTCAATACATGCTCCTTTTATGGCCAGTACATAATTCATTCCATGTTGATCTGACCCCCCCATGCCTAAAGCGCCAGCGCTCGCCCAGCAGTCTGCCGTCAACGAGGCGGATGCGTGCACGTGTGCATGCGTTCTCACCCTTAGGCGTCTTACTTGTGCTTTATTAACTACATAAAGGCTCACATTGTAAATAATGATGGTTTGAATTATGCTGTTAAATGAACCAGCAACCTTCGGGGAGTGGTTAGGACTAATATGAGTGCCATTGTGTTGGCACACTGGTGCTATTGGTGGGAATTCAGAAAGTTACAGACCCCTGATGGCCTTGTTTCTAACATAGCTTTTAGATTATTCATTGCACATAATACTTCGAGAGACTGTGCATGTGGTTTTGACTGTGTGAGTGAATACAAAGTCCATTCTGTCATTAGACCCCTGGGTGCAAGCACAGACTAACATCTCTATTGCTGGCCAGATATGCAAATTATAGGGCATTTTGTATATGTACAAATATGTACCCATGGTCCACATGGCCTAATGGCCTCCCTCCCTCCGGCTAGCTCAATGGCTCATTTAGATATCTGGTTGGTTTATTATGGGAATAAGTCACGCCTGGCTTGTTACGACCCTCTAGGTTCTTGTTTCTGCTGTGTAGTTTAGATGTGTGGCGCTCAATTAGGCTGCCTAGCTGGCGGAGTTAACCCTTTGCGTCAGATAAGCTAGATGGGGAAGGTACAGTATGGGGGTTCTAGGCAGGGATCAAAAGATCAATCCTAATACAGTGCTACCGAGCTGACCTCTCACATGTAATAAAGGGACCATCGTTCACCCTTGGGGCCCGTTCAGACAACCTCCACCACCAGGAACAAAACCTGGTATCTCTAAATTAGCTGACTTGGTTGCCCTGCTAGGTAATTGCATTAGTTTATCAAGGTTCACCACAATTTATTACTCTCGCCAATACCAGTAGGAACCCAGTGTTAATGTTTTCTCTACAGAGACAGCACAGGAGGGGGGATCTGTTTTTTCATTGTGTGTGTGTGTGTGTGTGTGTGTGTGTGTGTGTGTGTGTGTGTGTGTGTGCGTGCGTGCGTGCGTGCGTGCGTGCGTGCGTGCGTGCGTGCGTGCGTGCGTGCGTGCGTGCGTGCGTGCGTGCGTGCGTGCGTGCGTGCGTGCGTGCGTGCGTGCGAGCGAGCGAGCAAGCAAATACTCTTACATGGTGAAATCCTTAGTGTTCATGTCATTCCGAGATTGTAGTACAAAAACGTAGCCAAATCATTTTAGAACAGATAGATGTAAGAGAGTTACAAATGGATACATTAACAGAAAGGATTTAATTGTGTAGCAAATTAAGTTCCAAATATTGGCGAGATATCTTCAGTAGTTGCCCTGTTGAAACTGCTAATTACAAATAATCTCCTCATTGATTTACAGGTCTCAAAGTCACTCTTTTAGCACTCAAAGTAATAGAAAGTGAATTATGTAAATGTATGACATTAAAAAAACGACATTTTTCTTTATTTTTTTAAATGGCAAATTCCTGTTTATTTTACTACTTGAATTAGGAAGAAAATCCAGATTGTTTCTGGATTCGGATCTTAAAATGGTAAAAATGTGCAGTGTTTGGTTGTGTTATGTTTTAATGTTATACATTGTGCAGGAGGATGCTACGCACCCGTCTTTGTCGTGGTGCCGGTCCACGGCAACACAATCTAAATGTAAAGTCTTAAAAAGACAAACAAGTGGCCGCACACTCTAATAGCCAAAGTGCAGATTTTTTATTAATCTAGGACGCAGAGAATAAAAGACCAACGTTTTGGCAGACAACTGCCTTCTTCAGGGTATCAGAATACCCTGAAGAGGGCAGTTGTCTGTTCTTCAGGGTATCAGAATACCCTGAAGAGGGCAGTTGTCTGTTCTTCAGGGCAGTTGTCTGCCGAACGTTGTCTGCAGTTGTCTTTTATTCTCTGCGTTCTATATTAATACAAAATCTGCACTTTGGCTATGAGTGTGTGCTGCCACTTTATTGTTTATTGCTGTGGACCGGCACCACTACAAGGACATACACAGTTATACATTGGCAGAAACCATTTCATTTGTATGCTAAAAGAGTGACTTGGCAATGACGAGACGTGTTTCCCCGTGCAATGGAAGTCAATGGGGAGTCTATTTTGGATTGTCAACTTTTTAATCAACTGAGCAACTATTGAAGGTGTCTCACCCTAATATTTGGAGTTACACCATGGCAAGGTAACTACACAACCCAAACATCTACATTACAAAAGGGTCATTTTACTTTAAGTTCAAAAGCCGCCCCTCAGTCACCAACCCCTTATTGTGATAAGAATATTCACATATTCTGTTCCGTCTTTCTGGAGACTGAATTGCTAATTACCCAGAAAAATGCTGAGTGTTAAATTAACTCTTGAAAGAAAGTGTAAAACTTGACCTGTAGGGATGTACCATTCCTCTACTCTTCCAACATCTCCCGTCTCAAACTCTTTATAGTCTGCTCCCTTCCATTGATTGTCAGCGTAAGAACATAAAGACATGGAGCAAACTTTAACACGTGTGCCTTAATAGGGGCTTCAATCAGATTGTCTTTCATCACAACAACCATATTGCTGTCTCTGGCATTCTGTCCAGAGGCTGCCTGCTCAATGCCTCTCCCACATCTGTATACATTATGGATCTGTCGGAGATTGTAATAAACAGACCCTGCTCTTATTCTAGCTTCCTGGTATCATTATTCCTTTGCCCCTCAGATGGATTATGGCCCGCTTTGCAACATGCAGATGAGTGGCGTTCCTCTGATTGCCTTATGGCCATCATGCCTTTTGCATATTTACTGCCCATGAATCACGGTGCACGGAAAACCCACAGCAACGTATTCCAAGCCCATACTCACAGCAACGTATTCCAAGCCCCATACTCCATTACTCCCCCTCCTTTCTATATTACCCATTTCTGTCATTTGCTCTCGTTCCCTCTAAACCCTTTCTTTCACTCACCCGGTCGTTTCTTTCCTTCGCCACTCATCCCTCGTTCCCTCCCTCGTGTCTCCCTGTGCCTTGGTCCTGCTGCACGCATTCCCAGTCGCTTAATTAAAGCATGTATTATTAATATTGCCATATCTCCGTCCATCCTTCTTCCCCACACATATGACTGCTACATTAAGTGTAAATTGTTTCGCTGTAATTCCCTTTTAATGTCCCTGTTATAATCAGTGTTGCTGGTGTGCATGGAATGGGGGGGGGAGGTAGACATATGGAGGGAGTGAGATGAGAGGCTCTTACTGTAACTTACTGTTTGATGTGTAGATTGCGTACTTTGGACCCTGTAATTAGGTCTGCTTTACAAGTCAAATGCAGATGTCTCTAGCCTGGGAATTATGATGCTAATAAATGTCATCAAATGTAGCACAGTACTATGTTAGCTGTCTCTGCTAAGCTGTAGGGTTCAAGCTGCCCGTCTGCACTTCAAATGCCACTTCTTCATTATGACTACCCATTGTCATAACCACTTTCAACTTGGTCGATCGTCCCTATTTTGGACATGTCAAAATAGGCGGAAAATTCAAAACAATGAAGGAAGGGACATTTGTTTTACAAATGTGTACAATATAAATGAGTCATAACCGTTACATTAACCCTCATGTAACATTTTTTGTTTACAGCATTCCCTATTGATTTGAAACTGCAAACAATGAATCATGTCTAGCTGTTTCTTTCTAGCTAATTGATCAACTATTTAGGATGTGTGAGTTTGAGGACAATGAGATCTTTGTTCCCTTTCTATGCACTTTATTACACTCCATTTTGTCCGTCATATCCTACGAATGAAGTTACTGCTGCACCATTTATCAGTCACACAAGGCATCCAGCGTTATTGATTCTCGCGGGCCAATTGTCCAGGACTGCACCATAAACACGTGGATTTATGGCTTGGATCCTTTATTGTCAGATGATGGGTGCAGAATGAGATCGTAAGAAGCTTGAAAGCACGTGGTGACAATAAATAAAGAGGACCAAATATAACCTTGCAGTCAGACACACAGGCTGTCGATTGGATCACTGTGTCTGATGTAGTGATTACCAGGGGAGGGATGATGTGCAGGGTGACATTTCACTCTGCTGTATATAAGTTCTGTCTTCGTGGAGATAGATTTTTGCCATGACTAATGGCAATCACATTAACCTGTATTATGTCACGCAGACAGAGGCCGGGCCACACCTCGCAGTTGGGTCGGTAACGGGGGAAATGGCGTGTGGACCCTGGTAATATCATAAAACAGTGTTTAAATATTTTAATTTCATTTGTCAGAGGGGCCCATCCCTTGCACTCCATTACCCTGACAACCATCCCTCATCAGCTGAATGAGTGCATTATTCATTAGCGCTAATTATTTTCACATAACGTCTGCCCTGATATATTTAACCTCCACATTACACCCGGGATAATGGCCTTGTAAAATTGAATTGCGAGAAAGAAGTGAAGTTGGAAAGCTCATTTAAAGAACATCAGAGGGAGAAAAAAAAGAGTGAAGGAGGTGTGTGGCGATGGTGGTGGTGGGGGGGGGGGGGGAGCGGGGGTCTGACAGGAAGAGCGTTAAGCACTTTGGGACATGGAGCCCCGGCAGCAATGGGACATTTGTTCCTGTCTCATTTGCATTCTGGGAGAAGAAGCCGGGTGGTTCTCCGATACCTAAATGCCCTGTGGGGTGAGGTTGAGCTCACACTGACCTGCTGACATGCATGACCACAACTATTGCTAACTATCGGGAGAAGTGTGTGTGTGTGTGTGTGTGTGTGTGTGTGTGTGTGTTCATATCTGCATGACTACACAATGAAATACAGCTTGTTAATTTTAAATGGACAGGTAAGCTTTTACACACCGAGTTAAATTAACATTATTCTCTGTATAAGTTATCTCTTTTTCTTTACATCATAATGAGACAAACGTTTCGGCTATCTGCAGTCAGTGTCAGTAAGACTGACAAATCTGGATAGATAAATTGGATAGATAAATTGTCTCAATATAATGTAAAGATAAAACTCTTGCCACTGTGTGCGAGCGGGGTACCTTTTATAAATGATGGATCCTATAACAACATGGCTTTACAGTACATGTGCTCATACTGTATATGTACATCCTCCACAACTCTCTGCCCGTCCGGTTCATCCCCCTCTTCTTTAGCTTCCTCTGTATTCTGGCGGTTACCTACCTGTAGTTAGGTTGCGGATGATGTGAGCTGGGACCAAACCGCCCTAGCTCTCAGGCCTTGGCTGCTATCCCCCGTCGAGAAGTACCGGCATTCTCCATGCAGGCGAACTTCAAAAAACATTCGGGATGCCGAGCACCAAGGAAGCCTTTCTCCCTCTCTCATTTATTCATGAGATTGACATTCCCCAGCATGCTGAATTTAGACCTTCACCTGGCTTGCTGCTCCACTTGCTTCATCCGTGCTTTCTTCTGTGACCTCCTGGCCAATAGTATGCTCTCATCAACACAAAGATAAACTGGAGAACAGCACATACAAGTACTGTATGTGCTGTTCTCAAATAGATGATGCACATGTGCAGCCTCCAGCTTACTGCGTGAACATGTTTAAGCCTAATTTATGCAGTACTTGAGACGTACGATGAAGCATAAATTGAGCACCACTCGTGAGACTTGGCACAACGTGCTGTGGTTTTGCAATGCTATCTACTACACAATGTATTGAACAAAAAGAAAAATCATTCAATATATATACTATACAGTATGTAATACAGTATAATATAGCCTATTATTTGTGTGTGTGTGTGTGTGCGTGCGTGCGTGCGTGCGTGCGTGCGTGCGTGCGTGCGTGCGTGCGTGCGTGTTTATATACTGTATACAGACCTGATTTCACAGGAAAATACTTTTTTGTTAATTTCTAGTATCGTTCACGTAGAAACCGCAAAGACTGAAAATAAAATATCGACAAAAGACCAGTGCTAATTATGGTCATTTATAAAATTTGATTTATTGGAAATAAATTCATTACAATTGAGTACAGTTTGATTCACAGACAGGAGCATGCTGTTTAAATTAATGCATTGTTCTTTATTTATTTCCTGACTGATTGAACACACTGACCAGGCTCGTCTCCAGGCTTCTTATAGTAAATATAAGTCCACTATTCTGTATGTTTGATGCTGGGTAATTGCAGTTCATTTCAACTGGGAAAAATATTATTCTCACGCCTTTTGTGTTGCACCCAGAAGGCAACACACCGTGTAAAGTATCTGTCTCCCTGACGTTTAGATTTGCCTTTTAAAGACTGCATTTTTCAAAACTGGCATTTCTTCATATGTTTTCTGAGAGCGAAAAAAAATATCCTTTTAACATCCCAGAGTGTTCTTGTAAGTGGCTAATTTATCTAACCTTGGATTGTTTAGTTTGCGTCGTTTCACTGTTTCATGTTATGGTGTTATTTACTGATATGTGAAAATGTTATAATTATGACACGTGAAATCCTTTACCATAAATGAATAATATCATTATATTATTCATATATAGGCCTATATATATATTGTTATAGGCCCCCGAAAAGTCTGAATTTGCAAAGAATATTCACAAAACTGCGATCTTCATATCACAATGCGCTGTGAGCTTGTAGATTCTCTATTCTCTCTATTTGTCATACAGCTTATATACACTGTATATGAGTGGTTAACAAACCTTGTGGAGTCTGACTGAACGTACAGTATAAGATCCTTCAGTGGTGGTTGAGGCTGGGAGAGTAGCTGTAGCTGTCATCTGAAGACGGAAACACAAGAGCATATTTGACAGGATGACTGCGTGTGCAACGTATGGCCAATGTGACGGCACCATGTCCACGAGAGGTGTGGATGACATTGATAGTTGTTTAGATGTCTGGCTCAGGGTTAATGCCGTGTTGATAGAGTAGACAGACACGCTCATCTCTGAATGACTCCTGCAAGTCACTGGAGATTTCCAATTACGGCGCTCATGATGCCACCGAATGAACCTTTATCCATTCTGCAAATTAGCCGGCTATTCCTAAATAATTTCCTCTACAAAGAGGGTGATGTGCATTATGAAATATTCAGGGCTCAATTTTCCTCTATCAGACTTTTGGAAAGATTCATAATGACATGATAATCCACAATGTAATTCATTTTGGATACTTTGGGAATACTGAACGGTCCTTGTGGCAAAATGTCATAAACATAATTGAAACTGAGTGAAGCCTGTGTGTTGTAACCTATTAACATTATTTTTTTGTTGTGTTTATAGTGAGATTGATTGGGGTTTGCAGAGAATTGGACATGGCAGCCCTGTGTCACCTTCATCCTGCACAAGACCTGTCTTCACAACGGAACTTTGGACCCTGTTGATCAGTTCAAAATCAAGTGACACACCGATGGACACTGTGGACTGCAGATCAGAGATGACAGACAGACAGACAGACAGGTCAGTCGGTGGCTACATTCTCAGTGGCTGTCAGACAGGACGAATGGTAATAATACAATGTATACACATGTATGTATGGCAAAGTTAAAATTACGCTTAAGGGAGAACTGAGAGGAAATGAATGAACATTCATAATCATAACCTCAGCATTTCAAAGAGCAGTATGTTCTTTGAATTGCAGTTTTGTCTAAAAAAATTTAACTTATTTACAGAAAACAACGGCAGATTTTACGTTTGTAATTTCAGGAATGACATGAAATAGAATTATGTGAAACATTGAGAGGTACAATGCGTGCTTGCTGGTGAATAGTGGCTAGAGTGGCCAACATGTAGGGTTAAAGTGCACTTAATATGTAGTGCAGTAGCTGGTCCTGAGAGTCATGGGGCAGATATATTGCAATTTTAAAGGCAAAATTGAAACGGTCACCCACATATCTGAGGGGAGGCCATTTGGCCAATAGGTTCTTTGCCAGCCTGTTTTAGAACACTGTAGCTGGTAGCAAATGAGGACTAGCACATTATCCACACAGTTTACCTTGAATCTTGGGCCATAAAAACTAAAAGAGCGACAGTAGAAGATCTCATATTTCCAGTAAAGCCCAGGGTAATTTAAAAAAAGTAGCAAGTTTATTTTGTTTTACACAATTTCAGCAGCAATATCTTACCTTTAGATATTTAAGAAAGTAGGACATAAAAATTAATGTTAGCTACCGTCTATAACCAATAAATGGAGCTGCTGACATTTTTAGCATTTCATCCTTGTACAGTAATGTACAGTAAAGACCAAAATAGCTCACAATGCGTTGTGAGTTTGTAGATTTGGTATTTTTGGTGCACGACACCTAGACACACACCTAAATATAAATCAAGCCTAAAGGTCCTTGCAGACTGCTGTGTTTTTTTGGGGGAAAGTGTTAAAAAAAACCGCAGAAAATTCCGAAAAAACGCAGCAGTCTGCGAGGAGCCATAAGTCAGTCTCCAGGCGACTGAGGCGAGGTCCAGCTGCCGATGACTGTCAAAACAGTTGTCAGTCACAGTGAGGGAATGCTCACCGAGGTGACTTTAATGATGCTCTTGTTAAAATGTGACGCCCAAGTGATAACAATAGCAAGCTTAAAGGGCAACCTGTCACAGCAGATGAGGAGCATGGCCTAATTTATATCACACAAGTATGTTGTATCTTGTGTATCACAATGTATCTTGTACTGTAGATCCGTTCATTTTGGTGACACCATCATGTGATGAAGTATAATTTCAGCTTCGGAGTTTCACTACAGATATAGAACTACATCAGAGTAATCTGATCTTCACTAAGATATTATTTATTTCCACAATCATTAGAATAATACTATATATTTGTGATCAACAAGTGTTGATAGGAACTATATTATTATGAAAAGATGAACTAAAAGGATGAATGAAATGTATACATGCTATAGCAGACTGGATGGAAACGGTGGTCATGTCCTGGCCTTTCAGTGTAATACACACCTCTACACCTCATGCTGTTAAAAACATTACTCTTTTTACTCTGGGAAAAAAAGGGATGTTTCTGTCTAGGGTAATAACATCCCTATGTCCCTCTTTTGTGCGATGCCTGCTTTGTGATGAATTCCCCTCTGCCAAGTATTTCCGAACGTTTCGCCCAAGGAGGTGTAATTTAAATAATATCACTCATTCAGCCGTATCCAGAATAAGAATTATGTCCATGGTAATATCTCATCTGACGTGTGTAGCAGAGAAAAGATTTTCCTCCTAACCTATTTTGGGCGGGAACCCCTTTTGGTGTTTTAAACATGATGTTATAATTTAGCTATTGAAAAATAGCAGATCTACAAGCTCATAGCGCGCCACCGAGTGGCGCGCTACGAGCTTGTAGCTCTGCTATTTTTGAAAAATCGTGAAAATATGGCACAAATCTTTGAATATATATTCTTTCAGAGCCAACGTTTTTTAACTCAAATCTTTGCTTCTGAAGGGTTCCTGGAACAACATATTTTCAGATTGGGGGTTGGTGGCCAATTACATATCATTTTTGGGGTTCTTGACATTAACAATATTGACAATATTGAGCACCACTGATACAGAAAAATCTTTCAGAAAACTGTCAGAATTTAGAAGATATTTTTATTATTATTTTGACGTCAGGTCTAAATGGGCTAAATAACAGAAGTGCAATAATTCACGAGTCGCAGCATTATTATGAAGCTAATTATAACGGGAACGACTACAGGCACAGCTCTGACTCTCATACAGTCAGAACTGGAAAAGGGAAAATGATCAATTGGGTTAATTTCGGTCAGAATAGGTGCTAATCATTCATCCTATTAAGACACAGGGATGATTGATATTCTTCAATTACCGAACAAAATCCGCAAAATGGGCCTCCAACAAATACAAGCAGGCTCCATTACTATCTCATAACCACAGTCTAATTAAACGGCGATCAATGGCCACGTATTTGCAAACTATATTATAAACTATACGTAGATATTCCATGTTGTTATTAAAACTCTATATCACATGCAAATTACCCTCACACTTTCATTTGAAAATATCCTAAATGTACCTAATGCGTAGTTGCTAGCATTGCGACCATGTTTTCATAATTATGCCATTATGCCGAATTTAATGAGAACGATCACTGCTGAAGTGCTGTAATGTACCTCCAAAGAAGCAGAGGTCCCCGCTCCTCACTGAGGGAGTTCTTGGTCATTCTCTATTAATTTGCACAGTGTGTTCTGTGGCTGTCAGGGTCTTGGCTATGTCAGTCCCTGATGACTTCTACCTCCAAGCCCCCTACGAGAGAGGGGGCCCTAATTAGACTCTCATGTGTATTTAATGGACTCAGTGCCTTTGGTCCTGAGAGAGAGAGAGCCTGATGGTACAACCTCTGCATGAAGGTGCCTCTACCCTTGGGAGTTAGCTTGGAGAGGGACTCGAGATACTCTGTGTGTGTGTGTGTGTGTGTGTGTGTGTGTGTGTGTGTGTGTGTGTGTGTGTGTGTGTGTGTGTGTGTGCGTGTGCGCGTGTGCGTGTGCGTTCTTGCGTGCGTGTTCTTGCGTGCGTGTGTGTATTCTCCTGCTGTTGTCAGGGCCCCAACTCAAGGCCAGACTGGAGTCGCCAACCTTTGCACATCCCACTGGTTTTGTCCACTCTTTGTGGCTGGGGCCAAAAAGTCGTCACTTTGATGGAGAGCACTTTTAACCTCTTGAGTCTGTGAACAGAATATGTAATTCAGAATGCTTGCTCTTATAACCCCTCAGTCACCCCTCTATTACTCAAAACCTCTCCCAGATTCAGCCCCTATACTCTTATGTCTAAACACTATGTTCCCCTTAAGTCTAGTCAAGTTTAGGCATAATTTGAAAAATTGGGCCGAATGATAATAACAGCACATTAACCACACTCGCATCCCTATTCTGGGACAAACATTCAGTGAAATAAGCAGATCTACAAGCTCACTTCCCGTTGCGACACAACACTTTGTCAGCTTGTAGATCAGATGTTTTCAACAAAGATATTAGGTGTAGAGAGGGAAATCCTAACAGACTTATAGTGTGTACCCCTGGGGGACCTTGGTCAACTAAGTATATACTGTAGGAAGTGGTTAAATCTAGTGTTTGGTCCTTGCATGGAAGAATGATTGGATAACTCTTTGCTTACTTACTTGAATGTTTTCAGAGGAGTGTGTTCTAATGAGAACAGACATCTGGGCCAACCTATAATAATACTGGGACGTGATGAATGTGACTCCTGTGGTCAGCTCTTGTCCTCAAACCCACCAGGACACATAAAACGGCAGCACAGAGACCCTGTTAAAGGCCTGCTCTGAAACATAAATCGGCCGCGGCGCTTCTTAACTGTCCAATTTGCATGGCCCATACACAGAGTCTAATGACGCTTTACAAGATAAACACATGCGTACAAATGCAAACACAGGCGAATAAAACTATACTGCACTTAACACATGCCAGTTGAAAACATGACACAAATTTGTGTGTTTTTACGACTATTCCACACAAGCGCGTACTGTGAAACAAAACCAAGGAAAGGATGAAGTAATGATTGATAATGAACACCCATGAACACAAAGATAGACAGAGAGAGAAACAGAGAGAGCGAGCTAGAGAAAGCGCTGTCCTGCCGATGGGGAAAGGTAAGATGAAGAGGTTGGCGAGAGGCGTGTCTGTGTGGTTTTATCTGGTCGGCAGGGAGGATCGGTCTCTGTTAGCGAGAACATGGCTCTGTTATTAAAGCCATTTATCACTCGCTGAATATTCTCCCTTTAATAGGCTGTGTCGTTAATTAACCAACTTTGTCAAGATAGGGAGTCAGGGACTCTCTCTGCCCATACACTGACACACATGCAAACACAAATGCTCACACATGCAAACCCACTTCATACGTAAATATACACACCACACACACATGCACAGACATTTTCCTAATGCCTTCATCCAGCTCTGTTCGTTCCAGGCCAAGGTTGAATACATACACAGTAAAATGCTCAGTGTTAACTCTGAGAATAAAAAGTTAAAATAATTATACCTTGTAAAGGTCAATCATTTCAACTCAGATTACATTTAACACTGAGTATTGTACTGTATGAGCTAGGGCCCATTTTGGAGACGTGACTTACCTCAGAGTTGACAGTAATTGAGTTAACCTCAATTTTAAATTACTCAATTGAGAAGTATATTCGGCCAAATACATTTGCACAAACAAAGCAATTCACAGGTTGACTACAGCGTCCAGCACTGTGATAGGTGGCAGCCTGTGAGCACTAATTGTTATACACTAGTAAATGCGTAACCCATGTCTGGTTCAGACAATGGAGGGAGGATTAGTCTCTTGTTTATCTGTCTTTAGACCTGATTTGTGTTGAGGTTATTGTGTCATAATTGCCACATGTGGTCGTGTTGAGGGCCGCTGAGTTACCCTAACCATAACCCCCTCCCTTCTTCTCTTGTCTACTTAATCAGAGCCTTTTTTTGTGATCCTTTTATAATTAGCCACTTAACTGGCCCAGAGAATCGAGCTGTGGATGTAAAACATTTACAAGGGCAGCCAACAGGACACACCAGTACCTTTTGTTTAGCAATTAGTCTGTCTGTGAAAGAGATGAATACATCGGAGCATCTGGCGTCAAAGCGCTTACTGCCTCTGAGAGAGAGGAAGAGAGAGAGACAGACAGACACAGAGAGACAGAGTGAAATGTAGAGATCCCATCAGTGACAATAGGGATAGGACCACAAGGACTTTCAATGGGGGCTGTAAAGTTTAATCTGTGTAAGCTGATCCAGAACTGAATGAGGAAGCTCTGGCAAATATGATGATACGAGACTCGGAGAGGGCTGCATAATGGGGACCTATTTTGTTCACACGACTGATTAAAAGTGGCTAAATGAGATTCCCACATGCACAATACAGTATAGACAGAGTTTGGTATACATTCCAGTAGGGTATGCTTTAGTACTGACTCATTTACATTGTACTTTAGTGATCTGAAGACACAGGCAATGCAAAACGGTGTGACAAATACTCCATTGATCTCTGCTGGCCTGATTAGCTCGCCAGCGTACCATCAAACCAAACTAATCAGATACATTGATCATAGACTACTTTTTAACGCTTCCCTGGGCAATAATACGATTTTTCAAGTCAAATTACTGGTTAGTTATCTGTCAAGATGCGACGCTAGACATTTGGGATTTGGCCATTTCCTGTGAGATGTCAGTAAGAGTCAGTGATTCAATTTTGAGGCGAACAACGGTGTATGGGAAGCACTATAATGTCCTATTTCATATTAGATTTATTTTTTGGGCATGTTTATGCCTTATTTCAGTGTAGAGCGAGACATAAAAGCAAAGGAAGGGAGAGAGAGGAGAGACGTGCGAGCAAGAGGGGGTCCGATTTGAACCCGGGTCCTCATGCTCATTAGGAGCATATGGCTGTGCAGTGTGCACTAACTGGCTTAACCAATAGGAACCCCTGTAATGTCCTATTCAATTTCCATAGCATGATAATAATAATAATTTGGGTGAATACTGAATATACTTAAGACTGCATGATGATCTCAGCTTCCAACACTTCATCTTTTGACCAGAAGAGGCTGCTGTGTTTCTTAACAATGAAAGCACTGTATATCTTTATGCAACATGTTGAGGGAGTCAGGGACATTACAGAGGTGTTTATGTATCATAAATCCACTTAAACAAGACAATATACCTAATATGTCAGATTCACAGTGAAATCCTCAGTGCGAGATTAAAACTTTACCAAGTTTTTATACTCTCGACGTTACACATTTTGTAATCTGTACCAAACACTAATTTAATTCACTTAACAAGATTATTATAGAACTTTTAAATATGCAATGCATAAAATATGCATTATTCAGGGTTGCATTGGCTTTCAAACTGTTTAAGTTTGTCTCGCTTTGCCTTATGTCTTCATCAAGCACAATACATTCAAATAAAACACAACTCATTGGGTTTCAGAGAATAATACAAACATATTAAGGTGTCCACACATTCCTTTTCATTTGGTAGTAATTCTAGGAAGCTTTGAAACATAAACCTTAAAACTGTCTTGCTGATGTGCTTTTACATCTTGGTTAAAAACAGCATTTTGAAGTCTTGTTACAAAAATATTCTGCGACAAAAAGGTAAAAACGTGTTTTTTTTTGTGCATCCCTTCTACGCTGAATCCACACTAATTGATTATACATGTCATTTTCATTATTGACAGTAGGGGGCAGGATCCATACATTGATTAGACTTCCTCTCATTCTGTGAAAGCACTGCTGATTGTATCGAGGTGCCTGTTAATACACCCGTTACACAATTATACAGCTTTGGAGCAAGAAGCAGTACCGCCCTGTAACAAACAGACAAACAAAAACTCATGAATATAAGAATATATGCTCATATTACATATAGGCTAGACATTGATAATCAAATACATAACACACACACACTTCAAAATACCTAAATATACAAGTCTATAAAAAGTGTAAACCATTATTGTGTGTGTGTGTGTGTGTGTGTGTGTGTGTGTGTGTGTGTGTGTGTGTGTGTGTGCGTGCGTGCGTGCGTGCGTGCGTGCGTGCGTGCGTGCGTGCGTGCGTGCGTGCGTGCGTGCGTGCGTGCGTGCGTGCGTGCGTGCGTGCGTGCGTGCGTGCGTGCGAGCGTGCGCGCGTGCGCGCGTGCGTGAGTGCGTGAGTGTGTGTGTGTGGGGGGGGGTTTGAGTGATTGAAAAAGTATTATAATATTCCATTAAGTCCTCTCCAACCCCCCCGACAGCAGCTCCTTAGTCCATTTAAAACCATCTGAATCCATTTAAACCAACATCTAAACAGGCCTCTTGAAGCAGGCTGAGTGGTGCTGAGAGACGTGAACCTCTCTCTGATACCTGCGTTCCCGTGATGCAGGAGATCAAACGCTGCGACAGCAGGAACATCTCTTCCTGTCTGTCACACCCTCAGGCTAAACATCAGCAGGGCTCAACGCGGCTGGCAACTGCTTTCATGACAACGTTAAAACGTCTACATTAATATCGGACTGTTCTGCTTTTTCGTCACTCTCTCTCCCACTTCCTCTGTTTTTGTCTCTCTGTGTTTTCATATCCATTGTTGTGCATCTGCCTTTTGAGTCCCGTGTTAATTGTTGCCCTATACCGT
This sequence comes from Electrona antarctica, assembly GCF_951216825.1. Lineage (NCBI taxonomy): Eukaryota > Metazoa > Chordata > Actinopteri > Myctophiformes > Myctophidae > Electrona > Electrona antarctica. The sequence goes on along the minus strand of NC_136808.1, from coordinate 47,084,156 downwards.
TGTTGCGCTTTTTTATTAGACAAGAATGACTCTGACGTTAAATATAAACTTGCATGTTTGCACATTAAGGAGGTGATTCGATTATATGCTCAGTTACTTCCTGCCAGGGTGATACACAGTAAAATCTGCAGTCTTTTTATTCCATTTGTAACTCAGAGTACAGAGTTGGATTTTACAGTGTAAGCTGTTTGAAACATGGATTCATTTTGACCACTCAGGTGTCTCCAAATGTACCTACATCTGGTCCACTCTGACATAAGCGCACATGGAAGTGAAGAGCCCATCAGTTGTGGCTCTTCTGCTTGGCAGTTAATGTCCCCATCCATCCATCAACTGCTAACCAAGCCTCGAAATGGCGTGTGACTTAAAAGCCTGGCCAGTCAGACCTAATTAGCCAATGCCTAATCAGACAGGACGCAAAGTGGATTGGAGGGAGTGGTAAAGACCGTCTTCCCAGTTGAGTCAGCAAAGAAAATACAAAGACTCCTCATCTCTGACTGCAGGAGTGAGAAATGCGTAGCAATTATATAGCAAAATCGTCAGTGTTAGCCTAAAGCTTAAATCTGTAAATTGCATGTCCTACACAGGATTCAAACCCCGGTCTCCTGCTTGGGAGAAGAAATATCTGACGCTTTTCCAAAAGGCAATCCCGCATGGCCAGGCCGTGTATGAGCTTCAGGCAGTACTACTTGTCAGCCAGTAGGTGTCCTCCTACCCGACACCAGGGTCTAATTTTCCCAAAAAATCCAACTTTAACTCGGAATTTGAAAGGAACATCATTCGGTTCCATCTTTATACGCTCAGTTAACGCGAGATAAAAAAGACCATGGAGCATGGCCCGTGTGATCACATCTCCAGACTACAAACGTCTGGAGATGTTTGAAACTGCACAGTAAAAACCTCAGTGTACAAGAGTGTACAAAATGTAACCAAATGGACCCCTAAGAGTCCATTTGGTTACATTCGTACTCTCTGAGTTAAATGAACACTGGATTTTACTGTGAGTGCCTCTTCCGCTCTCATCCTTCAGACAGACTCTCCTTCTTCTCCTCGGGTTTCGGAGTCTCTCTCGCTCTCTCTCTTGAGGCTCTCCTTCACATCTGCTCAACGGCTCCTTGGTTAATCCTTTTGGAGTAGCATGCTTTATAGTGCCAGAGCTATGAGGCTGGTGCCCCAGCGTACCGCACCACAGTTTGATTTAACACACAATGTTATTCACATCCAATGAGGAAACATGCATAGCATTTAGAAGGGTGCTTGCTTGGTGAAGTTAAACCTGCAATCCGTAACTTTTTTTGAATGAATTGTAACTAATCTGTGTGGTAGAGCACGTGGTTAGTGGTTGGAGGCGGTGGTTTGTTCTACCGTTAGATATACGTAGTATGGTGTGACCAAAAAATATATATATATATATATATTATATATAAATATATCGTCTTGCTAAACATTTCATCCATTGAGCATATATGTGTGCATGTCGCACAGGGAATACTTATGGTATTATTTCATGCCATCTGAAATAACCTAGACTACAGCACTGGTTGGAGGTGGTCTCCCTCTCTTCCATTGAGACATTAAGGGACACCTGGTATTGCCTGAAGCTCATAAGAGGTCAGCGGAATATCTCTCTCGGTCAAGCAGCTTTCTGTCTTACCTCTGCGGTGGTCTATCGTCTTGTGCAGGGGGGGCCAGGAGACCTGGGTTCGACTTCGAATCCTGTGTAGTACATAAAAGTTATGGATTACGTCTTTTAATGGGGCTTTAGGTGCAAGCAGATGGTAGAGCTGATAGATAAGAACGAGGGGAAAGATGGTCGTGACGCAAGTTCTTATTCCGTTGCACTGTGCAATGTTTAGGCAGTGGTACTGCAGTACACAGCGAAATGTGCAGTGTTGATGTAACTCTGAATGATTTAAAAATTATGATGGGTTGTTTGCTTTAGTATTGAGCAATGTACTGGCCATAGCATCTGAAGGCTGCCCGGTGTAATCCGAGATGAGAGGAGAGCAGAGAGGACAGTACGGCAGGCTGGGGAGGACTGAACGCAAGGAGGAAGAGCAGTACACACTCTCAAATCCTCAGTCTTCATTTAACTCTGAGGGCTGTACAAATGTAACCTGGACCCTTATAGGTCTATTTGTATACCCCCAGAGTTAACTCATTCTGGGCGGGAGCCCCTTTTGGTCTAAGCATTATGTTATACTTTAGCTATTGAAAAATAGCAGATCTACAAGCTCATGAACTTGTAGGTCTGCTATTTTTGAAAAATCGTGAAAATGTGGCGCAAATCTTTTAATATATATTCCTTCAGAGCGAACGTTTTAAACTCAAATCTTTGCTTCTGGGGGGAGGGTTCCTGGAACTACATATTTTGAGATGGGGGTCGGCGCCGGCGGCCAATTACAGATAATTCTAGGGGTCCTTGACATGAAATAGTTTGAGAACCACTGACACATAGAAACATGAAAATTGTCAGGATTTAGAAAGCATTTGTAGAATCTGTACTCAGGTCTAAATGGGTTAAATGAACACTTAGGAGTTTAACCCATTTTTACCTGAGATCAGATTCTAAAAATGTCTTCTACATCCTGACAGTTTTCTGAAAAAGCTATGTTTCTTTCGATTTTTCAAAAATAGCAGACCTACAAGCTCGTAGCGCGCCACTCGGTGGCGCGCTATGAGCTTAGCTAAAGCATAACATAATGCTAACACCAAAAGGGGTTCCCGCCCAAAATGTGTTAAAGTGCAGTCTCGTCACTCTGTCACCCCCCCCTGTGCCATGAAATATTGAAAGCCTTTTGTTTTGCCTAGTTAAACATGCAGCGATGTGACACAAACTGTGAACAATGCCATTTCACACGCACTGGAATCCTCTCTCTTTATAATTCATGATCAAGTGTGACTGCAGAGCCTCCATGGTCCAAAACAAAACATAGCCCTTTTCATTCACCAAGACGTTCAGAATCTATACGCTTACTAACAATAACACAACTACAGAAATAATTAATTGGAGCAAATATTATATTACTATTAATTAACATAAATAGTTTCTAACTAACCATAAATAACTGAAGTACCTATTTTCTGAACATATGAGCGTTTTCTTGAAAACTCGAATGTGAATAAGATAACTTAATTTTTACTTCTCTGGTTCCAAGTTTTATGGCATTTATGTTGTCAAATAATATGGCTGTATAGTTGGATTCATACTGTACACTCTAGTGTGTTCATTTATCTCTGAGAGTGTAAATAATAAACATGGACCACATACAGTACAAGTTCAGAAAGAAACCCTGAAATATACTGTATATGCACCAAGGTCTAAATTCATGCACATGGGTGGGATTTGCAAACTCACCTTAGAAGCAAAAACGACTTAATAAAAAAAAGGCTTATTTGAGATGCGAACTGAGTTGAGAATCCCACCAATAGCACTCTTGGCCTTGGTAAATCCACACTCTTGGCCTGCCACGCCTCCTGGAAGAAAGGATTTCAAAAATACAGAGTGATCTCAGCATAAAGCACTATCCTAGATGCAGTCAACCCCCCCCCCCCCCCCACACACACACACACACACGCACACACACACACACACACACACACACACACACACACACACACACACACACACACACACACACACGCACGCACACACACACACACACACACACACACACACACACGCATATACACAACTCTCACAGAATGTTTGGTATGTCATGAGCATGAATTATAGATCTCTCTTGAGGATTTGCTCTTTTCTGATTCTCTCTCCCTTTTCTAACCCTCTTTTTATTCTACTTTTTTTTTGTGCAGCGACTTCAGGGTTGGAGTGAAAATCAACAACAGTGCGAGGTTAAACCAATAAAAGGAGAGCAATGTATTTTTTTTAAGCTAATACAGATGCGATGTTGTGGAAACGCTCCTTCAGACAACAGAGAATGTTTTAAATGGCGTGTTATGCAGAGATGCATCAAAGGGAGTTACAACAGTGAATGTTTGATGAAAGCTATTTGAATTTTGAAGTGCCCTCATTCATACATTTCTTCTACAATGTGTGTATTGTGCACATGCATCTGTCTGTCTGTGTGTGTGTGTGTGTGTGTGTGTGTGTGTGTGTGTGTGTGTGTGTGTGCCCTATTACGTTGTACAACTTAAGTTGTACAACGTGTCGCACGGCAAAAATAGACGATCTACAAGCTTGATCTTGTAGATCTGCTATTTTTGCTATTTGTTTTATATTTGTTTTTGAGGGCCTATATAGTATATACAGGTTTAATGTTTGTCTTGTCTACACAAACATTAAATGCCATTAACAATGTACAGAGTTTAATAATAATGTTTAATATAAGTTAATGAATAAGTTAATATAATTTGTTTGTTAGTTTGTTTTGTCTGTCACTGAGCATATCGGCATATGCATGTTATGTTATGATATCGTGATAATGTAAGATGATACGTGTTGGGTAAAGCGCCCCTCACTTCACACGGGTGTGACTTTTCTTTTTACAAAATCTCACCTATAATGATATACAATTAATACAAAATAGGGATGCCAGGTTGAAAGTGGCCAATCAAATGTCTTTCTGAAAGAAGAGAAACAAAGCACACTCATTTGTGTGATTATATGAAACGGCACTGAATCTGCGCTATTGAAAAAAGTTTGCTTTAGAAATTTGAGCAAAAACAAACTGGGTTCATATGGGTTGATTTGGGACCACTTTTACTCTCAGGATAAAATTAACAGTGAGGGTTTTCCTGAATACTGAAGATCTGCAAATCACTGACAGTGAAATGCTGTTAAGTCTTACTCCTAATGAATAAATTATATCATTTCATCATCACCATGGGGAACCTAATTTCTGCTGACATTCTACATACATGGGCTCAGAAAGATGTTGAGGTGTAGGTCAGCAGATTAGACTGGAGCGATGCGCAGTCCTCTGTGCATTGGACGGATGTGTGTGCGTGCACATGTACGTGCACATTTTGTGTGCTTGCATCCAAGAGCATGTCCGTCAGATATACACAAGACATACCCTACAGTGCACAGAATAATCAATTTGTTAATTTATACATTTGTAACGGCAAGAGTGTACAAATATATAAATTGTACACTGACTCTCAGAGTTCAATTAATACTCATGATTATATAGTGTAGCACCAGTGGCCCAGGGACATTGGTCCCACCATAATGGTAGAAATGGCATTTTAAGAAACACTCGTACAACAGGGGTCAATTTCTCTTCAGGTCACTGAGAATGACATCATCAAACTACTATTAACTCTGCAAACAATCCCAGCCCTGGTGGCTGTGTATTGACAATGGATTCTTTCAAAAGCAAACGGCGCTCTCCAGGCTTTGCCCTCAATCTAAAACCATAACCTCAGAGTGAATAACAGAGAAATGTCCATCTACCCCTAGAAAGACCAGCACTGAGGAATAGAGAGCAGGAAATGACACAGGCAAACATATTGGTGCAGAACAAATCAAACCCCCCCCCCACCACACACACACACACACACACACACACACACACACACACACACACACACACACACACACACACACGCACACACACACACACACACACACACACACACACACACACACACACACACACACACACACACACACACGTACATCAGTCATCTGCCATTTTCTTGGGGCATTCTCCCTTTCTCTGTCAATCTCTCTTCCTCTCTTTTAGACGCACTTGCATGCATCTGTGCATACATATGCACGCACGCACACACAGATGCAAAACGGGCAAGTTCCAAAAGGTTTACAGTTCTGTTTGTTGACTACCTTGATTGCTTTATACTCAGAGTGTTCTGGTGCGCCGGCCTGCACCACTACCAGGCCAAGGTGTTTGATGATGTGAGTATACCATGTGTTCTTTGAGCCTATACCAGGGCAAGGTGTTTTCCTATTGACATACAAACAGGAGGCAAGTGTCCAGATGCAGACCACTATTTTTCTGTAATAACAGCTAGCAGCCATGGCGTTAAATAATTAATGTGGTCTATTCAATCCTAATAGGATGGCGTGCAGGACTGCACACATGCACATGATGACTGGCCCCTGTGTGTGCCTCTGTCTCTCTTGAAAAGGCGTGCGTGCGTGCGTGCGTGCGTGCGTGCGTGCGTGCGTGCGTGCGTGCGTGCGTGGCTTTTGTTTGGATGTGCTTGGATGTGTGTGAGTTGGCAGTTGTGTTTTTGGACATGCTAGCGATGCGGCGGGGGGGCAGCCTATTCTCCACTTTAATAGGCATACACCTTGGCCTCGTGTCGCACCATATCAGACATTGCCATCATCCAGTCATACTGGTGTGTTTGTACTCAACTACACTGTAAAATCCTCAGTGTTCGTTTAACTTGGAGAGCTCACAAATGGAACCGTATGGATCCATATGGGTCCAATTGGTTACCACAGCAGCGAACATTCTCAAACCTCAGTAGATAAAATTGCTATCAATCCTTTGTTTTGAGAAGCTGAGCATGTAATGGAAAATCATTTACTTTCTGGCCACATTGACCAAACATCATCTAATAACTCATACATTGTAATTGCATGTATAGTATAGTATATGTATAGTAGGCATTTTTAGATTTAAATAGTTTGTTTTGATTTAAATAGTTTGTGCGACTGTGACTCAGGAGGTAGAGCAGGTCGTCCAATGATCCATGGGTCGGCGGTTCGAATCCCTCCTGTCTACATGTTGAAGTGTCCTTGGGCAAGACACTGAACCCCAAATTGCTCCCGATGTGCTGGTTGGTACCTTGCATGGCTTCCGCCGCAATCGGTGTATGAATGGGTGAATGTAATGCACAATCTATGTAAAGCGCCTTGGATAAAGGTGCTATATAAATGCACCATTTACCATTTAATGTGGAAAAAAAATCTTGCACACATGCTCAGGTCGCTGGACGGGACAAAAATTGCTGAAGAAGCTTTAAACTTAGATCATTGCAGTGGTGTCAAAGTGTATTGGTTCAAGGGCATTGATTGAACTTAATGAGTCTCATTGACAAGTCTTTCTCTTTTCCATCGAGTAGATTTGGTTTTTCTCCGTCTGTGTACAACTTAAAGCAATGGTTTTGTTTTAGTATGGCTGTGCAATAACAAAACATATTGGAGGTTACGAGGGGAGAAGTCACATGATCAATACCAAGTGGTGTGTGACCCGCACACCACGCGCGCACACACACACACACACACACACACACACACACACACACACACACACACACACACACACACACACACCTTCTTGCCTCCTTGCCATCTCTCCCCTCTTCTCTTCCTTTCTCCCCTCACCACCTTTCCTCCCAATCAATTAACTTCCCCAAGTAAACAGATCTGTCCCCACGCTCGCTGCTCACTGCTGTAACTGGATAGGTCTCCTCGCCTCGCCCTCCCTCCTCCTCCACCCCTTCTCCTTCTTGTCCCCGTCCAGTCAAAGGGGGAAATCGGACACCTGACAGAATGTTCTTCCAGTGTGTATTGAAGTAGGAAGGCTATATAAAGACCAGTGACATCATGATAATCATCAACAGCTCCATGACCTATGACCTCTAGAAATACACATTAACACAAATGATCACAAAGTCATACAACACTGACTTCTCATGAGGTCTACAGATAATTGTCTTCAAATACTATGTAGGATTGTCTTTTCTTTACATCTACTCACATAAACAACTACATCACATACATCATGTGTCATTGCCAACACCAAGAAGAGACAGTACACAGAAAGAGCTGCTTCATAGAGGTAGCAGTTAGCATTGTTTAATGTATTGAGTCGCAATGCGATGCAGATGATGAGGCTGGCTGTCTGTCTGTATGTCACTGTCCACCAGACGGTGCTGAAAACACCAAAACAAAAGTCTTAAGCTCAGTCACTACTCACTACCATTGATTGTTTTGTTCTCTGTAAATTTGACCTTGTTTCAATAACAATACTTTGACTGATGAATACAATTTGGGGGTCATTGCTAATTTCTGAAGAACAGATTCAAAGGAAAAGAGGGCACTGTTTTTCCTTCCTTTTTGCCGATGGGCTCCACTTCCCACATCGGGCCATTGCACCCATATTCACAGTGACCCTTCACCCTCATTTAGACTCCCTAGCTGTCATCCCCATCATGTGACACAGACAATATTGGAATGTTTTGTGATTAATGAACAAACTGTTGTTGCATTGGTGACAATGGGCAGTACTTACTTAAAGTATAAGTAAGTAGAGTGGGAGTGGCTAATTGTCTGTATTGGCCGAGAACGAGGGCACAACACCTACCATCAACTCCCAGTACTTACCGCACAACTTAGTCGCCCAAGCTACCTTAAAGGGATATTTCACTTCATTTTATCGTCTACTCAGGCTTATGTGAACACCCCAGACAGTTCCTCGATTCAGTATTTCGATATTTTATATTTGTTTTAGCTGCCACGCCCCCTTCCTATACACTGACACCACGGCGCGTAATCAGCGCCTCAAACTGTGACTCCGCCCACCCCCGGGGGAAGTTGTGATTTGCGCTCGTTCACTGCAATGCAATTTGCGGCATTTTCAAAACAATATTGAGCAGAGTAGCGATTATCAAACGTATTTGCAATGCCATACGTTGAAAGATCTGTTGCCCGTGGACAAGGCACGCTACCTCCGCAAGTTAGATAGCATCGGCATAGATGTTTGTCCGTATGTGATTAAGGATTGGACCAAGTTGCATTGGCAGCCATAGAAAATTCTTACCCCAGGCTAAAACCGGATGTGACGTTTTTGGGCGTTCCTGTCTAGCGTGGTGTCAGTGTATACAAACCCATCGTAATACTTCATTAGTAAAACTCCATTTTAACCATACAGTTTCATCAAAAACACCCCTCTTTTTTCTGGTGACTCATACTGTCCTAGTAATACGTGAGGGGGCGTGGTTTTTCATTTACTGTTTTCATTTATTTTTTATATATATTTTATTAAGTCTCCTCCATCCTCCAGAAGTGCTCATTCTTTAAAAAAATCACACCTGTGTGAAATGAGGGGCGCTCTTGTCATCGTACATCAATTTATGGTAGCGGACATTTGATATTGCTACATAAGGTACATAAGGTGGTCCCTTATTGGCCAAGCACTCCCACCAACATTTGATTGGTTAGCCGATTTGCTTGTTTACATATGACGGAAGTTTTCCCTTCAATGTCAATGGCGTTTAATGTTTTGATGTTTAATTTACGTCATATTTTAGTGGAATTATCAGCTCTTATCATCATACATCATCATGAATCATCTCATACTGGCCAATCAGAATGCCTGTTGTCTGTGATTGGTTAGCTGATTTGCTCGTTTACATATGATGTACATTTTCCCTTCAATGTCAATGGCATTAGAAGGACAGGACAGAATCAGTCACCAGAAAGAAGACGGGTGTTTTTGATTAAACTATCATGGTTAAAATGGAGTTTTAAGTTATAATGGGTTTGTATAGGAAGGGGGAGGGGCAGCTCAAATGAATATCAAATATCTAAATACTGAATCAAGCAACTTAAAAACTGTCTGGGGTTTTCACATAAACCTGAGTGGACTATGAAATGACCAAAAGTTTTTTTGAAAGTGAAATATCCCTTTAAGGCATGGTGCTGAGTAGTGCTATAATAAGAGAGCTCATTGCATGGCCAATACATTCATAATATGTTATTGTTAGTAGCCTACTATGTAGGGGGATTGCTATAATATGTTATTGTTAGTAGCCTACTATGTAGGCCAGGGGGATTGCTATAATATGTTATTGTTAGTAGCCTACTATGTAGGCCAGGGGGATTGCTATAATATGTTATTGTTAGTAGCCTACTATGTAGGGGGATTGCTATAATATGTTATTGTTAGTAGCCTACTATGTAGGGGGATTGCTATAATATGTTATTGTTAGTAGCCTACTATGTAGGGGGATTGCTATAATATGTTATTGTTAGTAGCCTACTATGTAGGGGGATTGCTATAATATGTTATTGTTAGTAGCCTACTATGTAGGGGGATTGCTATAATATGTTATTGTTAGTAGCCTACTATGTAGGGGGATTGCTATAATATGTTATTGTTAGTAGCCTACTATGTAGGTGGATTGCTATAATATGTTATTGTTAGTAGCCTACTATGTAGGGGGATAAGGGATTGCTATAATATGTTATTGTTAGTAGCCTACTATATAGGGGGATTGCTATAATATGTTATTGTTAGTAGCCTACTATGTAGGGGGATTGCTATAATATGTTATTGTTAGTAGCCTACTATGTAGGGGGATTGCTATAATATGTTATTGTTAGTAGCCTACTATGTAGGGGGATAAGGGATTGCTATAATATGTTATTGTTAGTAGCCTACTATGTAGGGGGATTGCTATAATATGTTATTGTTAGTAGCCTACTATATAGGGGGATTGCTATAATATGTTATTGTTAGTAGCCTACTATGTAGGGGGATTGCTATAATATGTTATTGTTAGTAGCCTACTATGCAGGGGGATTGCTATAATATGTTATTGTTAATAGCCTACTATGTAGGGGGATTGCTATAATATGGGGATATAGTAAATTGCAAATCAAAAATTGGACTGCTTTGGCATTTAACATACAGAGAGCAAGGAAACATGCCAGAACAACATTCCCCTTCATTGTTATAAGATAGTTGAGCGTTGAGAAACCACTGTTAATATGGTCAAAGTCCAAGACTAAGTCAAGACTTTTTAATGGATACAAAAAGATCCCATAAGTGACTGAAATCTCTGATGATCCAAGTTCAAGGTTCAATGTTCAAGTACTTTATTCATCTCTGGTACATATTGTACAACTTATTTTGTTTGCCTTCCTTCAGACAATGTAGCTGTGTGTAATAATGGTTCAAGTGCAGTACCTAACTAATTCCACTAATGCATTACTAAAAATACCACAATCTGTAGCTAATGTTACTGACATGGATGTCCATAAATTACCCAGTGTGGTATTTATGCTAAGGTTTTTGTCCATGCAATGTTTGCTTTCAGATGTATCCAAAAATGCCCTCTTATAGGCATCTCACTTACTAGTTCAATTCAAGTTGTGTTGGATGACTGCCTCCCAGACTGCCTGACCTGAAAAGGCAGTTTTGAGGGAAAAAAAGGTCCCATCCAACAATAAAATGATGAGATGACAGGTAATTAAGACAGGATCAGATATCTAAAATTATTATTTTTCATGGTTGCTACTTCTTGGTACTGCTAAATTTGCACAAAATATGCAGACATGAAGTGCTAGACTGGAACACTTCCCTTTATACATCAGCTTCAGCCTCTCCCGTGAATGATCCTGCCTGCATGCCTATTTCCCCCAATGTTGTCAGAAAACCTGACTATTAAAAATATGCGCACTACCCTGTACATGAAATAGCTTGTACTGTCCTCCATGTTTGCAACACATTAGTATCACAGCCTGGCAGAACCAATCCATGTCTCCGCTGACCCCCAGCAACATGTCGTTACGCTTTCTAATCAGATTTAGAGACAACAAGTGAAAGGGCGGACCTCTCTGGGCCGCTTGCTTTCACAAATGGATCTGCTTAATATGGGAGATTAATAGACTACTATCTAATCTGCCTTGTGATTGCAGCTATGATCTGGTTACACTGAAGCATGATGGATGTGGAGGTAGACGGATGTAGGAGGCATGTTGTTAACCCTTTGGAATCCAGGCTTTGAAAAGCATTAGATAAAAGTGTACATGAGTACTATATACTGTTCTTGTAAACCTGTTGGATTCTTACCATAAACCCATCAAATCCCTTCACTCACACAATAGAGTATTGTTTGTGTGTGTTTGCGCTGAATTGTGATTTTAATACTTTAATCTACCAATTTAGCCAGGCATTAATGCCAGTTCACTTGGTTGGATAGTCCCTAGATCACTGTTTCCCAAACAGTGGGTCAGGACTCAGGACCCATTTGTGGATCCACATATCCAGTACTTTACCCCAGCACCACCAGGTCACCCTAACTTGTGAGATTTCTTTTTTTTTTTTGTTTTCTTTCACTTTTTTTCCAATAATAAATGAATTAATTGTGTCACCAACATGTGTCCTTTTTGCCTAGCCTGGGCACCATTTCATTTCGGGTATATGATCCGGTTGGGAGCGGATGATATCGTTATGTCATGTTGTAGTATTGTTTTGTAGACAGGCAGGAACAATCAAACGGAACGTCCTTTTCCCTCAAACCGATTTTTCTCAATAAAAGCTACAGGCTACCAGAGCTTTTATTGTTATTCTTCCGGTTTGAGGGAAAAGGACGTTCCGTTTGATTGTTTCTGCCTGTCGACTACAAAACAATACTACAACATGACGTAACGATATCATCCTGATGACTACAAAACAATACTACAACATGACGTAACGATATCATCCTGATGACTACAAAACAATACTACAACATGACGTAACGATATCATCCTGATGACTACAAAACAATACTACAACATGACATAACGATATCATCCGCTCCAGACCGGTTCACACAGCACTTTTGGAACAGAGACCAGGCTTTCCTCCGAGGTGGAAAGCCTGGTGAGGCGAGGTTACTTTTTGCCAGAGGTTCCATGTATCCCACAGGGCATATCTAATATGAGCTGGGTTGTGTAAATGAGGTTCACTTGAGGTTCTCCTAATTTTTCAACAAATTCACCCAGTTACACGGATCATCATCCCCAACACATGTGCCTTTTTAACCAGTTAAAAATATGGTATGGTCCAAGTCCTTCTGCCTTACATACCTACCTTACGTACTGAGGCTCCCTGAAACATCTAGCTAGTATTACTGGTGCACAACAAAGACTGCGTGAGGGGCTAAAACACAAATGTATGTTTTTGTGATCTAAAGGGTAATGTGAAATCGGTTCATTTCTTGTCATAATGATTTTGTTTCTTCTCTAGAAGAAGGTGTGATAAGATGAACTTGAATGAATATACAGAATATTCAGGTATTTGATGATGGTTGCTGATTGAAGAATTAAAAATATACCGTTGCCTACTGAGGGCAAATAATAATTACAATAGAAAGAACATGACTCCAACAGTAGAATAAATCATTCAAATGAGTCACATTATAGGCTCTACATGTATCAATGGCACATGGTGCTGCATAGAGAACTGTTCTGTAGCCTCTGTTGTGTTGTGTTCTGGTCTACTCTAGTCTGCTTACTCTATCTGGTCAGCATCTGATATGTATCTGGTGTTTGAATTTGATATGAACAGCAGTGTCTACAAACTCTACATATTATTTATGGACATATTTTGTATGAGTATGGCATGCTATAGGCCTATCTCACAGAATTTCCCCGCCCCCTTTTTACGCCCCCTTTCGGAGCTAGTGGTGATAGCGTGACGTCACTCCATAGACACTACATGTTAACAGAGGTAATTTAAGAAGTCTACAACTTTTGTTTTCTCAAGGTAAGGTTTGTTCTATCTGTTCGAGCTGATTTACCATCTTGTTTGCTTCATAATAATATTGGTCTGTCACATTTTTACATTAGGAAATGTACTTAGATTCTCCAGAGAAATAAACGTGTAAATGCTAATGTTAAATGACACCACTATCTACCGGAAGTGGGCGTGGAAAGCGGGCTGTGAGATAGGCCTATTGGCACGCACTCTGTAAAACAAGACACCAAAGCCCCCACTGCCCCCCCTGGAGGGCACGCTGCTCCTTACACCCCATGTGATCTACTGTATTCTAGTCAGTGTTTTTAACCTTGGATTGTACAGTATGGTACTGATGGTACAGTATGGTTTGAACTGATCCGATTGGCTGACCAACATTGCTTGCTTAGAGATATCTGCGCTCGCCTCTCGCAAGCAGAGCTAAAAGTTACCAATCAAGGATTGTGAATTGGTTTTGACTGGACAACTGCAACACATCGTAATTTGTGGAAAGTGGTGTAGGTGTAACTTAGGTGTAAGAACACCTTATTTCTTTAAAGTGTTTTTTAACACAGGAATTTTGTTTTCGATTCGTGTAAGTTTTATTTTAAATGTTTGTTTATGGGTTTCATCTTTATTTGTTATATTTTATAGAGGGAGGGACAGTAAGTTGACAAGAGTCAGAGATAAGTTGCGTGCTCTGCTCGCGCACAAGTAGGTCATTCATGGCCAACTTGTGTGCAACGCGCAAGTTGCCAGCTGGACAGAGTGCATTTCTAGTTTACTAGCAATGACCAAAACAAATCTCTTAATCCAACTGTAGGATTACCCGCTGTGAGAACATGTTATGGCCAGGTTGATGTGTGCTAGTAATGGTATGCAATAAACCCTGAGTGTTAAATTAAAATTTGACACTCACTGTTGTGTAATATATTTTGAAAATGAGCAGCCATTTTCCTGGACTTCTATTGTGAAGAATTATAAAATCCTTTGGGTTCATTGGTCAATTTGTAACTCACACACCGTGCCCCTTGTCTCTGGAACGCTCTCCCTCAGGATGTCAGAAATGCACACTCCCTGGACATATTTAAGTCAAGGCTAAAAACACACCTTTTTACTATACACTACGGTTCCGCTTAGTTTTAATCAGTATGATTCATACAGCTATGCACTTTTTACCATGTTTTACTATGGTTTTTTTTATTGCTATGGTATTTGTGTCTTTGATTTGTTTTTGATGTATTAATGTTGTAAAGTGCACAGAGACCCCCTGGGGTGATTTTGTACTATAAATAAAATAAACTGAGAAAATGTAGCCTACAAATATAACTTATAATATAACATGTGCGTTTGTGTGGGTGAAATGAACACTCAGGATTTTACAGTATAACTGTGGGGATGTTTAACCCGTGGCTGTCATTAAATCTCTGTTCTTACGTACCCCACTACCCCAAGGTCAGGGTTCTTCTGAGTATCTGCATGTATAACTCAGATGTCCTTGTGACATAGATAAGGACCCCCCCCAACACACACACATCTCGCCGCTTCCTGCTCTCACCCACATTATTCCCCCCCCATCTCCCCCTCTGTCTGTTTGTGAGCACCTGGACTGAAAAAGGGAGACATCATTTAAATAAAGGAAAAACCTTTGCCCTGCATTTTTCTCATCTGCCTGTGATACTGTAGTGCCACCATAAGGCAGATTTTTGCAAAACACATTTCTTTATATTACTCGCACAGATTTTATTCATACATCATGCAAATCAGTAGGCTATACGCTATCTCTATAGTCATGTGATCAAGACGGGTCTGTTTGATTTTTCATATTCCATCCTGAATCCTGATTGGCTACGATCTAAAGTTTTCAGTTTTCAGCTGCACATCATGAAAGCAGCGTCCGATTTCGGTGAAACTGCACGCATATTCCCACTAGGCTGCGGAAGAAATTTGACATTTTTCAAAAATCACTCCTATCCTGGTGGAAGCCTGTGCCCCGAGGGGCACTTTTTCTAGTTGTCTTCACCAGGCCGAAGGCATGGGGAGAGAGTATGTTTAGTTGTCTCCACCAGGCCGAAGGCATGGGGAGAGAGTATGTTTAGTTGTCTCCACCAGGCCGAAGGCATGGGGAGAGAGTATGTTTTGCACTCTTTCCGTGTGTCCTTGTGTCCTTCTGTCCGTCCGTCACTCCGTCTGCGTACAGCTAATCTCCGGCACCGTTGGCCCGGCTGATGCCAAACTGTGCACACTCACTCCCTGGATGCCAACAACAAACCTCTGCCCCAAATCTTTCACAACGGCCTGTTATAGCGCCACCATGAGGCCGACTTTTGCAAAACACATTTCTGTAGATTACTAGTACACATTTTCCATACATCACGCAAATCGGTATACACTATCTCTATAGTCATATGATCAACACGGATCTGTCTGCTCATTTTCAGCAATGCCCTGCACATAGAAACACACAGACAGACACACACATTAAAACCTGGGAGCTGACCAGTACAACCAGACCAGTCTTATACTGTTGTCCACTAAGCAGCTCCACTGGAGCAGTTGGGGGTTCAGTGCCTTGCTCAAGGGCACTTCAGCTGTGTTGGGTGAGTGATGACCACTCACTTCCCGACCCAGATTTTTCCTGCCTGTCTGGGGAATCAAACCGGCAGCCGGCAGGGCGCTCCTCTAACCCTTGTGTGCTGGGTTAGAGCCCCGATTCCATCCCCATTGGCTAAAATTGCCTTCCAAAGTTCGTTAATAAGTCCGTTTTGAACAAAATGCCTCAAATCTTAACACAGCGTGCGATTTCCATGCAATTTTGCACACACATTAGGCAGAGGAAGAAATGCCACTTAAACATTTTCAAATCAGCCTCATGGTGGTGCTATAACAGGCCAATTCCTGTTTTTACCTATTGACCGATTCCGTAACGGGTCTCATGGTCGCAGCCTACGTATTTCCTGTAGGCGGAGACGACACATCTGCGGTTTCCCCCACCAAGCTTCTACTACAGTGAATGGAAAAGTGACTGATGTTAGTCTGCCTCAAACGTTACTCTTTTACCTGCTTTGTACTAACACTAACATTACAAAGATAACCAGAACATCAATCTTTCTGTTTTAGGAACACAAGGCTGCTGTACTTTATACCTCATACTTTAATGCTTAGTATGAAGTATAAAGTACAGCAGCCTTGTGTTCCTAAAAAAGAAAGATTGGGTATTGGGTAAGACTGACGTTATGTATCTTTCAGGAACTTTCACTGCTTTGTCTCAACCATTACTCAATGGCTCTGGTCTCAGCTACCGCGGTGGATATTTTGACATTCCGTTTTTTTTTTTTTCTTATGTTGCCACTACTGTTGGAGCAGCCATAAACTACACAGGTTCATCCCGATGTTCTGGGCATCTTTGTAATGTTAGTGTTAGTACAAAGCAGGTAAAAGAGTAACGTTTGAGGCAGACTAACATCAGTCACTTTTCCATTCACTGTAGTAGAAGCTTGGTGCGGGGAAACCGCAGATGTGTCGTCTCCGCCTACAGGAAATACGTAGGCTGCGACCATGAGACCCGTTACGGAATCGGTCAATAACTGCACCGATCTGTGTACAACTTTGTATGCGCACTTGGCTAGATGCTAAGGAAAAACCTTTCTACATTTTTCGCATCTGCCTGTTATAGCGCCACCACGACTCCAATCTTTGCAAAACACATTTCTTTAACTATTTGTTTTCTTTCACTAACACAGATTGTATCCATACATCACGCAAATCGGTACACTACACACTATCTATATAGTCACGTGTTCACAGATCTGTTTACATTTTCATATATTACTCCTACACATTTTATCCAAACATCAAAAATACTAAATACTATCCTGGTGGAGACCCTGTGCCCCGAGGGACACTTGTTCTAGTTTCACCGTCTGGAAAGGTAATTAAATAACAGAATGTACTGAAAATGAGAATCACTATTCAGATCATAGATTTCTCTCTCTCTCCACCTACAGTATGACACTTGTAGAATTCTGTACTAAATCTAAAACAACTAAGATCTTCTCTTATGGGGGTCCCCTGGCAACAAACCTTTATGAAATGGGGGTCATGTGTGCCCGCTGGCTTAGTGGTCCAGACTCCAGGCGCATGCCACATCTCTGGCCTGCCCAATGCTGCATGTTTGAGTCCCGTTCATGACACTCCCCATCTCTCTCTTCCTTTTTCACTTATAACTATCAATAAAAGCCTAAAACAAAACACATACGTATCAAATTTGGAGGTCCTTGACATGAATATGTTTGAGAACCACTGCCATAGGACACACAGGAAACATGTGGCACGTGGACCTCACACAGATGAGATATCCTCCTAGATGGGAGCCTGTTATAGTACACTGCTATATCCTCAGTGTTCATTTAACCCTGAGAGTGTACACATAGAACCAAATGGATTTGGTCCCATGTGTGCAGAGTTACACATGAGTAAGGGTCCGTTTGGTTCCATTTGTTACACTCTCTGAGTTCAATGTACACTGAGAATTTGACAGTTTATTTACTGATGTAGTGTGACTGATTCCTCACAGGCACACTAATTATCTCATACTTAACACTGAACCTGTGATGCACCTGCCACAGGGCGAGAGAGTATGGAAGGGATAGGACTATTTTCTCTCTCTTACATTACCACACTCTTCAACGTCCCCCCCCCCCCCCTTCTCTCTGTCTCTCTCGCTCTCTCTCTCTCTCTCTACATTATATACAACACTCTTTCAGTGTCTTCTTCTCTCACCCCCTCTGTCTGTTCTTTCCATGCCTCAGTTTGTTCTTCCTCCCTGTAATTTCTCTCTTATATTTCCTCTCTCTCTCTCTCTCTCTCTCTCTCTCTCTCTCTCTCTCTCTCTCTGGGAACCAGCTGGGAAACTAGCCCTAGGATACAGGAGAGAAGTATGCAACCATATGCTACATCTTTTCACGGTGTGTGTGTTTGTGTGTTTGCGTGCGTGTTTGTGTGCGCGCGCGCGCGTGTGTGTGCGTGCGCGTGCGTGCGTGCGTGTGTGAGAGAGAACAGAGAAGGCAGTCACAACGATGATTGGGCACGCATGGGGGCTACCAGACATTGTAGTCCTATTTGCAGCTAAAACAGGGTACAGTATTCTCCTGTTGTGAATGCCTTCAGTGTCGATTATAAGTGCTCTTTGACTTGTAAGAGTAGGTGGACACACACACACATGAGCACACACACACAAACACACACACGCACGCGCGCAGATGCAAAACTGTACAGGCTGCCTGCTGGGGCGGAGCTGTTTCAGACTGTGACACGGCTCGCTCATTAGACAGCTTCTGGTTGGATCTGGGCCAAATATCTGCATGTCATAAAAGTGGCTGTTGGAAGAGAGTCTAACACGTGGATGGCTACTGTTCAAAAAGTCCAGGGCTCTCTGTAGGGGATTTGGTCACAATTGTTAATCCAGTGGTGGAAGGTAATAAGGCAACATAAGAACACAAAGTCATGGCCAAAGCATTTCTGGGGTCCCCAGCCAAAAACGTTGAGAACCCCTGGCCTGTACTAGCTGATGCTAAAACTTTTCTGATGACCCTGCAATTTACAATATATCAGGTCAGTGATATAACACAAAACAAAACAGTTTGGGACACGGTGGCACAGTTGGTAGTGCTGTCGCCTCACAGCTAGAAGGTCCTGGGTTCGATTCCCGCTTGGGACGCTGTGGGTGCTGGCGGCGTGTTTCCTCCTCTGCGTCATCAGTGCCCATACCCGAGGTGGGGTTGGCGAAAGGGCCTTTCTGTGTGGAGTTTGCATGTTCTCCCCGTGTCCCCTAGGGTAGGTACCCTCACAAAAACATGCAGTAATCCTGGTCTCTAAACTGCCTCCCCCTGGCCAGCCGGGGCGCCTGATGGAAGGGAAAGGAACTGGTTGGAATAACGTGTTCCTTCCACGCGCTACGTCCAACCAGGGAAACTCCCCCCTGTCAGGTGTAAAGGAGCAACTTGGACACTCAGGCATTTCATCCAACCAGGGAAACTCCCCCCTGTCAGGTGTAAAGGAGCAACCTGGACACTCAGGCAATTAAGGAAGCATGAGTTCAAGTCCGTTGCTCTCCCCATGTCCCCCATATATGGGGACTAGGTTGGCGGAGGGTGTGTAGAGCTCAGGATCACATTAGATAATTGACACAGGGGTGAAAAATGGGTTGCAAAATTATGGGATAAAAAAAAGCGATGTTAGCTTGAATTTGTTGAATTTGTTGAATTTGTCATGCCTGCTAAGATACAACTGCTTGTTTAGGAAGTGTTAGGCTACTAATGCATTCCAGTACAATAGAAAGAAGTGTAGCTACTAATGCATTCCAGTACAATAGTCTGCCGTTAAATATCAAGCTACATTCATTTTAACGAGAGTCACAACAAGTAATTATTTAAAATTTCTATTATCCTTAACCGACTTTTAATTCTGTTTTATATATATATATATATGTTTATATAAATAATTCATCTAAACTGTATTGTGCCAAATGTGCCAAATGTCACTTTGTATATATTGGCCACGACAAAGTTTATATTTGTTATCCTCCATGATTTGAATCCATACATGCTTTTTTAAATTCATCAAATACAAACCAAAGTTAATCCAATTAAACTAAACCAACCCAAACCAAACCAAACCAAACCAAACCAAACCAAACCAAAGACATTCATTTTACATAGGTTTCTTTATCATCTGTATACTAGCACTTAAGGAAAGCCATTTGGGGGCATCAACAGCCATGTTCTGCCGTCTCCCCAGACCACCATCCTCCCACCACTCACTGTTTCTTCCCCCCTCCAGGCTAGGAGTGGAGGGGCGGGCTCTGTCCCTCATTAACCCTGCCGTCTGGGTAAATCAAAGAGCAGGGCAGAGGCGAGGGCCTCTGACTGCCATCCAGATAAGCAGAAAACTCTACAGCAGCACATAGCCTACAGCTCAGTGATATATGGATCTGCAGAGGCTAATAGCAATGTATTGACAGGAAAATGGTGTGCTTATCCTGCTCCTGCTGCAGCGCACCAGAGAGGTCCCCAAAGCAGATGGGATACACTTTAGGGAGAGGAAGAGGAGAGGAGGGGGGGAGGAGAAGGGGTAAAGGATGAAGTGGAATTATACTGGGACAAATTATCTACTGTTTAGAGCTTCATTGCAGCCAATTTGTCTCTATGAGTTTGGTACCACACAAACAGCCTGCAGTTCCTGTGTGTACGACTGATCATAGGAGGCCATTTCTACTGCCTTTTGAGTACATTGAGTACATTTACTCAAATGCTGTACTTAAAGGGATATTTCACTTTCAAAAAGACTTTTGATCATTTTATCGTCTACTCAGGCTTATGTGAACACCCCAGACAGTTTTTAAGTTACTTGATTCAGTATTTAGATATTTGATATTTATTTTAGCTACGCCACTGCCGTTTCTATTAGATTTGATTCCCCATCGATGATGTCACTGGTGGACGGGTTTCTGAATAGCCCTCCTATGAGACAAAGACCGAGTAGAAAAACATTGTTGTATTTCATTATGATCATTAGTGAGGACCAATTATACGAAGATAGGTTGAAAAGTGGTGTAGTGGTCCTTTAAAAACAATTTTGAGGTACTTTGACTTTACTTTCCAGATGTGGATTTTTAATACAAAACATACATGAACCACTTCTTATCTTATACTTCGGCATTTGAAAATACAAAAGCCTTATAACGTTACACTTAACATACACTTATAAAGTACTTTTTACACCACTGACATTTTCTACACACATTCTTACTTTCGACTTTCCAAGTCAGCTACATATTTGATGTATATACTTTTATATGCACATGTATCGATATGCACATGTATCGATATGCAAACAGCAAAATAATGTATCGATTGACTTTGTATCGTATCGTATCGTATCGAATCGTTTTGCAATACAAATAATATAGATTGTATCGATGTTGAGTACTTGTGCGTTGTATTGAGCAATTTTAATATTTCACACAGAAATTGCTAAAAGTTACTGTATTGATTTTTAATCATTGAATCGTATGTGCCATAATTTTTGTATTTTTCCAGTTTTTCATGTGTCTATGAGGTGACAGTACTTCATTAGACACCCTGGAGTCGTTTTTATGTGCAATGGTGTATTAACTTTGTATTTAGGGTTTCTTCCTGGAGGCTGAACCCTTGACAGTCAAACGTGCCAATGAAAAAAACAGTAATATAGTGACATCACATTATCAGCCCCTCCCCTAACCCCTCCCCCTTTATCATCTAACTACAGCTGTGGGTGTGGCTTAAGTTCAGGTGGATCACCACCCATCACCACCCATCAGGCAAACCAGGCATACTTAATGAACTGGTGGCGGTGCCCACATAAAAACGACATTTTAACAAAATATGTACACTTTTTTTGAAAAACTTCTTCCTCCTTATATAACAATAAGACCTGATGATCATGTTTTAGGGTGGAAAAAAATCATGGCACTCCATCTTTAAAATCACCATCTCCGTCATTCAGTAGCATACTCCTACGTGGGACCAAATGTTTGTATACAGTATACTGTTAGTCAGGCATAAGGCTAGGGTTTAGCTGTCCCCTCATAGTTCCCTCTTAAAGTGATTCATCAGTCAGTTTGATCTTATTAGTTAGTTTTCCAATTAAGACTTAGTTGATTATTCTCTTTTATGCTTTTTTCCATGATGAATGAATGTTTTTGAAAAATGATGAGCACATCATTTCTACCTGTCTTTCTACCTGTATTCTACTGTATACCGGTAGGCCAACAGCCTGTCTATACCGGTAGGCCAACAGCCTGTCTATACCGGTAGGCCAACAGCCTGTCTATACCGGTAGGCCAACAGCCTGTCTATACCGGTAGGCCAACAGCCTGTCTATACCGGTAGGCCAACAGCCTGTCTATACCGGTAGGCCAACAGCCTGTCTATACCGGTAGGCCAACAGTCTGTCTATACCGGTAGGCCAACAGCCTGTCTATACCGGTAGGCCAACAGCCTGTCTATACCGGTAGGCCAACAGCCTGTCTATACCGGTAGGCCAACAGCCTGTCTATACCGGTAGGCCAACAGCCTGTCTATACCGGTAGGCCAACAGCCTGCCTATACCGGTAGGCCAACAGCCTGTCTATACCGGTAGGCCAACAGCCTGTCTATACCGGTAGGCCAACAGTCTGTCTATACCGGTAGGCCAACAGCCTGTCTATACCGGTAGGCCAACAGCCTGTCTATACCGGTAGGTAGGCCAACAGCCTGTCTATACCGGTAGGCCAACAGCCTGTCTATACCGGTAGGCCAACAGCCTGTCTATAACGGTAGGCCAACAGCCTGTCTATACCGGTAGGCCAACAGCCTGTCTATACCGGTAGGCCAACAGCCTGTCTATACCGGTAGGTAGGCCAACAGCCTGCCTATACCGGTAGACCAACAGCCTGTCTATACCGGTAGACCAACAGCCTGTCTATACCGGTAGGCCAACAGCCTGTCTATACCGGTAGGCCAACAGCCTGTCTATACCGGTAGACCAACAGCCTGTCTATACCGGTAGGCCAACAGCCTGTCTATACCGGTAGGCCAACAGCCTGTCTATACCGGTAGGCCAACAGCCTGTCTATACCGGTAGGCCAACAGCCTGTCTATACCGGTAGGCCAACAGTCTGTCTATACCGGTAGGCCAACAGCCTGTCTATACCGGTAGGCCAACAGCCTGTCTATACCGGTAGGCCAACAGTCTGTCTATACCGGTAGGCCAACAGCCTGTCTATACCGGTAGGCCAACAGCCTGTCTATACCGGTAGGTAGGCCAACAGCCTGTCTATACCGGTAGGCCAACAGCCTGTCTATACCGGTAGGCCAACAGCCTGTCTATACCGGTAGACTGAATGTGTCAAACTGACATATTGAGGCTTCCCCCCAGTAGGCTACCTTCATATTCAGTAGATCCTGCGATCTTCTGTGGCCTAAAGATATCGCTATAAAATGTTCTAAAGAAATACATATTTAGCCCCATGCTCGAATGCCCCCGACCCCCTGTCACTCATCTTTTACTTTCTCTAATAACAACCTAAAACATGAACCTTGGTTGAAAAAAACTAAAGTTGTCCTTTAAATACTACTCCTACAAAGTTTGTCAAAATTATCACATGAATCGGTACACATTATCTCTATAGAGGGTATGCACATGACATCATCGTACATGGAAGTTATGCGGGAACGCCCACTGAGTGGCAAAAAACTACTTTCTGGCCTTGACCCAAACAGAAAAGTCCTGTCTGATTGCATTAAACAATGTTAAACTCACCAACATTGCAGCTGTACGAAAAGCTCGAATTATCCTCTTTCTATCTGCAAAGTTTTTGTTTCATAAAAATCCACCATAGAAACGTTATGAGCTACTTTCTGTCAAGAAATGCCCTGCATTTGATTATTTTTCTAAGTGTCAGAGTTTGGTAGTGCTTGTTTTCAATAACACAACATTTTGCTGCCTCCTGCATTATGTGACATTTAGAAACAGGTGGTACGCAGGACGGTTGAGTGATTTCCAACGAGCACTTCCAAACTCCAACACTCCATGCTGCTCAATGTTTTGCCACTCAGTCTAGATGAGGGGAGCGTGTCTTGATGGGAAAATCATGCATGTGCATACTAGTCAAGTGATCAAGACGGATCCGTCAGACTTTTTTAAATATTCCATCATGTTTGGTGTGTAAAACCTTTTCTAGTTTTACATAATTTTACATTCATGGTAAATGTTGTAAAAGTTTCACTTAAGTCACCTGTTAAACAGTAGTGTGTGCACATGCGTGCGTGCGTGCGTGCGTGCGTGCGTGCGTACAATCCAGGAGGTCTTTAACCCTTTCACCTATAGCTAATTTATTTTTCATCAACTATTCTGGTATTTGTTGTGTCTAGACCCAAAGCTAGTATGGTATGGGAAATACACAGACCGGTGGGTCCTAGCATTACTCTTCTCTGACACAAGGCAATAGATCAAGATGTAGGGTGTCCTTCCCTATAGTGGAGTTTTTAATGTTGGAGTCAGTAGGTTATCACTATGGGGCCTGCACCTTGCTCTAACTGCCAGCTTTATCACCCACAGCCAATACTGCCTCTGAAGTGGCTGGTGGAGATGCAGGAGATCAGGCCTAATGGCATCACTTCATCAACCATGAGAGAAGGAACGAAACTCTATTGGTGTTGTATAGACATAGTGGTAATATCAATATTATGGCCATGTACTGTATATGACCACTATAGAGAATTAATGCTTTATTGGGATTTGGAATGGAATTCATGTTTTTACATTCACCAGAAAAGCCAAGCGGCAGCCAAGCGGCAGCGGTGGCCGAACGGTTTGCGGAGCGGTCTTGATACCGGAAGGTCGCCAGTTCGTATCCCCGGACCGGCACGTTAAAATTACCACCGCTGAAGTGCCCTTGAGCAAGGCATTGAACCACTACCATGAAATGTTCTATGAGCAGGGCCTGGCTGTAAACAAGTATCTGATGCTTAGTCCAGTTACCCTGGGTAAATATAGTAACTTTGCTTTGCTTTGCTTTGCCAAGGTCAGTCCCACAATCCCACTACAACTTTTGACCACAGTGCTTTGGTCTTCGATATCATTAGAGCATCAGCACTTTGCCAGCCATGGTAAGTGGTAATGCATACTTCCCTGGATGCCTGTGTTGCTTGGTGGAAAAAAAACAACAACTGAAAAATCACGTCATGACATATTTCAGTTGAAAATCTGTTATTTTCAGCTAGCAACACAGGCATCCGACAAAGTATAAATTAAACCTAATAACTGGCCTGCAGCTGTCAGCTTCTTGGGGATTTGGCCGACAACTTTCAGTTTGTATGCCAGCCTCTCTAACTGAGTGACATAACTCTCTTCACAATACCGATGAGGATATTCAGAGGGTTTTGTCAATTGAGCACACAAGATAATATTCCACTGTGTCACTTCCAGTGCCTTTCGTTCACATTCAGTAAAACATTACTTCACACGCAAATACATTTGAAATAGGTGCTTCATTTTTTTTGAAGCCAAAAAAAGTCTACAGCTCTTATAGTAAGCTACCTCTAGAGATAATTATTCTAAATTTCGTTACAAGAATATGGTTCAGTGTCACCTATTTTAGGCTTCAGTTTAAAAGCCCATCTCCACTGTGACAGCATCGGCACTTAATTTTGTTGGCTATGTTCATGAGAGCCACAGGCGCCAAGAAAAGTACACACAAATTGTAATGATTATGAACATTGGAACATAATGAGGATGCATCTGGATCAATGAGCACCGTGGGCATAGTCATGTTGCCATCCTCCCAGTCCCAAATGTCTCTCCTCTGAAGGAGACGACATATGACCATCTTTACATCTGGACTCCAAGCACTGCACAGGGGCCGCCATGTCCCACTGTCCCAGCCAGAGATTATCCACTTGACATCTTTATAGCTCCATGGCAAGAATACTCTTCTGCCGAATTGGAGGAAGTCAGAATGGACCCACAAGGCCCGGTGAAGGACATCAGAGTTTTGTGTTGAAATAATTAGCCTGCTTAGCTGCCATCTGGGCTCTTGTTTCTGGCACGCGGCCTAAGCCAGGTGCTCCATGAGTAAAGCCACAGAGAGGCATACAGCAGATGAAGCCACAGAGAGGCATACAGCAGATGCTCATGGCCAGCATCAGAGATCTTGCAATTGTTCCTGCAGTGTCTCAATAATATAGGTGGATGTTTCCACACATATACTCTATAGTATAGACTTATACTAAGACTCCACCTTATTATCTACTGTATAGAGTACTGTATAGAGTCTATACCAGGGGTGCCCACACTTTTTAGACTTGAGAGCTACATTTAAAATTACCAGCTCAACCAGATCTACCCACCAAAAATATATATAACCCATTGCTGAAAGTAGTTACGTATTAGACAAAGATCACGATCTACCTTTTGGGCACGCCTGCTCTATAGTATAGACTTATACTAAGACTCCACCTTATTATCTACTGTATAGAGTACTGTATAGAGTCTATACAGTACTCTATACAGTTGCCCATCTTCGCACAAGAGTCAGCTTACCCCACTACAATTCTGAACTAAAACCAAAGGGGGCAAAACAGGTGCGGCTCGTTTGAGGACAGCAACTAGAAGCATTATATCACTTCCAATGCAAACCATAAATAATCCTAAATTCAATTACAGTTCATCACAGTATCACAATTACATACTCAGACCCACCAAAAACGGCAAAATTGCCATTGCAGGCATTACTACTTTCTTTTACTGAAACCACCACGATAGCCTCACTCCATGCAAAATAAAACACTAAACAAACAAACCAAATAAGCAGTATTCTTATCTATGAAAACCAGGTGCCATTTAATTACCGGCCTCCCCCACAAAGTATGAAGTGGAAGGAGGGTTGAATGTTTTTTTCGTGTAGTTCAGTAGGCCAGTAACTTGATAAGGCCCCTGGATTTACTCCATGAGGTAAAAAGTTCCTGAGCAAGCAGCAGGCGTGCGGTTGTTGTTCCCAGAGGGCTGGGAAACCATATCTGCCCTGGAGGAGCATCCTCTTTGGTAAGCACTTCTTATCCAGGCCATCACTGCAGGCCGATAGCAGCAGGGTAATATCCAGTAACTGCAGCTTTATGTGAGATCCAATACTTGGATCAATCCCTTGGACAGAGCACAGAGGGGTTGCCATTAACCCCTGAGCTCTCTCTCTCTCTCTCAGTTTTACGCTTTCTTTCTTTCTTTCTTTCTTTCTTTCTTTCTTTCTTTCTTTCTTTCTTCCTTTCTTTCTTTCTTTCTTTCTTTCTTTCTTTCTTTCTTTCTTTCTTTCTTTCTTTCCCATTGTGTGTTAGACAAATTAATAGTTTGAAAGTGAAACAGGATTTAGACCATGTTTCTTTTTTAATTCAACTATTTTGAGCACCTGTGATAACAGGAATATATTTACAGATTAGTTAGGAAAATTGAGAGCAAAGACAAACATTTTATTATTATTGTATATATATTCAGTTTTCTTTTCATGAAAGCCAAATATCCTATGATATTTTTTTAAAGAAATCGTTAAGGCTGATATATAGCATTTTCTTTTACATTAAACATTGCCTGGTTTGGACAAAACATTAGGTTATTATCATTACATCATTACATTAGGTTATTATCATTTGTGAGGTCATCTTGACTATGTGATCTTAACATTTCTGCATGTATGCAGGTGGCTGGTGATGTAATTGTGTGTTTCTGTATCTAACATCGCTAAGTGCATGCATGTGTCATTACACACACGAATGATGTGTGTGCGTGCGAGCGAGTGAGCGTGCGAGCGTGCGTGCGTGCGTGCGTGCGTGCGTGCGTGCGTGCGTGCGTGCGTGCGTGCGTGCGTGCGTGCGTGCGTGCGTGCGTGCGTGCGTGGACTGGAGGCAACAGGAAAGCAGATCTTTACAGAAAGATGCGAATAGAGAAGAGAAAGTGAATGTTCTAATACTTTGGGGAGTATTGTCCCATATCTTGTCCCATGTGACTGAAGCAGAAGAAATGTTGAAGCGCCATCAGATATGTATCTCTGCTTGCCATTTGTATTCCTGTCACTGGATGTAATGACACTCACAGCTACAATTATTATTTTAACTTACTGCTACTGTAACTTAACTTACTTAACTTAGATGTAACTCTCTGTGAACAT
Source organism: Electrona antarctica (assembly GCF_951216825.1). Taxonomy (NCBI): domain Eukaryota; kingdom Metazoa; phylum Chordata; class Actinopteri; order Myctophiformes; family Myctophidae; genus Electrona; species Electrona antarctica. The sequence continues at coordinate 47,055,974 of NC_136808.1, read as the reverse complement.
GTTACAAAAAGGGCTTAATTCTTATCGTTCAGTTAGCTCTACAATTCAATTAAGGATGAATTGGGATTCGCTATAGATGCTTATAATTGAATAAACAAATGTGTCCTTGGCCAATTTTAGTTATAGTTATACTAAATATCAATTCAATTAATATTTATATTTCTGATTCACACTAATAATGTCAAAATTGGCTTCACAAGAGAGAGAACATGCCACACTGAATACAATTGTTATAATAATACTATAATAATAGTAATGATAATAATAAATGATAATAATATAAATAACATTGAGAGGAAATTGAGAAAATAATTCAAATGTACAATCAAAGTACAATTTTCATTAAGTAATACCAATATTTATGTGTTTTAAACAAAACAGAACAAACCTAAGATCAAAGGACAAAAGGGATTACATAGGGTGGATATTTGAAATAATTGTTACTGTATATAGCTAAGTTTCTCCAACTGAGGGAGAGAGAGAGAGAGAAACAGAACGGAACATTGTATTCCCCCTCCCCAAAGCAACTGTAAGAGACCAGTGTGTCACAAACGTGAAGTACTTCATGGGCTAGTCAGAAGTCAGAGTTTTACCTACCTTGAGTTTTTGTTTCGTTTTTTCCTTAGGAGGGTCAAGACCCCAGAGCTTGAACCCAGGTGTGGAGCCATAGAAAGGTTGCACACGTCCTCTTCCCCTCACACAAACATCATGGACAGGCATGGCAGCGCTCGGCCACATTACAGTAACAAGCAGTGGAGTGAGTTAGCCGTCCAGCCAGGCTGGCAGCCGGTCCATCGGTGGGTCGGTCAATCAGCCCAGGAGCGGAGACCAGGGGACAGGCACACTGGGAGAAGGGCTGAGGTTGAGTATAGGCTCTGCTGGAAGGCTTTTTCGCCTCGCCTTCCCTGAATGAAAGCAATCCCTAAGACTGAATGTGTAATGAGAGACCAGCTCCTGAGATTTTAGCTTTCTTAATCATGTTCATAATTAATTCAAGAACATTGATAATTTCATTACATTCTTTTTGTCTTATCAATAAATGATGTGGCTGCACTTTTGGTCTTGTGTATACGGAGGGAGAGTGGGAGGGAGGGAGAGGGAGAGAGAGGGATACTCGAAGTAATACTGCACTAAAAGCGCAGGAGATGGAAAATGATACAAACGGGGAAGTGGTAATTATAATCTTTGACCAAGCCACCGGCAGCACAATATGAAGTCAAGTGCCTACAAATAATTAATAAGGCCTCCTGTGTGTGTGTGTGTGTGTGTGTGTGTGTGTGTGTGTGTGTGTGTGTGTGTGTGTGTGTGTGTGTGTGTGTGTGTGTGTGTGTGTGTGTGTGTGTGTGTGTGTGTGTGTGTGTGTGTGTGTGTGGATGACGGTGCAGACTAGTGTCTTTACTGGAACGTAATGAGCACGTCTGTAATGCTTGTTTTAATAAACAAAGTACCACCGATACGCGGCACCTGGTTCCCACCAACAGAAAGTCGTGCTTGGCAGGACCCCTTGCGTCTTTCTACCTTGAAATGGGGTTCAAACTGAGTGCTTGATCCTCTCATGTCCTTCAAAACCAGTTGTATATCAGGTTTCAGAGACCCCACCACTACACTGAAGCACCTGACCACAGTTTTCTCTCCGCCTTCCTCCATGTGCCCCTCTGTCCCTCACTTGCCCTCGATCAGATCAAGAAATGAAAAAGAAAAAACGACATACAGTAGGCTGCATACAGTAGCCTATATAGTTCTGGGAACTTGGCAGCAGAAATAATGAGACAATATGCATTTTTAATAGTTTCATCTTCAGAATATTCAATAACCCTTCACCTCTGTGTGCCATTATGGATTTTGAGCTTCATCAATTGAACTCTGCTAGGGGGGGGGGGGGGGGGACAGACTAAAAAAGACTCGGCGCCGAAAATAGAATGAGAAAGGACAGCAGTGGAAAAATGGGATGTAATGGATATTAATCTCCTAAAAATACTACAAGGGGGTGACGGACTCTGAAGATAGATGGCGCTGAATCTCAGCCTGCTCTTTTACACCAAACAAGACATGCTGGCCACTTAGAGGGATGGCTGGGAAGTGTATGATTAGACAGTGAGCGATTGACCTCTGCGTGCGACGTGTAATCTGATAAGAGAAGAGGTGTATGGTGGTTTATTCAGAACATGTAGTCTTGATGAATAACATAGTTATTGTATTTCCTCATAGTTATTAAAAACACTTATTCAGACCTACATGTTTTAGGATTTTCCCATTACATCACACAAAACACCCATTGTCAATTCATTATTTCCTATTAATAGGAACTGAAATTGGTTGTGTTCTTTTTTTAAATTAATTAACAGGACATTTTATCATGGGAGTTTTATATGGTTGGTTATAGCATGCTTTGTCATTTGATTTCTGTCCCGTTATAATGGATTTGTAGCACATGACATGACACAATACAGATTGGTATTGCGCTATAGGGACATTAGAGATTCAAACACATTTATGTCCTATTTATTCCATATGTGCCACGGGCCATACTATCTTGAGATATAACCAGCTCACCAACAAGAAGCCTTTAATAAAATAAGAAAGTAAAGAGGTGAAAATAGAGATTTACGGCCGGCCATTCTGACGGCAGACTTGATATAAGGTGTTCATAACAAGTTTTGCATTTTATTCCCGGTCCCCTCACACACATTTTAATCATATTTTATGTGATCTATGTATGCTGCACTCATCTGCTCTATGTCACGCTGCTTCTCCCAACGTGTTCCTCTTAAACAGATTGCTACAATACTTGTAATGATGGTCCTGCCCATGCTGTGCTGTAGGAGAGGCGAAGGGAAGAGCAGGCTATAGTATTACCATAATACTCCTCCCCCTCCCTCCCTCCATTGTCCCAAGGGCCCATGTGGGAGACTGCATAGGGATGTGGGTTACTCTGTTGTGGAGGGGACTCAACTGGCTCTGAGTCCTGCAGGCTGCGTGGTGGACCCGAGTATGTGCCTCGCTGTGTATAGATGAATCTGTGTGTGTGTGTGCGTGCGTGTGCATGTGCGTGCGTGTGTGTGTGTGTGTGACTGGGACAGGGCTGAACCTGCCTGTGGGCGATGTAATAAAACCGCCACACGCTGCTGGTTGTGATGGTGGCGCTGCTGCAGCAGCATGAGAGGAGGAGGGGGATAAATATAAACCAGGCTTGCATCAAGGAGGAGACGGCCCTCCAGTCACAGCCTGACTTACATCCTAATAATTAGGCCCCTTTCCAATAAAACAGGGATTTGTAGCTATGCATCTATTTTACCTCCATTTGCTACTGCGGGGAGAGGTGTGTGCATGCTGCTGCTGCTGCTGCAAAGACTGGATGCCAATGCGGGCACAGGTCTAATTTCAGTCATTTTTACAGTTCTTTGTAACAATATCTATGGTACTAATTTTTCATATTGTTGGGGTTTTCATGGTGTTATTTCTACAGAAAAAGCTGGCTTGTCAATAAATTGTAGCACATAAAATAAAATACAAATTATGCAAATGTGAAAGGGAAAATGCAAATGCAATTCCAAAATCACATCGAAGCAGGTGCATTCTTGGGCAGAATAAAAACAATGTATTCCCCATTTCACCTGCCATTCCCTGGTTTGTACACACACACAAATACACTTGCATAATATGACTAACACAATATGCTACGTACTAAACTAGCATAGAATCAATTATACAGTAGGCTACACCCTACATTCTCTTTATTTGTATGTATTATAGCGAATTTGAATTCTATCCTATTGAATTTGGTGTGAGAATCTGTTGCGTGCATGTGCATTTGTGCAAGTATGAGTATGTGCGTGCGTGCGTGCGTGCGTGCGTGCGTGCGTGCGTGCGTGCGTGCGTGCGTGCGTGCGTGCGTGCGTGCGTGCGTGCGTGCGTGCGTGCGTGCGTGCGTGCGTGCGCACGCACGCACGCGGGGGGGTATAGGCAGGGGGTATCAAGCTAATTAAAGCATGCATTTGTCAGAGATTAAAGCCTTAAACAGAAAAGGTCACCTGAGCATCAGAGCACACAGTTTCTGCTGCTGTTCTCTTAGGGCAGTCTAAACCTTTTCAAGCTAAATGGTAAATATGCTATTTGCCATTGGTTGGGGGGAGGAGGTCTGGTTCCAGCCCAGTCCGACGCTCAGGTCAATGGTTCCTCACTGTCCATTAGACATGCTGGTCAAATCGGCTGATCTGTGTCATTTAGGGATGAAAAATAAGTTCTGGGACAAGATCAATAGGGGTAGCCATCTGTACCAGCTGTGATTAATTGACTGTCACCTTATTAATGACTGGCTGGTTACAAACCATTGCATTGGCCTTGTCAAAAATTGGCATTTCGTTCTTCTGCTGGTGAGTCTCAATAATGAATTCATGAGGTATTTCAATAACAATTTGAAGATATGTTGTATAGCCACCTGCGGTGAGTGTTTACAACAATATCTTGTCAGTGAAAATTAAGAAGGCTTAATACAATCTCATATTGCCATGGATAACAATTTGTATCTCTTCAAAGAAATATGATAGGCTACTCTCAAAATATCCATAACGCCACACCTAGAATATGATTTTTATTCATATTTCACATGCCAGGTTTAGTATTTAAAAGGTTTCTCAACACAATATGTGCTGGGTCACTCACTACACTTCTGTACTACTAAGTACTACTATATAGAATGTTATGTTCAACATACAGAGCATCAAGCAGCAGGTACAGAACTATTTTAGTAATGTTTTGTCTGTATGCAGTCAGTGGTTGTTTTTGGCAGGAGGTCTTTTGGATTTGGGCTTACCTTTTTTGACACTTCAGAAAATTCACTTAACTGTGTTCCATGAGACGAGATAATACTTGTATTGTTTATCGCAATATAAAAAACCCACAATAATCAGATCGTGGATGTTATTTTATCATGAAAGTATCCTTTGTCGTACACTAGACCTGAGTTGGCTTTGTACTTGGACCGCTTTCTTCCGGCTACATCAAATCCCCAAAATAGCAGATCTACAAGTTCACAATACGTCACACACACTGACATTTGAAAAGTGTTACAATAATCGTGACGTGAAGTTTTCATATCGTCCCAACCCTAATGAACTGATGGTTCTTTGAAAAGGGAACAAAATAACATTATGTAACCACAATTTTACAGTTATTGTTTTTCACTTCATCAACCATGGAATAAGATCTCTGACTCTCCCTCCTTTGTTATGGAGCGTCGCAGTCCCGCCCCCTTTCATGACAACGCCATGGCTCCAGGAAATAATTCCCAATGCATTTTTCCCATAGACATTTCAAAACGTATTTATTTAAAGACCATATAAGCGTCGTACAAAGCCAACTCAATATTTTGAGTTGGCTTTGTCCACAATATTTTGGACCAAACAAATAATTACAAAGAAGAAAAACAACAAAAGAAGTGTTGTAACCTGCCGTTTTCTTCTTCTTTATAATTATTTGTTCGGCCCGAAAAATTGTGTTTGTTGTCATGATTTGTCATGACAAGAGTTGGCTTTGTTCGAGGCTTAAAAGGTCTTTAAATAAATACTTTTTGAAATGTCTATGAGGAAAATGAACGGAGAATCATTTCCTGGGCCCTGGTAGGGGGCGGGACTGCGACGCTCTATACACTGAATGTATTATTCTAGTAGTTAAATTATTATCGTCATTAAATCTGATTTGTGAGTACACATAAGCTGTGAATGACAATACAGAATATCCTGTGATCCATTTTATTTTGTGTTGAAAACAAACAAATAACAGTGGTGTTCTCAAGCTCCATGATATTCAGCCAAGTGGTCTGTGTACAGGCTTATTGTGAATCCATTCAATTGTAATCTTGTTAGGTCCCAAGAAGCTGTCCTGTTATACATGGCTTTGAGAGAATGAAGAGCAAGACATTTCAGTTAGATATGAGTAATGGCTCTGGATAGCCAGTGTGGTGGAGATTTCATTTGATAAACTTGTGGTAGTAATTAGCCTAATCTTAAATCACTAGGCTACATTATTTCTAAATTAGATTATTAACCTGAAATAAGATTTTCAAATAAATGGCATTGCCATTTTTTATAGGCAGACCTTAAGTGAGTGAATAAGATGTTTTGATTAGGCTACATTTGTATTTAAAAGGGGATGAATATGATTATTTTCCATATCTTAGATTACACAGTATGCCTGTGTGAAAATCATTATACAGTAAAATATCAAATTTAATTTAACTGTGTATTCGTTTTTTATTTTACTACTACAGTTTATTATTTGTACATTATTGTTATTATACTATATTGTTTTTCCTGTTGCTATATTGCTTGAATCTCTCTCTCTCTCTCTCTCTCTCTCTCTCTCTCTCTCTCTCTCTCTCTCTCTCTCTCTCTCTCTCTCTCTCTCTTTCTCTCTCTCTCTCTCTCTCTCTCTCTCTCTCTCTCTCTCTCTCTATCTCTTCCCCCGACACAGCCAAGGCTGATGGCCACCCATGCACCCTAGAGAGTGGTTCTGCCTGAGGTTTCTTAATTCCTTGCCTCCTTCGCACACATGCTTGCTCAGGGTGGGGGAACAACTTCAGGTAATTGTATTATGACAACTTGCTGTAATTCAGCAGTAAAATAAAATTTAATTGAATTGGAAAATTATTTGAATTACAAACGCAGTTTGAATTAAGGTTGATATTTGTAGAAAACTATATGGGCTCAACACCACACCACATACTTCCAAGATATGTGTAGAAAACTATATGGGCTCAACACCACACCACATACTTCCAAGATATGTGTAGAAAACTATATGGGCTCAACACCACACCACATACTTCCAAGATATTTGTAGAAAACTATATGGGCTCAACACCACACCACATACTTCCAAGATATTTGTAGAAAACTATATGGGCTCAACACCACACCACATACTTCCAAGATATTTGTAGAAAACTATATGGGCTCAACACCACACCACATACTTCCAAGATATTTGTAGAAAACTATATGGGCTCAACACCACACCACATACTTCCAAGATATTTGTAGAAAACTATATGGGCTCAACACCACACCACATACTTCCAAGATATGTGTAGAAAACTATATGGGCTCAACACCACACCACATACTTCCAAAAAACTGTACTTCATTCAGAACTATTGTTGAGTTATTGTGTTGCAGTATTACTGCCTAAAGGTTGAAAGAATTTAACGGAAGCATTTAGCCATTTGTTGTTTCATTCCTCGCATTTACAGAGGTGAGATGAAGTCCTCATTGATTTAAAGTTATTCTTGTCTGAGTCCTAAGAGTCTTTAATTGCCTTGTCACATTAAATGTATATCCATCCATATACAATTTATTGCATCCGCCCTAATTCTTTTTGTATCATATTGTGCTTAACTCAAAGCTCTATCTGCTGTCTAATACTGTGATGCTGTGCATCTAAAACATCCATAAGCATAATTTGTCTGTATGTTTATTCCAGCAATTCAACAGTTTGATGTCAGCATTCAATAGCATGGCAGCACATATTATAGGAAGAAACTCTTGCATGAGGAGGTGTTGGGCTTTACAGCCGTTAAGCCAAGTGTACCAACGTTGCGTTTCACTTTGGTACAACAATTTCACTTTTTAGCGCCCACATCTCAGTACAATATGGGTGTTCAGGACTGGAGCTGTCAACCTCCATTATTTCCTCAGGGGATTTCCTGTCGCCACTGGCACCAGTTAAGGAGGTTCAGCTTCGCTTCACATACTTGTAGGTGGAAATGGTCAAATTGGTCTCCTATATCCTATTAGCATTTTTGGGCATTTTGAGGCATTATCAAATTATTTTCTCCTAAAGCACATTACAAGCTAGTATTGTACAATATAATAGTGTAAAATACTTTTTAATAGCACTCAAATGGTAATAAAGCAAGCCAAGTTAAATCAAGTAAACTCACAAATTTAAATATCAAATTAATGAAGTTAATGAAGAACACGAGAATGTCAAAGTGACCTACACAATCTATACATTTTGTCATTCAAAAACATTTTCATATTTGATCAGAATATGCTACCATATTTCACTGTATGAATGGAACTATATGATTGGAAAATATGTGGTCTATCTGGCTTTCAACGTGGGATCCAGTAGTGGGGTCCAGTAGTTTTATTTCACTACTTCATACTTTCACAACTCAATTCACTTGAAATAACGTGACTATTCTAACTGTGCGTCGATTTCACCACCACTACTTGTGTAGCCTACATTCATAGCCTAATGTAACACTGTCTCATCTGGGTGTCTAGGACAGATTCATCATGGGTCCATTGACTATAATGACAGTCAATGTGGAGTTCTGACATGAAAGGTTTGAAAACCTCTGGTCTACAAAAGCTATAGTCTGATTTAGGCAATTTACTCAAGTCACACAACATTTATAGCCTATATTCCAGGGATAGCTTTTTGGATATTATAGTATATTATATTATAATATTATATTATTATAATATTTAATATGTGATGTGAAAGTGAAACACAAACGATTGCCAGAGTCTGTTTTTTTGTTTTGTTTTTTTAGGTAATGAAAGTCAGGATTCACTGTCAGTAAATTTAAACTTCTCATTATTATTCACAACCTATCTATTAGTGGTACAGTACTAGAATGAGAAACAGATTGAGATAGGCTTGCCTCGATATTAGCACTTTAACACAATTTGGTCAGTCTGAGAGGCAGTAATATAAATGTAGTTAGTTGGGGTTTAATTCATCTAGTGCAGATTGTGCAGTGCTTCTCAAGGTGGAGTCTGGTGGGGACCCCCTTGGGTCTTTGTCAGTTTGCAGAATTACAGTACATTTCAAGCACAATTCAATACATAGTCTGTTAACTGTGAGTGGACGACCCAATATAAGCATTACACTTGTTTACAAGAGGGTCCACCTTGTTCAATTCATCAAAACATTTAGAGACGTACAAATAGACACTTCTATATAGCCAAAGAACAGAACAGGAATTCATCATAAAGGAGGTAAAAAGGGAAAAGAAACGTATACAGTGAGGGGGAAAGGGGGTATATGGGGGAGGGGGATTCCAGCAGGGGGTCCGGACCGTCCAGTCCCCAGCTAGGCCCAAATAATTGATAGTAGAAGCCAAATTAACCCTTATTGGTCTGAGAGTTCGACCAACTTTCGTTAATTTTTTCCCCTCTATCACACGGAACTATGTTTTTTGTGTCCATATCACTATACGGCTTATACGCCCAAATAATAGTTCCATGTGATGGAGGGGTCAAAGTTGAACGAAAGTCATGCTAATATTTTAGAAATAGGTCAACAATACAAATTACGTTAGTTTTTTGGATTAATTTACTTTTACTGCGTGGCCCCAGTGCCCCCCACAAAATGACCGGAACTACTTAATATTCACCAAAACCAGGGCAGAACTCGGGACTCGGGCAATCAATTAATACAGTTGCAACCACTATATTAATGGCAAGTATTTCATACAACTTAAGTTCCAAAAATCTGAACTACCCCTTTAATGGCTAATGCAAACGAAACGGGGGTCTTAATAAGAAACCAAGGGCGGAGCTAAGGGAGGGATCTAAGGCTCTAGGGGAGGGGACCGCGAGCCAACCAGGAAACGCTATCTACAGCACACACAGCGGCGATGGCACTGTTTGAGCTTCCTGGCTTTCCGTACTTGTGGAGGGCGATTGGCGCCGGGTAGAATAAACAAACAGTGGGAACTTTGTGAAGTGAAGCTTTCTCAGAATTCTCCCTGCACCGTACAGTACACTCTACTGTCTCCTCCATCAACAACATGGCGCACAGTTTCCAATCGTCCACACTTTCTCTAACTTTGCCCATATCGTGTCAGATATGCCTCGGAAAGGTAATCGCCTTTGACATTGTAGTTTGTTTGTAAACCTGACGCGATGCCAAGCGGCTAACTTTAGCTAAACTAACAGTACGTTATAGCAAACGTTGATTGGTCGTGCATTGTGTTTTTGAGTCCCAACATCGGCTGAATTCATTTGCATGTTTCCATCTGACATGATTTTGCAAAACGTTACTGTACTGAACAGGTTCGTCAGCCCGTCATCTGTGCCAACTACCACGTGTTCTGTTCAACTTGCATGGAGATGTGGTTGAAGAATGCCAGCCAGTGCCCAACCTGCAGAGTTCTGATCACTACAGAGAATCCTTGCAGAGAAATCATTGGTGAGTTGCTTGCTTGCTTAAACACAGACTGTACGAAAATAAGAGCGTAAACTTAATGGCAAACAAGAGGGGGTGGGGGGCGGACGGACGGACACTGGGACGACATGATGGCGACGACGATCATCACCGTCATTCATCAGCAGTCACACAGACAGATTGATTGAAATATGTATTAACAGTTTGCAGAATTACAGTACTACATTTCAAGCACAAACTCAATACAAAGACTTAACTGAGTGGACGACCCAATTAAGCATTACACTTTTGATGAATTGAACAAGGTGGACCCTCTTGTAAACAAGTGTAATGCTTAATTGGATCGTCCACTCACAGTCACAGTCTTTGTATTGAGTTTGTGCTTGAAATGTACTGTAATTCTGCAAACTGTTAATAAATATTTCAATCAATCAAAACTTGTTTACAAGAGGGTCCACCTTGTTCAATTCATCAACACATTTAGAGACGTACAAATAGACACTTTTATATAGTCAAAGAACAGAACAGGAATTCATCATAAAGGAGGTAAAAAGGGAAAAGAAACATACAGTGAGGGGGGGAAATGGGTAAAAGTGGTCTCCTCAAGCTAAAAATACTTGTAATCTCTGCGTCATATTATAACAACACTGTCGCATCCTGTCTCGAGGCGCCTTGGGGTGGTTGCGGTGTTCAAATTTCATTGCCCGTTGATCCCCACAGCTATGAAAAGTGTTCTTCTGGCTTGAAATACATACTGCTATGAAATACATAGGCCTACCTCTTACTTTGTAAACCAGTGTCGCTGTGTTACCGATATTGCTAGAAATATTCTAAATAACTAGTTATTTGCTTGCCTGTCAATCTGGCAATTTAAACAAACTGAATACAGCAATGACCTCCACAGTGACACCAACTTTTACTTTTAATTAAGTGGTGGTTATGTAGATGGACTCTGAGGAAGATGCAGTACCATCATGGACACTTCAGTCTTATCTTTATAGTTAGCTTCAATTACCTGAGTTGCTCCAGTGTCTTCTCTACATTCTGCTGTGTTCCAACTTGTCCTTGTCCTGCTCCTGTGACGCACCAGGCTTGCATACGTTGAGGCACGGCAGACTCCCTTCTTTATTTTTGGTGGTTATGTCGCTTTGATTACCGCAATCAGACTATACAACACATAAGAACGTTCTCCCCCAATGCTTATATTCCTGTGTCTGAGGTCCGCAAGGCTGCCATTTCGAACCCGGGCTCCCCCAGAGTCAGTCTTGAAGTGTCCTTGAGCAAGACACTGAACCCCTAATTGCTCCCGATGTGCTGGTTGGTGCCTTGCATGGTTTCTTCCGCCATCAGTGTATGAATGTGTGTGTGTGAATGGGTGAATGAAATGCACAATCTATGTAAATCACCTTGGATAAAGGTGCTATATAAATGCACCATTTTATTTTATGTTGTGATTATGTCCATATGTGTTTTTCTGTCTGTTGTTTATTTTTACATTATGCTGCTGTAACGTATCAATTTCCTTGCGGGGATAATGAAGTTAATCTTATTGTCATCAACCTATAATATGGAACATTTTTACTTAATTTGATCTGTGTGTTCTACTTCCATTCTACTTTTTCAGGAGGCACTACTGATAGTGAGCATAGTAAGAGCCATTCTGTAAGGAAACATCTCAGAAAAACCAGAGGAGAGCTCCTTCTTAGCGAGTATGAGGTATGGTTTTCTTCATAACCTTACGAAGCTACAATGAGTTATTCAGTGTCCCTGTATGAGGAAGCAGAATTGATCCAAACATTATATTTTTAAACATCATGGGTGTTGGTAATGTGGGTGTAACATTCGACATTCAAACCAAGACCAAACATCTACAGCTATAAGCCAAGAGGGATTCTCCATTGGTCAGGGGAGGGAGATATTAGGATTTTGGGCTTCAGGCGGAGCCGATCTGCTACATTTACCCCCCATGGGACTCTGGGAGACTGATCCAGGTCACACCACCAATGTAACACTTGATTTGAGCCAAGGTGTCCTGCATGGGAAACCAAACATCTACCGCTAAAGCCCAAAGGGAATCCCCCCTTTGGCCAGGGGAGATTTGGGGCTTCAGGCCGAGCTACTCTGATACATGGCATAAGTTGTCACAATATAAATGTCAGCCTAGACTTTTGTGGTTCTGATATTAGGCCTCTAAATGAGGCCAGCTATATGTTCCTTTAATGCATTTAATTTATTCTTTCACCTCATTTCGGTCCAACAGGATGAAATCGATGGTCTCATCAGAGAAAATGATGAGCTGAAAACAAAGAATCAAAGTCTGGAGTCACAACTGACGACTGTGCTGGATCCTTGCAGTATTGGTATGGCTGTGCTGGATCCTTGCAGTATTGGTATGGCTGAAACCGAGGGCCAAGGTATTGACACCAACATCCTGGAGGAATGGGCAAACAAGCTGCAAACTGCAACAGATCTTTACAGTAAAGTAAAGCAAGACATGGAAAAGCTTAAGGAGGTATGCAACCTTCAATATAAAAAGTTACTGATGACCTTTTGCATGAACTACCTACTTCTGAAGGCAACTTTCTTTTCATACTTAACATGAATCGAAACATTCTATTTTGAGTTGGACATGTGCTCGCACTGGAAAAGTATCGCCGGACAACATAATGCATTGAAATGCACTGGCTTAAGTTGGATGGTGATGATTTTCCAAGTGGCACGCCCCCTAGGATGCATGGCTTTTGGTTAGAGTTGTCCCGATACGGATAATGGTATCGGTACTCGGGCCTCAAGTACTCCGAACCGGGCCCGATACTCTGACCCGAGTAGTACCAAAATATTCAATTGACACTAGGCTGAACGAATGCAATGGGAGCAAGTCTTACCCAACTGCAGTAAATTGCCTCAAACACCGAAAAATAAATGACATTGAACCTCTTGAGCCCCATTGCCCCTGCTGTCGAGGGCAGCGGCTGTCCACCTCTGAACAGCGCTCAGCGGGTCAATGGAGACCCAATTGGTCTCCGGTTCCAACTCCGATGTTGCGGATTTTCCCCCTGGACCCCCCTGGGGTTTAAGAGGTTAATGACAACTGACAAGTGTAGATCGGAGATCCATCTGCATCTATGTTTATTTTCGGTGGGCGACACTATCAGATGAATAAATGAGCGTTTTGATTAGCTTAGTTAGTTATCCTTTCTACTCTTAGCAGGAGCACAAAGGTATTTACATCAGACCACCCGGTCCAAAAAAAAGTACCCCATGAAGTGTAGATTTGTGTGTCTGTGTCTATATTCAGCAGGCAACATTATCAGATTAATAAATGAGCATTAATTAACCTACGTTGTGACGTTCTCTCGTCGTCGCAGCCGCAGGTCATTAAAAGTAATTTCCATCAGACGAGTACCAACAAGAGGTTAAAAGCCAAAGTTTAATTTGCCGTAAAGAAAGCTTTGAAGTGGTGTTTTTCTTTGCGACAGTACCCCCCCCCCCCCCCCCCCCCCCCCCCCCCTAATGAAAGAAAGACAGCCATACATGGTCAACATTTTTAAAACGAATAAAGGTAGACAATACTAGAATGTGTCTGAATAGAACAAAACGTATTGCTAATCTGGTCAGAGTTTGAACAGATGAAGAGCCTTGGCTCGAACCGGTTCAGTTCTTTTTGGTTCTTAGTCCATGAGCCAGAGCTCCAAAATTGGAATGTTAATTCTGAATTGAGTGGGCAAGACCATACCTAATATTAGATTGTTATCACCATGAAACTTCCCCAATTGAGTACACAAATTTTACATTTTTAAATGTAAAAGAGGCATATATGAGAATATGCAAAATAATTGAAAATATGAAAAAGCTACTACTGTGGAAGGGTTATGTATTAATTTACATGATAACTTACTATTGATCCTATAAACAATTTAATATAGGTCTAGTTTTTCCCCACTAATTTTGGAGCTCAGGCTCATGGACTAAGAACCAAAAAGAACTGAACTGGTTCCCATTGGGAACCAACCGGTGGAAAGGGGATCTAAGTGATGTGCGTATATTACTGGTTTCTGTATGAAACCAGAGCACCCAGAGGAAGCCCATGTGATCATGCTTGCCAACTCCACACGTAAAAGTATCTGCGCCACTTATGCCCCTTTTCTACCAAAAACATGGTTCTTGAACTTATTCCATTCTAGATTCTTGGAACCTTGGTTTCACGGAACATGGCGGCCACTTATTTGGTTCCAGTTCCGAACCAACTTTTAGGGTTCTGAACCAATTCATTTACAGTGGAAAACCTGAACTGGTTCAATATTGGGTGGGGGAAAAAAGTTCGGAACAGGTTCAACCCCGGTGGAAGAGAAGCATATAGTCTCTGATGGGATAGATTAGAAACCAAAGATAATGAATGAAATCTCATTATTATATCATAAACTAATTTAAGCTTTTGTCTATGAAGATATTATGTGCAAAATCTTTCATGCAAGTTAGGCTGGATAAGAATCCAAAACAAGTTGAGGCCTGTCTCAGTTTGCTGTGTATTAAATCTTTATTTCATACCCCCAGGCTAACAAGACATTGCGGTCTCAGAATGTCGACCTTGTACAAGAGAATATGCGTCTGAAATCAGAAGTGGCAAGCAGATCTCCTTCAAAGTATGTATCTGTATTTATCTTTATAGTAGGCTAAATTGTGTTTAACTCAGTCATATTTGACAGTGAATTTTTTTTAAACAATCTGTTGGAGGTTATAATTTAGTTTCACTGTCTAAAATCATAATATTTATTTACAGTAACAGAGAAAAGCCAAACTGGCACAGATAGGAAATAAAACGATGTTTCACTTAATGTCAATCTTGTATTGTGTGTTCTCTTGGTGATGGGTTAAAAGTTAAAACAGCTGTATTGTAAGATGTTGTAGGGAATTGGTGCAAAAGCGCGTTACATAAATACACATTGTGTATGAATACACATTTTTGTTGTTTTTGAGGCACAACAATATCTCATGCCTGCATGTGAGAATGTCCACAATCAAGGTTAACCACTTAAAGCCTATACATCTTTGACTGGTGTCCCCCAGGATCTATACTTGGCCCGCTCATTTTTGAGGGGCGCTAGCCCCTCCTATGTCCAGCTTTGAGGGTGCATATAAACACAAACATTAAATGCCATTGATAATGAATGGCCAGTTTTGAGTGTTTGTCCCAACACAAACATTAAATGCCATTGATAATTAATGGCCAGTTTTGAGTGATTGTGTAAACACAAACATTGAAGACGAAGTTGAGGACGCAAAGTGTGATTTTTCACAGTCTACACCGCATCTCTTCACAGAAAATAACGCCTGTACAAGCTCTCAACATGTTACAGTTGTGTGTGAGCTCTATCTATTTTCGCAGAATCAGAATGTTCGCCTATTATTATTATGTTTGCCTAGAATAGGTACTTTAGTAGATAATATTCAGGGGCCAGTGCCTGTTTGTGTTCATACAGTATAGACAAATTCAGAAACGGTTCTCATGGTCGCAGCTTACGTATTTCCTGTAGGCGGACTCGACGTAGCTGCGGGGTTTAAACCCTCACCAGGCGCATCTCTTCGACTACAGTGAACGGTAGAGTGACTGATGTTAGTCTGCCTCAAACGTTACTTTTACCTTCTTTTTACTAACACTAACATTACAAAGATGCCCAGAACATCGAGATGAACCTGTGTAGTTTATGGCTGCTCCAACAGTAGTGGCAACATTTAAAAAAAAAAAAAACGAAATGTCAAAATGTCAGAGCCATTGAGTAATACTTTATACCTTATACTTTAAATGCTTAGTATGAGGTATAAAGTACAGCAGCATTGTGTTCATAAAACAGAAAGATTGGGTATTGGGTAAGACTGACGTTATGCATCTTTCAGGACCTTTCACTGCTTCGTCTCAACCATTACTCAATGGCTCTGGTCTGTCACCACGGTGGATATTTTGACATTCCGTTTTGGTTTTTTTGGGAATATTGCCACTACTGTTGGAGCAGCCATAAACTACACAGGTTCATCTCGATGTTCTGGGCATCTTTGTAATGTTAGTGTTAGTAAAAAGCAGGTAAAAGAGTAACGTTTGAGGCAGACTAACATCAGTCACTCTACCGTTCACTGTAGTAGAAGAGATGCGCCTGGTGAGTGTTTAAACCCCACAGCTACGTGGAGTCCGCCTACAGGAAATACGTAAGCTGCGACCATGAGACCCGTTTTTAAATTCGTCTATAGGCAAGAAATTGATACTGTAGATTGAGCATGTGGACCTCTGGTTGTCCACTGATTATCTAACATGCCCGAAACATTGTATGGGGTGGTCACCAGCAGTTAAGACTGATTTTGGATCACCCTATAATCTGAATCTGTGTCAAAGTCAAGAATAAGTCTTGGGCAAATATTTTAGATGAATTTACTTCAGAAGAATTGGGATCTAATGAGGTTATTTAAACTGATTCTGACAGTGGCAGCTAAAGATGTCAAGAATCGGGATGGATAAATCATCACTAGCCAGTAAAGGTGATGACATAATTATTGTGCCTTAGGTCAGATTCCTTCAATCATTGCTGAAATAATTTGAGGAAATGTAAATCAGAAATATTTAGAGGGTCATTAAATTAAGCAGAAGACAAATATTGGTTGTGTGATTGAGGAAACTAAAATTAAATGTCCCAAACCATCGTTTTATGTTGGAGATGTATTTGACAACATTCAAATGACATGGAATAATATGTTTTCAATAAGTATACAACAGTTAGTTTTAACTGAATATCGGTTTTCACTTGGACCCAAAGCGGTGTAAAGCACATTTTTAAATTCAGTCATTATTATTTTTTCTGTAATTATGTATGTGAACATCATGTAGAGTTTAATATGTTGAATTATCTGTCCATAGGTTTGGTCGTTATACAGTGGCAGCACTTGAGGCAAAGATCCAGCAATATGAACGTGATGTGGACCACCTGAAGAGGGCCCTGGAGCGCAGTGACCAGTACATCGAAGATCTGGAATCTCGGGTCAGTGAGCCTGAGAAGAGACTCCCAGACCTGCAGGACTCACCCGGAGACAGCAAGACGGGGCAACGAGCTCTCACAGAGCAACAGAAACTCGAGATGATGAGGAAAAGCTTGAGTGACAACGAGAGGGAGTTGGTCTGTAGCAACACCATAGAAGCAGAATGTCACATTCTAACTGGCAGCAATTGCAGTTTTCCAGCCACAGTGACCTCCGCAGGAGTTTCTAATCGGCGAGGGTTTGGCGAGAGGCTGGCCGGGCTAGATGATGACATGGATAGCACATCGTCACACTTCTTGCCCTCCACTCCATCCTCGGCTTTCCGCTCATTGACTCTGAAAAGCCCAGGCATTCGCAGTGAGAAAAAGGTGTCCTTTAAGGCATCGTACTTGAGGAGGCTTAGTTTTGAGGAACTCGTCGGGTCTGGGAACAGTAGCATCAACGCCCCCACCACCACCACCACCACCAGAGAGAACCAGTTCTCCACCGGCTGCAAAGGTCCTGAAGATGATGATAAAGATTCATCCTTCAGTGCTGAAGTTGAACCCTCGGCTGCCTTCTGGGGGGCTTGGCAGAGCGCCACATCCACTGAACAGTCCTCTCCTGGTCCAAGTAAAGAACCGCCCCTGATGAATAAAGGGGCCACATCCAAGAATCTCAAAGAGTCTGATCGTTTTGAGAACTCCAGTGAAGCCTCCATGGATGCCGCTTATCTTGACAAAATCTCCGAGTTGGATTCCATGATGCTGGAGGGAGAGAGCTCCAGCAGTCGTGGCTCACAACCATCCCTTGCCTCCTCGCCTTCTTCCACCGCCTTCGACACCACTCTCATTCCAGAACCAAAATCTAGCCCCGTCATGTTGACATGTGGCGAAGGTGGCACTATGGTGGAAGACCATTTTGATGTGTTCAGTGACGAGCAAAGCCAGTGTTTTTTCAATGTCACGGATGGAACCGGGATTGCCCCCGAGGCTCAAGCAGTGTCTATGGAAAAACAAGCTGCAAGGCCGGTGTCATCATGTGGGGAGGGTGGCGCCCATGCGCTCGCCTCCCAGTCTGATGAACTGTCTTATGATGTGCCGGTTGATCCCTTGTCTGAGAATAAGGCCAGTCCCTCCGGCCATCTCTCCCCTGCCGGCCAACACCAGGAACCCCTTGCAAGTCCTTTGTCCTCTGGCTGCGCCGGCACACCTGGGAACACAATGAGAGAGAGACATACAGTGAATACCAGTCAGCCAACCAAGCGGAAGTCTCACAGTCCTTTTAATTTCAACAGTCCAACAAAACTATCAAAACGCATGTGAACAAATTGAACCCATTGGTCAGTGAGTGTATTATACACTGTTAAATCAATGTGTTCTCATCACTTGATGCCCCATTAGTGTTCTATACATGGGCACCGTTAAATGATCATGCACTGCGAAACCCTGAGTTTCAATTTAAACCCATACCATGATCCAAGGGGATTGAACTCTGATCTTTTAACGGATGCCAGATGTCATTGTTTATTGTAGTAATGTTGTGTAACACAAAAGGTGGCTGATTAGGTGCTAGGTTCTGTCTGCTTCCTTGGTGGATATACCAAGTTCAGTGGCAGCTAAAGGATTTTTGGGGGCCAGTCTTGTAGATCTAAACGTGTAAGAAGCATCTAGTGGCATGTTCTGTGGAATTCCTTTGTATCCTTGGACATTATTTTTCTAGCGCCATGATAAAGTTTGGACTTGTACTTTTCTAATAACAATTTCTACTGAGCAGTAGTTATTGGAAATTTAGCTTGCTTCTACAAGTTTCCTTTTTATGTCGATCTTAGAAACTATGCAGTACAAACATGTAGTATCACCCATTTTCTTGATGAAATGGTACTAAAAAAAAGAGAAAAAAAAGATCTTGGAATTTAATCGCCATGAATACTAAATGAATGTTCTATGGAACTGGAATGGAGCATTTCAATGTCATATTAGTTGGATTGTCTGGAAATAAAACAATACTCAAAATGATGTCAGAACTGGTTTAATCAAATGCCTTACATTTGGTGGTGCTTTTTATGAAGTTACAAATTGTATTAAAGATGTGTACAGTGCTCTGAGCACATAGCCCTCAACCCCTTAACCCTAGTGTTATATGCATTATTTGTAATACCATAGATGTAATAATAGATTTTCTCTTCTCTCTCTATTTTCATTTTCAAATGTATGTGGGCGTTGTCGGTTTTCCCCTTTTATTTTATTTTTTTCAATGCAAGGATATGTTGGCTCTTAAGCCATTATATAATTTTGGTGTTTTGCATTCCCTAACATTTTTGGGTGCAATCGACGTGCTAGTTGCTATACCACTATCACAAAGAACACAAGCCATGGTGTACAGGAGGAAAACACATTACCGAGACCTCACATGCGCAGCAACTCCAATGTAGCAGACAGCTCCCTTATTTATTATGCAAATTTAACGATATCATGTATATTTCACATACCTCTAATCACGGCATGAAATTTTAATTGGATAACCGTTGCGGTTTGAATAAATGAAGTGTTAATTCATTGGGATTAATTAATTTAGATAAAGACTGTGTACAAGGTTACACTGGTGTATTAAATCAATTTGTTTAGTGCTCATCTGGAGATGATGGGCTTTAATTATAAGGCGGGGGTCTCATTACTAGACTTTGGGTTCAGATTCAGAACATGCATGACGGTGGGCCAAGCCAAGATCATTTTGGAAATGTTGGCTTGGCTAGCCTAAAAGAATTTGAGCAAATTGACCAGGTGCACATTGTGACCTGACCATCAGCCAGGGTTTTCCATCCCCTTAGCGTATATATGCTTGATGTGTCTCTCTCTCTCTCTCTCTCTCTCTCTCTCTCTCTCTCTCTCTCTCTCTCTCTCTCTCTCTCTCTCTCTCTCTCTCTCTCTCTCTCTCTCTCTCTCTCTCTCTCTCTCTCTCTCTCTCTCTCTCTCTCTCTCTCTCTCAATGGCGTTTACAAAACAAACATTGAACTAAAGCCCCTCAAAAATATTACCACCTTGAAGTGAACTTGTTCAAAATGTAAAAAAATATATAAAATAACCTATATGTAAAAGCTCACCATGCACATGCATTGCATATAAGTATAAGCCTACACCTACACCGTAACCTGTATATCGGTTATTATGGCGTGAAAATAGGCGCACGGCTAAGCATGGTTTGCATGTGGTGGGTTTGCAAATTAACATGAGCTTGAGAGTTCGGAACTTACTTGAGACAGATATAACCATAACAGCTGAACCATAACATATTTTTTATATATATATTTAATTGGGTTGCTAAACTATTGAACTATAGAAAACTGGTTCGGGTATTGTTGAGACCGCATTACACTGCTTTAAAGTTAATCATTTAAGGCATCCATCCAGGACAGGCCTAAAATATAAACCTGTGCTATACTGTGTATTTAGCGCTTAAAACACAGGCGTCTGGTCTCGAGTTATAACTGTCTGCCCGGCCTTTGAGAGCTCTCTCTCTCTCTCCCTCTCCCTCTCCCTCTCTCTCTCTCTCTCCCTCTCTCTCTCTCTCTCACTCTCTCTCTCTCTCTCAACCTGACAGCCTGCTCACTGTTCTGGCAGTGTGTGTGTGTCTCGCGAGAGCAGCCGAGCGCGGCTTGACGAGATGTGAGGCGCTCAGGTGTAAGAGCCTCTCTCATCCCCAGCAGTGGGAAATAGTAGACAGATAAGTGCGTCTGAGACTGCAGGCATCTCTGTGTGATCTCCGGGCTCAAGGCTCTCGCACTCGGCACTGCTCAGCGAACGATATTGCATCATTACTGGACAGGCAAAGGATCAGCGTGTATCTATGACATTTTCCCAGCTCCTGTAGCCGTTTTTACCCCCTTATTCCTTATTCCTGTGCACTTTAATTGGAGAAGCTCGCCAAGATGATGTCCATGAACAGCAAACAGCCGCACTTCGCCATGCATCCGGCTCAGATCGAGCACAAATACACATCCCTGCATTCCAGCTCGGAAGCCATAAGGAGAGCTTGTCTACAAACTCCACAGGTAAATGATCCCAGAAAACTTCCCTGTCCTCCTTTGTGCCCATGCATGCATGCTGCATGAACCGCCGAATGCGACGAGTGCGTAATAACAAGGGGCGCTCCGAGGCACATTCTGCCAAGACGCGCGCTTTAATGTATTTTTCATGTATTCCACGGAAATCACCCGAATCGCCTGTGATCTTTTTGAAAGCATGCTCAAGCAAAAGCCCGGTTTTACTATTTAATTTTTATGACTTGGGGCTTTCAAGACATATATAGGCTACTCTGTGTTATATCTGTTATCAAAGGTCCCGACTGACAGATCTTTTTCATGATTTCCCCCGTTTTTCTTTCTTTTTTTTCCTTGCCTTTTCCCATCTTTTCATCTCCTCTCCCTTCATTTGGTCACTGCAGCTGCAGAGTAACATATTCGCCAGCCTTGATGAGACCCTCCTGGCCCGCGCCGAGGCTCTGGCGGCCGTGGACATCGCCGTGTCTCACGCTCACCCCAAGACGCATCCCTTCAAGCCCGACGCGACATACCACACGATGAACACAGTGCCATGCTCTTCGAACTCTACCGTGCCACTGGCCCACCATCACCACCACCACCATCACCACCACCACCAGAACCAGGAAGCGGACCTCATGGACCATATCATTTCGCCGTCGTTGTCTTTGATGCCCAGCGCGCACGACGGGTCCGGGGGTGGCGGAGGTGGCGGAGGTGGTGGAGGTGGCGGAGGTGGAGGGCTGGGTGGAGGGCTGGGTGGAGGGCTCATCTCTGCCCACCCGCACTCTCACATGCACGGCTTGGGCCATCTCT
The DNA here is from genome assembly GCF_951216825.1 of Electrona antarctica. Lineage (NCBI taxonomy): Eukaryota > Metazoa > Chordata > Actinopteri > Myctophiformes > Myctophidae > Electrona > Electrona antarctica. The sequence goes on along the minus strand of NC_136808.1, from coordinate 47,033,938 downwards.
CTCACCAGGTTGCTATGAACATGAATTCGCCCCTCACGCACCACGGTCTTTTACCTAGCCACTGCGGTGGTGGGGGTCAGGGGGTTTTAGGACTAACTAATAACGGACTCCCTTGTTCTATGACTGACTCGGACACAGACCCAAGGGAGTTGGAAGCGTTCGCAGAGCGCTTCAAGCAGCGGAGGATCAAGTTGGGGGTGACCCAGGCGGACGTAGGTGGTGCTCTGGCTAATCTTAAAATCCCCGGCGTGGGATCACTAAGCCAAAGTACAATTTGTCGATTCGAGTCGTTAACTCTCTCCCACAACAACATGATTGCGCTCAAACCCATCCTCCAGGCATGGCTGGAGGAGGCTGAAGGGGCCCAGAGGGACAAAATGAACAAACCTGACATTTTCAACGGAGGAGAAAAGAAACGCAAGAGGACCTCGATAGCGGCGCCAGAAAAGAGGTCTTTGGAGGCTTACTTCGCCGTACAGCCTCGACCATCATCCGAGAAAATAGCGGCTATAGCTGAAAAGTTGGACCTCAAAAAGAACGTCGTGCGAGTATGGTTTTGTAACCAAAGACAGAAGCAAAAGCGGTTGAAATTCTCCGCTACGCACTGACTGATGGGCTATTAAATGGGTTGTTTGACTGAAATTGGGGACCAAGGAACATTATGACACCATTTTCAGTCTTTTGTCTCCAACGGTTTTAAACGTTGGTGCACATTGGGCGTTAGATACCCATTTTACAGGCTTCATATATCTTCTTTATTTTCACGTTATCGGTGAATGTGAAGTATGCAAATAACAGATTACACAAATTTCGCTCAGTTGTTTCGAGGGAAAAGTATTCCGACGTCAACATTGCCTTTTAAAACATGTGAAAAGAGGTAATTTGCTTGATTCTAGCGAGTTATTTTCTTCTAGGCCTATTATTTGAAGTATATAGCCATTTACGAATTACCTCATTGATTGTTGAACTGTGTTTTGGTTGGCTTTTCTTGTTGTTGTTGTTATAGAATTATTTATGAATCTATTAATTTATTCATGTTATTATTATTTGGAGGCTGCTGTAAACTCAAACTAAGTTGCAAACTTAAAGGCTACAAATAAAAAAAATAGGCCTGCATGAAATCACAATTCATAGGCTCTAGAGGATTCAGCCTCTGAATGTGGAAATATAGACACCTAAAATATATTTATTTTGAATTTGCACACGAAATTTAAGACATATTTTAGGTTGCTAAGATTGGTTATGTCGAAATGGTTTGTATATACAAATATCACGGTGACACTTCTTAGACGTTCCTGAATTTTTGAATTTAAATAAGGCCTATTTTCTATTGACACCATTGGATTCACAACAAAACAAGTTTCGAATAAATAAAAGGCATGAAAAGACCCATGACTACAATGCGGATAAATTATGATCACAGTGGGAAAAATAATAATAATAATAAAAACATTTTATGTATATTAGTTTGCAGTGCAAACATTCTATGCATTGGGATCAAGAGTCACTACAGGACACCTGTCACCCCGACACGTCTTATTTTGTGGATGGTGTAAGTCACTGTTAAATGCCTGTTTTCACAATAACATCACGTTGTTTGTCGTGTTAATTGTTACGAAAAGAGTTGTGTAAGTAATATTTTACTTTGTGCACAAGTATGTTTACAAACTGCGGCCACATGTGCACCATGAACTGCCCCACTGTGTCCTTCCCTCCCTCACAACCCTACCACCTACCCTACCCTACCCTACCCTATACCTACCCTACCACCCTCCTCTGTTGTCCTTTTACTTTCATTGGTATTCATTCTGTAAGCCAAATTCAACAGGGAGGTGTGTTCCAGCAATCTTCTAATAAATGAACAAAAGAAAGAATGCACTCTTGGTCTTGACTGGGCCAAACGACCGCACGGTCATTTAAGTATTGGCCTAATATGTTCATTTAAAAATGTAATGCCAACTGCAATGATTGGATACAATATGATTTTTTTTTATTATGAATAATATTTGGATATTGCCCCTTTAATTCATGGCTAATGTTTGGAAATAACATAATTTGCATGTTCTTCAGACAGACATCTGCACCAATTCAGATTATTTTACTTGATGAGCTAATCAAGTAAACTATCAACGTTTTGGAATTGTCATGATGATGCTGTAAAATCTAGCCTATACTTTCGAAATAATTTAGATTTGAATTTAACTCTCTCTTGGATCAATAATAATAATAATAATAATTCTGTAAAAAAAAAAAACGTTCAATAGGCTACCTAACCTGACTGTTGAAAATTGCTAAATTAATCAGCGTTTTAAATGTGTATAGGCTATTGTTAGCCTATGCTATATAGAAGTGTAGGAAATTTTACGAATTCAAGTAAAGCATTCTTCCCCAAAAATGCAATTGTACTGCTTAAAAGTGCTCTAATTATGCGGTGTAATAAGCATATGTGAAATACAAAATAATAATGCTATATATGTCGGTATACCAAAAAAGTGTTTTGCACTTTGTACACTTTGTACAGTATATGGCTGTATACTTATAGGCCTTTGATGCTTCAACCGAGGAGCCATGAGGACTCGTGGTAAAGTGAACATGCCTTTACTCATCGATGCTAGGGAATCATAAGGCCCGTTTGAAGCAGGCTTACCAATGAACATTTAATGAAGTCTGAGACCTCTGCGTCTCATAGCAGTGTCAGAATAACTCCAATCCCAGCACCGGGCAGCTCATCTTCACACCAAAACGAAAAGAAGAAAACATTTAAAGTAGATTCATTCAAACTGTCCAAAGCTCGAGTTCTGCATGCCCACTATATATATTGGAGGATCTCTTTTGGCGGGATTCGCTTTCCTCTGCGTTTTGCGAAACGAATTTTTAAATGCAATGTGATGCAATATTAATCGCGCTTTGCTGATATAAAATGCAATCTTTTCAGACAGCTATCGGGGTTTGGTAAAAGCTCTGGATGAAAGAAAGCCATGGCCGAAGACCAGAGAAGGCTGCTCCTTATTGCTTTTCTTTTGCTTTTGGCTACGTGGAGATGCGTGAAGGATGGATGGACGTGAGTAGAAGTTCTTGATGCCACATTGCTGCCACTTGGCCAATAGTTGACTTTTTTAATCTCTTGGCTATTAGATCAACGCCATATGGAATGCTTTTATTTGTTTTATTGCACTCACAAAAACTGTATTGCCTCAGGTGCACGTGCAAACCATTAAGCTGATAGCCTTAATTTTAAGAATCAAGATCATGTGAACTAAAGAAGGGTTTTATTTGTCACTTATAATAGCCTATAAGTAGCTATAGCAGCGAAATATTGGTTCTTTATTATATTGTTATTGCAATGGGTGTGCTGCCTATCTGTCAAATTAGTAACAAATCTAAATATAGTAACTAAAGTTATTTAGCAATAATAATAATAATAATAATAATAATAATAATAATAATAATAATAATAATAATAATAATAATAATAATAATAATAATAATAATAATAGTAATAATAATAGGCTAGCTTACAATATATAGCTCTCGCAATTTATGTATAGGCCTATATCCCTTTTAGCCCTCAGAGGTTTGAACCAGAACTGTAGGCCTACGGAAACATTCTTATTTATTGTATTATTTTAGGTTCTGCTTATTCCGTCTACATGGGTTGAGACAATTGACGTAGCCCAACAAAACATAAACTGTGTCAAACGGTAACTTTTGGCTATAGCTGAATTTATACTCGACGGAGGAGTAGGTACTGTAGGTAGGCTATAACTTGGGCATCACGTCCTGCCGATAGAAAGCCATCGCAGACTCTGAAAACACTTCAGGATGTACCATGCATGCTTCTTTCTACATGGCGATATTTCAGCACCACGGACAGCTCCGGTGCAGATTGAAGAGTAATGCATTATTGAAAGCCTATATGAAACAGCTCTGGGGTGCTGTCTCTCTGCGCGCGCAGGGGCCCGGGATGAAGTCCCACTGTCTGCCTGCACAATAGCTTCTAATATGTTAATGGCCGTAGGGGATGCCTGAGGTACCGTCCCTACCGTCCCCAGCTGCCTCGCGTACCATATGTCAGCCCGTTTACGACAGGGGCCGCTATTAATCAGGCGGGTATTTCATCAGTAAATTCACCAATATCATAACCCTTAAAGTTCTATCAATGGTATAGATATTGACTAATCGGTATAGCGATTTGAGTCTGAACGAACTTTTCCTCCAACACACAATTGATACATCTTTTAAGTTTTAGACCCCGACATTTCCAACTAATGGCGACAAAACTGTGATCTAAACTGAAGAACAGGGGGAAAAAATGACGTATAAATCCCTTACGCCATGCATAGACTCGTAGCTTAACTGCGTTTACAAATTGAGCGTATATAAGAGTCTAAAATGTTTGGTTTTCGTCATAATGTTATAAATTCATGTTCACTCTTTGTTTCCACTTGCATTAATCACATCGTCTCCCTCGCACCCATCCCTTGCGCTGCGCAGGCCATGGCGTAAGCTCAGGCCTGTACCATACATCTCATAACTTAACTCCTCCAGGCTATACTATTCGAGTAATTAATCTATACCGTGGATGTAAATAAAAGGAAATTGGATTCCTGACAGACGAGATGAGAGAGCCTCTGACACCATGGCGCCAAATAATGATTTCGTCGCGCGTTATAGAAACGCACTCGTTTAGATTTACGAGCGCATGACTTTTTACAATAGCTGTAAGCAAAGACGAGTGGGCCTAACCTAATCGCATCTGTTAGGCGTCCAAGTTAAGATGGATTAGATCATGATATATAATTACAATGCCATGCACGCTAAGCGAAAATAAAGACTATATGCGCATCAGTTCACATGGAAAATATCACTGGTTCCGCTGTTGCATATAGGACTCATAAAGCCTAAACTTAAATAATTTGTCTTGTTTTCTTCTTCTTCTTCTTCTTCTTCTTCTTCTTCTTCTTCTTCACTGTCTTAAAATACAAAAATGAGAGAACCCATCCGGCGTTCTGTTGTTGTAACAGTGCCTACGAAGGTTGGCCTTTGGACGGAAATGCCAAACGTGGGTGTGGAGGGAGGGGTACATCTGTACTCATTTCCCACTCATATTTGCTCAGTAATCCGCCGTGGCAGCCTTCCATCGCCCGGGACCCGGTTTGAGAGGCGATGCTGTTGACACAGGGGTATATTTCAATCACAGAGGGTTCAGAGTCAGGCGAACAACTTATTTGTCTAATAAATCCGCCATTTAGTAAGAAAAATATTTGATCTTGAGGGGCTGACCTCTTGTCACGTAGACTAGCGAGGTATAAATCACACGTCTGCAGGTATAGCTTGCAATTTTACATGTTTGTAAGATTTAGACCCGTCTCAGTATACTGTTTTAGGAAACGCAAGAAATGAGCTATGTGGCCTAGGCCACATCGATTTCAGTAACTTTGACGTCTGCGTGCTGCGCCACTGTGAGTGCAGGTAAACTTTATGTATACAATTAAGTGTCAAAAATGCTGTATAGATGCAGGCAGCACACAGTAAAAGTCATGTGTTCATTTATTTACTTGTTACAAACTTAACAATAAAAAAAAAAAAGCCACTTAGTGACAGCATCAGTCGCTACCAACTCGATAATAATGTATTAGATTTTCAGGTTATATGCACAGCATTGTAGGTCATGTTTCATGTTAATCATGTTCTTCATCATTGCTAATTGGTTTGTCTAATCACCCTATTGAGTTCAATCAGAAAATAAAGACAGCAAAGTAGCACTGATATATGGATACAGCATAGGTCATTACAAAAGGTTTTGTCCTTTTATAGCATTGGTCATGTTACACAATGTTAAGGTTTTTGCTTTTCCATTTTTATAAATATCTGCTTTAAATGTGTTTTACTGGTTTTTCACGTTTTCACTATAGATACATGACGTATATAGTATCGTTTAGTCCACAAATTATTGTTCATATAGTCAAAGTCACTCCAAGCAAACTACCCACATCACCATATATAGGCCTATGAAAATAAGATATCATGTTAGTATGGCCTATGTGTTTTGCAAATGTATTCTATGCCTTTAGGCATATTTTATAACACATTTGACATGTTTAACCTATTTAATTCAATTGAATCCGTGCAAATACACTTGCTAGCCTCGAAGACACACTTTTAGCTTTTGCGCAGTATTGCAAAGAATGACTGGCAACGTAAAACCCCAGTGATGGTATAGATTTATGACTTGACGTCCAAACTCTGTGATTAATCACATGTAGAGCTATATAGCATCAAAACGTGTCATTGTCTGTGTCTGCTCTGCGGCTCAACGAAATGTTCCCATGCAGAATCCGTCTTGCTATACCTAAATGTCACCTCGCATACAAAGTCTTTCTTACTCTTTAAATGTCATATATTCCCTCCCATTCGAGTCTCTTAAGAGTTGTGATGGCCCAAGGCAGAGACCTCCTTGACCCTCCGTATTGAACCCATTTACTCGTCATCATTACCGCACGTGCAGCATGCAGCCCAGGCGTGGGACGGTGGGATAGGCTACCGGGCTATACCCACCTCGAATCGGCTATTATCTGCACGTGTGTGTAGTGTACGTGCTCGTCTAGCTATGTTTCACAGAGGGAACAGGAATATTTTATTTCATAGAGTGATTATCACCCTATGATGGCCAGTAGTTCCATAGCGTCGTGCATATCTAAACAGTATATAGCAAGTCTTTGGGCATGTCTTTTATGTCGCTGTCCTTGGTGCTGAAATGATCTGGTACTAAAGCTTTCGGTATGCATTGAGTTAGCTCATCTTTCACATTTCATAGCGTCGTTATAAGGGCAGAAACATGGACCTAACTTTTCCCATTAGGTTAGTTTATGTTTAGAATAGCTATAGCCCAGCAGGAAACATTTCATTTTATATTTTATTATTAGAAATTAGAATAGCCTATAATCCTATATGTATCCACCACCAGTTGTCCTATGATGAGCGATTGTTCTGGCTATCCAGTGCGGCTGAGAGGCCATGCAGTTCCTGCCCGATAGATATTGAATATCTTCCTCTGTTCACAAGGACTTCGATAATGAGGAGAGAGTGTCGGCCACCGTTTGCCCGCCGCCACGCCATCAAATATTCATCAGTGTTGATTAAACAGCCCGGCAGCTGCCGATCGGATGGTGTCAAATTTGTATCTAGCCACCTGTATACACATGGAGCCCAAATCAAATGAAATAACCCGCGAAATTCTAATAATATACGGCATGCACCGGTGAGCGCGTTTACCGAGGGGGTCACCCGTCTGGGCATAGCGGACACTGACTGACGTTTCCACGACGGCGTGATATACGTGACACACACACACACACACACACACACACACACACACACACACACACACACACACACACACACACACACACACACACACACACACACACACACACACACACACACACACACACACACACACACACACAGAGAGAGAGAGAGAGAGAGAGAGAGAGAGAGAGAGAGAGAGAGAGAAGGTCGGTTACTGTGGAGCACATTAAATATTTCATGAGGAGTTGGACTGGAGAGGAAAGCCCGGCCAGGGAGGTTACTTCAACTTATTTCCTGAAGTGGTGCTGCATGCAAACAGAGCTAGGGAGAATGTTGATACCCTTCCCAACTAGAATGCAAATAAGCAACTTTGTAGCATTTGGGTGTATTCTATAATTATCCTCTCAGATGGATTGTAAATTATCTATGAGACTCCAGATTACAATATCGGACCCTCTGTGTGTGTGTGTGTGTGTGTGTGTGTGTGTGTGTGTGTGTGTGTGTGTGTGTGTGTGTGTGTGTGTGTGTGTGTGTGTGTGTGTGTGTGTGTGTGTGTGTGTGTGTGTGTGTGTGTTCCAAACATTCACTCAGTATTTCTCTCTCACTTTCAAAGATGCATATTCCATTGGGCCACACAACGTCAAACAAAGTCCCATGACTCATTTAGCAAGACAACAGAACTATAATTGGGTGATTGATGGCTATTTGATTTCTTCTCTCATGGGGCACCCCCCCCCCCACACACACACACACACACACAGTCACACACACACACATACCTCCCCATGTATGGGTTCTGTTAATATATCTGAGTGTGTGTGTGTGTGTGTGTGTGTGTGTGTGTGTGTGTGTGTGTGTGTGTGTGTGTGTGTGTGTGTGTGTGTGTGTGTGTGTGTGTGTGTGTGTGTGTGTGTGTGTGTGTGTGTGTGGGTGTGTGTGTGCGTGTGTGCGTACATGTGTGCGTGTGTGTGTGTGTCTCTCTCTCTCTCAGACACGTCACAGACAGACAGACAGACAGACAGACAGACAGACAGACAGACAGACAGACAGACAGACAGACAGACAGACAGACAGACAGACAGACAGACAGACAGACAGACAGACAGACAGACAGACAGACAGACAGACAGAGAGAGAGAGAGAGAGAGAGAGGGAGAGAGAGAGAGAGAGAGAGAGCAGATCCTGGGTCGTCTTACTGGCCATTGATCGTCTCTTTGTGATCTTATTAGCTGCTTGTTACTCAGACTGAAATATCATCCACTAGATCCCCTTACTGGAATATCCAACTCATGACACAGCTGTTAGATCAGCACCTCAACTTGACTGTCACCATGTCTGTCATCACAGGGCCAGTCAACACTGAGCGGTGTGTACTGCAAAAATAGACACTAATGTGTTGCACTCCCAGTGTAAAGTTAACACCCAGGACTCATGCTCACATTATAATACATTTATGAACTTAGGCATGTAGCTGATCCTCTTATCCACTTAAACCCTATATACTTAGTTGACCGGATTACCAAGAGCTCTATATACTAGGCCATGTTCCTGCTTTCACCCTATACAAAATATCTTTGGCCAAAATAGAGCGTGTAGATCTGCTATATGGATGAGTGTAGCAACTCATAATGAGGTAACAGGTAAGAACTATAATTGGACACAACGGCAGGTGCAGAGATCGGACCTGTGAACCTCTTGCAGGAGTTGCAGGACAGTCTCTCGAATCACCAGACCACACTGCCACAATAATACACTGTTGTTATGCCGCATGTCTCCTTCTGTATTAATCATGATCACACCCTAGAGACACACAGAGCGCCTGCAGGATCCTCATGTAAGTTCCAGTGATTTCTGACACCTTTCATCAATAGCACATGTTCTGACATTGATTGTTATGTCCTCGGTGTCCTGACTTCATACCTCGTAGGTCACGCGGTGTGAAATCAGCTCTCCATTTTATTACTCAGGGGACTCCACTGGCACCTCAGAAGACTGACAGCCTTGACAGGTAGAGCTGGAGTTGACTCTGTCAAAGTAGTGATTAGCCTGCCACTCTGAATGGAAGACACGGAGCAGCCATGTAGAATGTAAAATTCATCCACTGTGTGTTGGCTACTGAAATACTGAACCGAATAAGATTGATTACTCCCGTTATACATGGCCTATCTGTTACATTGATGCTTCCGTGTGATAATGTGTAAGAATCATTTCCATACTATCTGCTTTAGCTTAATTTGATAGAAGTCAAACCAGGTCAACCGGTACTGACTTGTTGAGTGTACTTACTAAGATAATATGAAAATGATGCTTGCACATGATTACACAGAAGCATCAACGTAACAGATAGGCAATGTATAACAGAGATATAATCAATCTTCTAAATGTTTTCAGTTCAGTATAACAGTAGTTTCTCTTAAAAAAAGGCCTACAATACTATCTAGTCCCTAAAGGCTAAATGTATGAAATAAAACAAAAAACAGAAAATGAACTTTCAAGATATTGAGGAAATGCTGTCAAAATACTGTATAGATGTAAGAAATGTAGGCTCTTGGTAAATCACATTGATTGACATGCATAAGGAAATAAATTAATGATCTAACAAACACAGTGACATTGAACCATTCTGAATTACAATGTTGTTCTGTGTATACAGCACGAAGAACATGTAGCTATAGCCGTGAGTCACTCCTGGAAACCATGGGGCCCTTGAAATAATGTGTAGAATGTGTAAATAGACAAGAATAGGGAATAGACTTGAGGGAAGAGAGAATAAGTAGGCTAACTGCTGCCTATATAACACATGGAACATGTTATTGATCAACAGGGTTAGTCATTAAAGACCCAGATGATATCTGGAAACTGACTGTGACTCATAACTGTGATGACGATATCTGTGAGTTTGGTGTCTTTTTGGTATGAGAGTTAGTTTTTCATTGACAGGGTTACATCAGTTGTGTCATCAATATCAGGGCTCTGTTGAGGACCCCTCCACACGCACGCACGCACGCACGCACGCACGCACGCACGCACGCACGCACGCACGCACGCACGCACACACGCACACACGCACACACGCACACACACACACACACACACACACACACACACACACACACACACACACACACACACAAACACACTCCCATATCCACACACACTCACTGCTGCACAATATCCAATAGATGTTCACAACCAAACACAATGAGTATAGGATCCAAATATCCCCCACTTATTGACCACTGTGACAAGCACTATGGGGGGGTGGGGGGGGGGGGGGAGCAATACAGTGTTGGCATCCTGGGGTGGGTGGAAGGTGAGGAGATAAAGTGTACCACTGAATAATTCAGAATGAAAACACAGAAGAAATCAATCATGAGGGCCAAATCTGATATCAACTCCAAATTACACCATGATGTTGAGTGCAAAGTGTGTGTGTGTGTGTGTGTGTGTGTGTGTGTGTGTGTGTGTGTGTGTGTGTGTGTGTGTGTGTGTGTGTGTGTGTGTGTGTGTGTGTGTGTGTGTGTGTGAATGAAACTCCCACTGAGAGCTCACTCAGTTTTATTTTATGACTTTTGAAAGAACATCTGCTAAGAAGTCCTATATGTTCTCTACGTTATTCAAACACTTTAGAGTCACTAACTAATTAGCGCTACATCAGATTTATAATTGGCTATCATGGGCCTTTATTGGTCAATTACCCACTCAAATCAAGTGACTCAGCCAAATGTAACAGTCTTATTATTACTCAATTAAAACAAATGCTCTCCATGGTAAGGGTTTTGAGGGTTGGGGGTTGGGAGCGCCAGACTCCCAGTATATCATCAGGTAATTAATATTTTCATTAACTCGCTCTGTGTTGAGCTGCGACCTGGCTGTGATCATTTCATTTCCCCTCCATGGGTTCAATACTTTAGTGGCTCCATAATTAGTTTGATTTATCTCCAGTCCCGGTAATGAAGGAGAGCAGCTCATGTTCCCTCCTATTTTCTGCAACGAGCACTTCTGCTTTACTCTGCTATGTCCAGTAGGTAAATATACTGGGATCTGTTCCACAGAAAGGAATAGGCCTCTGTGCATTGAGCCAGACCGTGAACAAGACACAGACATGCTTTATGAAAAATTCACTGCAGGATCTTTGAGGGAGAGGATAAGGGCTTGTAGGGAACACGGCAGGGAGACATGGTTTATTAAACAGCAGCATATGTACATAGTTCTCTTCTGTCTCAAGACTGGGATTCTTTCTATACTGGAGACTGGAAACCTTAGGGATTAAGAGGAATGAAGAGGATGAAGATACGGAAGGAGTAGGAGTAGCCAGATTCCACAGCCCCTGGGAGAACCTGATCACATGTTAATGGTTAATGATCAGTGCCACTGATAAGGAAACAGACTAATCAAGGACATTTGAATGAAGTTGTTGCTTGATAACTGTGATTATATAAGGCCATCATAGATTTAGAAGTTTAGGAAGATCCTTACTTCTGACGATATGGAATGTCAGACCCTGTAGACCTTTGTCGGCTCTGTGCTTTACTGAGGAGTTTTGGACTTCATGATGGATATACAATTGCAATGCATCATATGGATCATACACAGGGTCTACTCGGCTTCAATTGTTTTGAGCTCTGCAGGGTACTATAGAAGTGCACATTAATAATTTCAACATTAATAATGCTCCATTGATTCTTGTATTGCTGTTTAAAGGTGAATGCCAGAGCTTTCTTAACAGCAGGGGAGGAAGGAGACCTGAGTGTCTTTGCGGACGCCTGATTTACATTTTGGAAAGTGCACCTTGCTCCCATGGGTCTTGCCTGGGATCGCTTTCAATCAATACTGACTATGAACTTTCTTTGTTGGGGGGAGGGGGCCCGGGGGGCTGCTATAACTGACTCTCCAGTAAATATCTGACATGTAACTGTCCATTTTGCAGTGAACCTGCATTTTCTTCTGGGTCTTGTCCAAATATATAGGTAGAAATGTATTATCTATACGCAGCATGCAATCTCATCGCTAGTGATGGTTTCTGTGAATCAAGAAAATTGTGATTTAAAATGCAGTGTGACAATTTGCTTGTGCATTCATTATTATAATAATACCAATAATTGTCTTGGGAAGCTTTGATAGATGTTAATGTCGTAAGCCAACGATCCACGGTTGGTTTTACCATACTGGGTTGACTAACAAAATATTTTATTCTTCCACCCATGAATAACTTCACGTTATTCATGGGTGGAATTGGGACATATATGATATGTGGCCTAATTTGCAAGAAAACTTCCACTTTCAGAGGCAACAACTCTTGCCAACAACTACCCTCCAGCTAGCTCTACAACAAGGTTATCTCACAGTCGAGCTCTAAAGGTATTCGTCAGCATAATATGCACAACACAACACAGAAGTAAAAGGAAAAAGAAAAGGGGGGAAAAATGCTTTTCCAGTTATGCTTGAGATTGTTGTTGCCGGAACCATATGGGGCCACCTTAGAATATTCAAAATGACTGACTGTGATGCATTGTTCAAACAAGTATTTGCGACAATCTTGAGTAAAATATGGTGCATGTACAAACCGTGCGGTTGATGTTATTCCTTCTATATTCAGGGTCCGCCTGAACTAGGCGTGCCAAGTCTTTCCCCAGAAATATAATAGTTATAGTACAGTATGTATTTTAAAAGTTATATTCATACAGGTAAAATATTGAATGCTCAAACGATCAATCAGAGACTAAGCAATATGCTGGAGGGAAATATCAAATTAAAGGACCACTTCACCACTTTTCAACCTATCTTCATATATAATAGGTCCTCACTAATAATCATGATAAATTGGTGCAATTTTTTTCTACTCGGTCTGTGTCTCATACGAGGGCTGTGGGCAGTTCAGAAACCGTCTTCCAGTGACATCATCGATGGGGAATACAAGCTAATAGAAACTGCAGGCTTTCTAGTCCTGAAAAGTTGCAATGCGAAAATGGAAGCCATCGTTCTCACGATAATGAAAATCTAAATATTTTTGTAAAAAAATCTTGTTTAAAAAAAAATCTGCCTAATGATGATGTCACTGGAAGACAGTTTCTAAACTGCCCACAGCCCTCCTATGAGACACAGACTGGAGTAGAAAAAAATCGTGCCATTTGTTTATGATTATTAGTGAGGACCTATTATATGAAGATAGGTTGAAAAGTGGTGAAGTGGTCCTTTAAGTAGTAGTAGGCAATATTTAAGTTACAAATCATGTAGTTTCTGTATGTGTGATTCTAACCTGGTTTTACTTATATGAGACATAATGTACAGATCCTGGTTTTGAGATGAATTAGCCAAGGGCTAATGTTCGTTAGTCAGTGCTGTATGACTTTGACTTCACATTAGGACGACACTTGCATTTCATGCATTCTACTGTTTGTTGCTTTGATGGTCTTTGGGGTCGATAATTATGACAAAATCATTGATAGATGGCAATGGACAGGAAATACCACTTGTCCACTTCCAAGGTTTCATGAGAGCCAACGCTTAAGCGGGTGGAAACATAAAAATAATCTTCTGTGCCACATAAAAGCGGTCCAAATTAGCTTGCTAGCCAGCCTGGCCATCTCAGCATCTCTTAGGTACATTTACTGAGCTTCTAACACAGCTCTATGTACCATTTCCCCTCACTGAATTATTGATGGTAATTATCATGGCGTGCTTAGTCTGCACCATAACAATATATTCTTAACAAGAATCAAGACAGTGGGCTTCCTCTGAAATTAATTTGTATTTCTTATATGAGGGTCTGTGTTTTTCCTTTTGCCTGGAAAGGTATATGACAACGGTCATTTGTAATAATACACATTATCAACGGGTGATTAAAAACCCACCTTCCCACAACTGATAGAGGTATCACTTGAAGCCTCTTCACAACACACCTAATAACACAAGCATAGGTTGAAGCCTGTTCACAACACACCTAATAACACAAGCATAGGAAGCTTAAGACAGAATTGTTAAACTCGTACAGTGCATAATAGTTTCATAAGAGGTTGTGATATAATGCATAAAGGTGTTTGGAATGATTGCTCTGATCTTAATTCCTCTTGTTTGTGAGTTACACCTATAACTGTTAAACTGTCAAACTGATTTTACTGCTCCAAAATGTGCTGTAAGCTGCAGCTTTACGCATTTAGACATGAACAATTTATATTTAATAAATGAATAAATAAATAAATAGTTGTTATATATAGTATACCAGCTTCAAAGGTATAACTAACAACGTATAGGTGTTCCAGGTCTAAATGGGTATATATACACAATAAAGTAATCCACTAGATTCTAGAACATTAATTTAAGTTGAATACGTAGTATTCAATTTACTGTATTTACTCTACAATCTTTATCTAAACTTGCAGCCTTCAAAATCTTACTTTCCACCTAAATATATAGGCTATCTGTATACTAAAATATTCTGTCTCCAAATCAATGACACAAAAGCATTATTATTTCAATGGATGAGTAAGGATAATTCAGATGGAAAGAATATGACTCATTATTTTAAGGTCTGTAAATGTGTTGTCCTTATTCAATTTGTCACGCCTGAGTTATACTTAGTTGCATGTGGGTGTCGTGTGCCAAGAATAGCCTTTCTACCTGTTCACAACCTTCAGCACGTGACACCAGTGACACCACAGCAAAACTACACATAAACCATGCAGGCATCATAGTAAATGGCCTTCTTCCATTCAAATGTCTCTGAATGAATAAGTGAAACAAAAAAAAAATATGAATGAAATTTCGCACCTCATTGTAAATCACACAAGAGAAAAATACTGCCAAGTCAGCATTTCACCCATTATGTCACAAATATGTAAAATCAGGTTGTCCATGCAGTACACAAAAGAAGGTGACCCCCCCCCAACCCTAAACAGCATCTTTCCTACTGATGATGATCATGATCATCATGGCTTATTCTTTCCTCTGCTGTGTTTTTCCATCCATGCCTGTAGTGTGGAAGGTCCTGGCTTGCCATCTCCCAGTGCCGCGGGGCATGGTGCTAGCCGCCGGTGAGTTTCCATCAATTAGTGCGCCCCTGCGGCCTCATGGCAGAACCCACCTTTGACTGCAGAGAGGTATTGATTAGTTCAGCATGCACTGTCAGGTCTGGAGTGAGCAGGGCCGGTTGATCCAAGGCCTTCGCTGGAGACAAGCTCATGTCGAGTTTCTGACACACGTAAGCACACACACACGCACGCACGCACGCACGCATGCAGGCACGTACACACAAAGATATACATACAATATACACATGCACAATGTGTACACACACAGACATAGGCACGCTTGCACGCACGCACGCACGCACGCACGCACGCACGCACGCACGCACGCACGCACGCACGCACGCACGCACGCACGCACGCACGCACGCACGCACGCACGCACGCACGCACGCACGCACGCACGCACGCACGCACACACACACACACACACACACACACACACACACACACACACACACACACACACACACACACACACACACACACACACACACACACACACACACACACACACACACACACACACACACACACACACACACACACACACACACACACACAGCCATACACATTCACTCACAAATGTGATGAATTGTGCTCTCTCAGATGACTGCAAGGTGAGGGAAAGGGAAGATAAGAGGAGAGGTCCAGAAGACTAGCTTGTCAGGAGACTGACGGCTCGGAACTGACAAGTGCTTGTTAGTTTTTTCCATCCTGAGCTCCCATGAAAACAATGAACTGGAGAGAGACGAGAGATATGTACGGAGCCGTGATGGATAGAGGTTACATATATTTAGTCAAGTCGTTGTGTCTAAAAGCAGCTCCTCTTGAAATGTGATAGACTGTGCAGATAGAGAAATCAATGTGGTATAAGGTTTTGGGGTATTGTTTATTTTTTAAATGAATGAACATTTTGAAAATATAGGTGTTCTATCTACATCTATTCCTTCAAAAATAAATGAATGTAAGTGATTAGTGGTGTTTAGTACTTTTGTATTATTTGACTTGATGCATGTGCTTCATACTTGCTATCTATCTATCCATCTATTTAACGTAATCCAGAGACCATTTTGAATGTTGTTATTTTTTTGTTCTTGATAAAATTAAACAAAACTATTCTACTACAAGTTCATGTGCTGTTTCTTTGCCATGTTTACTGACCCCTCACACACGAAACACAAAAACTAAACAAACAATCTAAACATTATAGTACTTTTGGTTGATACACAATAAAGAGAAAATATAGCTTTTAAGCTATACCAATTCCAATGTAAACTAAATAGATTTAGATGTCACTTATACTACAGGGAACCTGCAGACTGTTGTCAAAATTGTTTTCTGAAAAGAACAAGAGGGCCATTTCTATGAATAATATGGACCATGCTCATTTCGTATTGATGGCTGCATGGCACTGAATTGACATGGAAGTCACACGTAGAGTTTGTAACTAAATGGGATTCTATTTCACATTATGCTGTGTGCATCGAGCAACAACCCGTGGTGCGCTGTAAATAACAGAGAATGATAGAAAAGAAACAACAACAACAACCCCACAATATATATCCAGACCTATCCAGAAAAATCACAGTGTTTAACTTTCCAGCCTAATTTATTCTTCATCGTACAACTGTGTCGCATGCCCCAAAGATAACTGAATTTCAAGTGAAAAATGTCATGTTTTTCACTTGAAAATCAGTTATATTCACATTGGCAAGTATAAATATGAGTATAGGGATGACAAATTGTACATCCGGTATTAAAGTTTAGAAATGATAAACAGACTGTGTAATATCTATCCCATGCATACAAAAACGAGCATTTATAGCACGTGCGATTCAGTCCAGGACTAAAATGGAAGCCGCATCAGCGGTTTGCGTGTTTCAGAACTTAACCAGGCTGAACAATAAAGGAGATGCAAATGCTTTGCTTCCGGCCCCCCTGCAGGGTGCCCTCTCTCTCTCCCCTCTATACCATACCGCTGCGTCTGAGCGCAACACTTCCCGTCTCCTCTCTACTTTATCCAAGCAGAACAAAGTTGCTGCCGGAGTACTGAACCCCCCTGCAGTTCCTCGCTCTCTGCTGGTTAAGTAAGCCATTTCACCTTCCTTTCATCCCCCCCCAGCCCACCCCCCCACCCCACCCAGCCTGCTCTGCTACTAGCACGATGTGTCATCCTGTTACTCAGAGGAAATGCTATGTGGGTTACGGGGGTTCGTCTGAGGCGAGTGCTAATTCCTATTGAAGTGTCACACTGGATTTGGAAAACATCTGTCCAGGAGTAAATGTCATCAGGGCCATGTCATCAGCTGTATTTAACCACTTATGCCCCTATCTATCTATCTATCTATCTATCTATCTATCTATCTATCTATCTATCTATCTATCTATCTATCTATCTATCTATCTATCTATCTATCTATCTTAAAATATTATGTCATCTATCTATCTATCTATCTATCTATCTATCTATCTATCTATCTATCTATCTATCTATCTATCTATCTATCTATCTATCTATCTATCTATCTTAAAATATTATGTCATACAATAAACCTACAATGGTATCTATAATGTAATTTATACTGCACCATACACACATTATGTCTGAACGTGTATAATTCCTAACTTCTCCATTTGCTGACTGGCAAAGTCATCACCATAAACGTGGGAAATGAGTTGACATCGGGGAGCCCGTCTCGTCTGGGCAGCATAAGGAAGGTGTCATCTCATTGGTAAAAGTGTTTTTTTTCTCTAGCTCAAAATGATTGCGTATAGCCCCATTGCTTCCAGGGCCACGAGGGCAGACGAGTGGTCATAATTGAGAGACGAATTAGCGAAACCTTAAATATATGGCAGGCGATATATCATTACCCATAGACTTGACCCCTCCTGACCCCTGCCTAGTCCCGGGTGAGCCCCTGTGTACCAGGCGGATAACATGCTCACTCTCAAACAGCTAAATCAACAGCATCTCTTCTCGCCACAGCCTGTGCTGGAGCATCTTGCCTGAATGGTTCCATGAAAAACTAATCAACTGTTCATCATGGAGATCAAACACACGCAAGGGTGCAATGATTAGGAAAAGCAATCTGATAATACTTGAAGAACCACTAGGTCTAGATATAATAATTTTGAGATTAAAAATGCCCCCCCCCCCCCACCCCACACCCCGCCCGCCTTATCATTCTCATTGCTGTTCCTCTTATTCGACCTCATTCTGTGTCAGCTCCTGTGGCCCCTCAAAGTTCAAGTAAGGAAGCACAATTGTTATCTTGCCTGTAATTGCTGTTCAGTTGTTTTTTAGGCCAACACACTTGGCCAACGCACAGCTACACCAATAAGCATTTCATGATCATTTGTCAAAGGCATGGCTAACAAATCTTACCATGATTAATTTTCTATTCAGTATTCAACTGAATCAAAAGATGCAATTTCCCAATGATTCTTGAGCAGTTTCACCCCTACCCCTTTTCCCACTTTCATACCCATGCTGTATCTGATTTACCTGACGATCCTTAACAGGCTCTCATAAATTATATAGAACAAAGTAAGCACTCCTTAGAAAGCATGATTATTTAAATCTCTTATATATCTGTGCCATCTTTAATCTTACACGGTGAAGTTCTACTATTCCAGATGAACAATGCATCCAGTAATTAGAGTCGACTTTATCGACAGACAGGCCACTCAGTTATATTTCCTCTTTGAAGCAAACATGTGAAGTATGATGGAGGTCAAAGCAATCTCCTTGCTTCTCTAATATAGCCTACTCCAGCAACAATGAATGGAATGAGAAAGTTTTTACAAAGTGAACGGAGAAAAGTGGAGTCATTCCAAGGAAACCTTTTAAAGTTGTCCACCATCCAGGTTCCCATGAGATCAGAGGAGAAAAAGATGATTTATTATGTTCAGAGACTCTCTCAAGCCTAAAACAATTACCTGCAGATACCCCTGTGTTACTTAAGCAAATAAAGTGAAAATAAATAGCGGCTATGTAATGTTTGATACACCCGCTGAACGTAATAACATTTTGTCGTTTCCACAAAGTGGACTGGAATGAAATTAGAGGTCCCTGTAGCCTTTAATGAAATGTGGTGCCATACGACTCTAATGCATTTTGTCATCATGAGTACATATTAATGTTCTGCTCTAACTTTCTCTTGATTGATGCAGGCGTCAGAGAAAAAGGACGGGGCACAAACATTAACGTTGAAGAAGTCTATAGCTGGATATGATTTACAACACAATTCAGTTAAGATATTTCTAGACATGAAAGATTATATGAACAAAAGGGAAATTAAGTTTTCTTACTGGAAAGATTTTGAAATGTGATTGAATGTGATTCAAAACTGAAATAGATGAGGTTACACAATGATCATTTTGAATGTACCACTACCAATAAGATTATATACCACATCACCACATATTGTTTTTGTTAAAGCGTACAATATTTGAAGACGTTTGAGGTACAAACTGTCACCAGGTTGTCAAAACACAAAGCAGAATGCTCTAAGCTTTAACATTCTCAACTGGATAATCCTAAAGCAGTCAAATGAAAAGATGTGTTAACTGAGTGATGTTACTAGGGGTCTATCATTGGCCCACTCATATTGTTCCACTACACCAAATATCTTTCTTTTTATGTGTGTATGCAGTGAAAGTTTGAAATAGGTTAACCCAATTTGACCTGAGGACGATTCTACAAATGTCTTCTAAATCCTGACCTATGTTTCTATGTCAGTTGTGTTCAAACAGTTTCATGTCAAGGACCCCCAAACATATCTGTATTTGGCCGCCGACCCCCATCTGAAAATATGTTGTTCCAGGGACCCCCCAGAAGCAAAGATTTGAGTTAAAAACGTTAACTCTGAAGGAATATATATTCAAAGATTTGTGCCACATTTTCACGATTTTTCAAAAAATAGCAGACCTACAAGCTCGTAGCGCGCCACTCGGTGGCGCGCTATGAGCTTGTAGATCTGCTATTTTTCAATAACTAAATTATAACAATGTTTAAAACACCAAAAGGGGTTCCCGCCTAAAATAGGTTAATTTAGTCCTTCTGATCTACAGTAGATGAGATTTATGTTTCAATGTATTCAAATGTACTGTATATATAATGTTTCACACTGGACCTGATTATGCAAGATTGGTGTCCATGCATCCCACATGGACTATTTGTCGCTTCCATGCGTTCAATATTAAACCTAGAAAGTTGTTTTTGTTGATTCGTATTCATTCCATTTCAAATTAATTCTTTCAAATTGTTCTAGGACACCATAGAATACAAATAAAAACTAAACTACAACTAAACAAAACAAACAAACAAAAGAAAATCACAACTTTCTAGGTTTTCGAAATTTCATATGGCTGGGCATCTTTGTGATGATGCATGCCACACAAATAAATGGTAAATGTGCCTTTATCCAAGGTGATTTACATAGATTGTGCATTATTACATTCACCCATTCACACACACATTCACACACAGATGGTGGTGGAAACCATGTAAGGCACCAACCTGCACATCAGGAGCAGTTAGGGGTTTCGAGTATTGCTCAAGGACACTAACTCTGGGGGAGCCCAGGTTCAAACTGGGAACCTTGCGGTTCCCATCCAGCCACTCTACCCCTGAGCCACTGCCGCCCCCATAAAAAAAAGAGTAATTCATAATGTGCATAATATGCAGTGATTGTATTGACTTCTGTGCTTATTTGGCTCCGTGTAAATTACAACATGCCACCCCCATCTGAAGACTTGAGAATTTATATATGTGGCTTTTATATTGCTTGAGCCCAGCTGACTTAAGGCTTAGACCTCACTAGAACCATTGGGTGTCCCACTGGGACAGAGACACATGAATAGAAATACTGTGGGGACACAATGGAGCACAAATCCTCAGGCAGCATTATCACTCACACTATTATTACATTACGAGTCATTATTACAAAATCTCCACCTCGGGGCAATTAAGTTGCAAAAAAGTGTTTTCAATGTAAACTTTGCACACATCTTCATTACTTTTATTCAACATTCAGGGTTAAATTTAACCCTTCTTCTTGTGGCGTTATGGGTTCATTTTGGCCTAGCTATGCGGTGCGGAATCCACTACCTGCACATAGGCCTGAGCGTGTCTAATTTTATTGTCAGGCTCCAAATCTAGGGAGGGAGGTCATTATCGGGTGAATGGGAGGTGCCGGCTAATCTGTGAATAATGTCAGGGTTGGGGGTGGAGTGATGTGCGAGGGAGGGTCTTGAGGTGGAGGGGGGGCATCGTCGGTGTCGTCTGGCAGCTCATCTATATTTCATACTGCCACTCAGACAAATGAAACAGGAGCCACCCAGAACAAGGGGGACCCTCTGACACTTCAAAGCCAAGTCCTATGGGTGGTTTCCTCTTGAAGCTAGGACTGTACCAGCCCCAGTCCACACACACACACACACACACACACACACACACACACACACACACACACACACACACACACACACACACACACACACACACACACACACACACACACACACACACACACACACACACACACACACACACACACACACACACACACACACACACACACACGCACACACGCTGGGAGGAGCTGCCGGGGTCTCATTAACCCTTAAACAGGCCTGGTAAGGGGTGAACCAAACTGGAGACTAATTATGGCACTAGTATAGCCTACCGCCGGTGTACTTGAAGACAAACGTCCAAAACACATGCACGCATGAACACACACACACACACACACACACACACACACACACACACACACACACACACACACACACACACACACACACACACACACACACACACACACACACACACACACACACACACACACACTCACACTCATTTTGAAAACTCCAATTGTTTTTTTGTCATTAGGCCTACTGTACAGCCTCCCATGCCCCATCATCTTCACTGTCATACAATAGCAGCATCTCATGATGAGCGGAATCTGATAATGAGGAGACCGGCAAGATTAAAGAAAAGAGAAGGGACAGAATGAGATCAAAAGACAATTGGACAGAAAGAGGCATGATATCAAAGGAGGGTCTAATTGAGGTGATACAACCAGCCAAGTTATGAGTCCAATTTACATGAAACAGTGCAGCTTCATTTGGCCATGACGCTAATGTCTTAACAAATTAATTTAGCTAATTAGGCACGCCCAGCGGAGTTCGCCAGCAGATTATGCAGATTAAACAAATAGATGATGATTACCCCTGGGCAAGCTGGGAGGTGTAGTTCTCTGGTTAGGCTATATGTTGTGTTGTGATTTCAGCAAAAAAACATGTATCGCTTTGAAGTCTAATCTTTTATTATGTGCTGCTAACGCGTCCCTGTCATCTATGGTGCTTCTTATGATGCTTCCCTGTCTCCCCTGTCTATCGGTCTCACGGTGGCACTACAGCAGCCCACTCAACATTTTGGCCAAAAACTCTTCTAGCTTTTTTGTAATATTTTTAAAGATTTGTTTTTGGCTTTTCTGCCTTTATTGATAGTATCAAGTGAATATAGACAGGAAAAGGGGAGAGAGATAAGGGGAGAGACATGCAGCAAAGGTCGTCATGAACAGGACTCGAACATGCGACTCACTGTCAGGCCATGAAAGCCTATATGTGGCATGCGCCTGGACCACTTGGCCAGCGGGCACCCTGATAACTCGTACAATAAAACATTTCTCTCCATATAGGCCCCTTGTGCCAGATTATATTTTCCACCATTGTACGTTTTCTTCAAAACATGCATTTTGCTACTACTACCGGAGATAATAAACCCAGAGATAATAAAACAAAATCTCTGGGGTCATTAGATTTTTCCGATCCCATTCCAAGTGGCTATGAATATGATTGCCTTCCAAAGTTTGCGGGCCCTGGGTAGCCAACCCGACCTGGCGGAGACCCAGGGGTGGACTGACCACAGCACGTACCGGGCATATTCACGGTGGGCCGTGACCGTAGGGGGCCGCTCAAGTTATGATATGATAAAAGATTTTTTATTGATTTATTTATTTTTTACAGGTAGGCAGGCCAATAGGCAGCAGGCCACCAGGAAAGGTCCGGGCCTGCTGCCATTCTGCCAGTGCCCTCATGATAATTTCACTGTACCTGTATCAGTGAGTGACAAATGCTCTTCTATCTTGAATCCTTTTGCCAGCATCATTCTTGTGAGAGCAACAAAGGGTTGTGTAGTTGTCTGTTGGTTTGTATCATTTATGTTGTTCTGTAAAAGTGGTGGTATTAGGGCTTGTTTGTTTGTGTGTGCCTCGACGGAGTGGGCGGTAGAGTTTCTGCTATCTGTACGCTGGTTGTGGTGGGCCGGTCTGGGCGAAATTCACACGAAAATGACCGGGCAGAATTTCTGTCCAAGTCCAGCCCTGCGGAGACCATTTACCACCTGTCTGCAGTGTCCAATGAGCCTTTGCATGAAATGTGTGCATCGTTCTCTTGGCTGTAGCCAAAGATGGTTAGGAAGATAGTCCATCCTGATTGGAGCCACTAGAGGTGACATGGTACACAAATCTTACAAATGGTCTCCTAAGTGGCGCCGATGTCAACGTCATATGGTTACTCTCATGCTAGATCCCGCGAGGGACAGAGATTTCTGATTTGTCTCTCTGAAAAAAGCGAAAATGTTATGTGGCTTGTAGCGATCGGGTCCAATATATATTTTTTTTTTAGTAATTTCAAAACAATTATTAACATATATTTCCCCCCCCCACATCCCCATGGCAGCACAAATACAAACAAAATCTTCGAAGAAACATCAGGAAATGTCCCTAATTACAGAACAAATTAAAAAAGAAAAGAAAAATAACAACAAAGAAAACACACATTACATACAGTTAAACAAACAAATGCACAATGTCCGTCACAGTTCCCTACCCCCACCCCACAGCTGACTACTCCAATTAACCACTATACATCCAAAGCTTGTTCAATATCACCTCGCTTAATGAAGTCCAAGAACTTCTGCCATATCTTATAGAATACAGCAGGTTTCTCATGTGCCAAACTGGTCGTTAAATTCCTCAGCCAAAAGCCGATCGTAGGGGCATTGAGATTCTTCCAACATAGCGCAATTGAGCGTCTCGGGTCCAATATTTAGTTCAGTGACCATGGAGCTAAAGAATGTGTTCACGTCTCCTCTCCCATTGGAATGAATAGACTCCAACCTGCTTCCGGTCTCCTAAAAAGGCGCTCGCCCACTTCACGTAGATACGGGAAGTAAACCAGAGATGGCATGTCTTGCTATTACAGTCTTGGTTGCTGTTGCTGCCATAGACATAAACGTAGACGCCTCTTCCGGCTCTGGGGCGTCTGTATCTCCACGGAAGGAACATGGAGGCAATATTGGCAATCTTTCCCGTCATTCCTTCCTCCCTACGTCACCATTGACAGCCAGTTATAACCCGACTTTAGTATTTAATTCCAATGTTTTACAGAGAGGCTGAGATTTGAAAGTCTGTAGCAGCAAGCAGAGCACGCAAGTATTGTGGTCGTGTTGGGACGTATGCACGTGAGCTTGGGAGGTATATACTGGACGTTGATACCAACCAAGCATACGTACATAAAAAAGCCAGTCGACCACAGTATAGTACTTTCAACTTACATACAGTACATGTATACTATACATACCGTACATACGTTACCCGTTACCCAACCAATATTGAAACATATCGTAATTACGTCACGATTGACAGCCAGTTATAACCAGACTTTAGTATTTAAGTTCAATGATTTACAGAGAGGCTGAGATTTGAAAGGCCAATCAGAGGCGCGACTCCTTCTTTCCCAGCGGCACTTGCTTTGGCAATGTAAACGGAAGATCCCGGCAAAGACGTGATTTGATTGGCCAGTAGTCACTTGAGTGGCAGCGACCAGCAGCGACGCAGCTTTACTTCCTCCTCTCGTTGCAGACAGGTCGCTCCAATGACCTGCAGCGACCAATGAGGTCGCTCCAATGAACTGCAGCGACCAATGAGGTCGCTCCAATGAACTGCAGCGACCAATGAGGTCGCTCCAATGACCTGCAGCGACCAATGAGGTCGCTCCAATGAACTGCAGCGACCAATGAGGTCGCTCCAATGAACTGCAGCGACCAATAAGGTCGCTCCAATGAACTGCAGCGACCAATGAGGTCGCTCCAATGAACTGCAGCGACCAATGAGGTCGCTCCAATGACCTGCAGCGACCAATGAGGTCGCTCCAATGACCTGCAGCGACCAATGAGGTCGCTCCAATGACCTGCAGCGACCAATGAGGTCGCTCCAATGAACTGCAGCGACCAATGAGGTCGCTCCAATGACCTGCAGCGACCAATGAGGTCGCTCCAATGACCTGCAGCGACCAATGAGGTCGCTCCAATGAACTGCAGCGACCAATGGCAATGAGGCATCTATTTTCTTTAATATCTATGGTTGCTGCCATACTGTAGGTAGACGCCTCTTCCGGCTCTGGGGCGTATGTGCAAAAGTGAGGGCAAGCTGCATTGGTGCCAAGGAATGTAATGAATGGACGGGACGTGAGTCGCGTGACTGGACGCCGCCAATTCCATGACACTCATGCCCATATAACCTATATGGGCGCACTTCCGCCCTCAGTGCGATACGCTAAATTGCAGCGTCGAATGAGGCGCCTACCTTTCTATGTCTGTGGTTGCTGCTGTGACCAGTGTTGCCAGATTTTGCAAGAGAAACAAGTGGCCGGCCAGGTCTATGAAAACAAGCCCAAATGTTTTATCGGCTATTATCAAAATAACAGATCTACAAGCTCACAGCAACACATCCTGAGGTTGTAGGCCTACATCCGTAATTTTCAAAAAAATATTGAGAATATTTTTTAAACATTTTAACACAAATCTTGTATGGGGGTCCCTGGCACAAAATATTTTCAGATGGAGGTCTGTGGATAATTACATATTAATCTGGGGGTCCTTGATGTGAAAAAATGTGGGAACCACTGGTTTAAACAACATTAGGAAGCAAGTCCAAATGAAACATAAATAAACAACTGCACTTTATAACAAGCCCAAAGAACACAACCAACAACTACCAATATTTACCAGCGACTTCACAGAAAAAAACAACGCCAAAGGTTGCTTTTAATAAGCAGACATGGCAATACTGGCTGTGATAAGTGAATCTCTCTGTGGAGGAAGTGAAGCACACATTCACTTCCTGGGTTTTTCCCCCCAGTAAACTCCTTGGGAAACCGGTGGATACGTT
Organism: Electrona antarctica; assembly: GCF_951216825.1. NCBI lineage: Eukaryota > Metazoa > Chordata > Actinopteri > Myctophiformes > Myctophidae > Electrona > Electrona antarctica. Next base: position 47,007,357 of record NC_136808.1, on the reverse strand, counting down.
CACCATAACTTTTGTATTCCCTACCAAAGACTAACTTCATCACACATATTTGGACTTCTGAGCAGGCCTTTTCTGTTTTTCTGAACTACTATGACATTACTGCCTTGAACTTGGACCTGTTGCTTATGTCATCTTATAATATAAGTTATTTTCTTTAACTCAGCAAATGTGTAAATGACCTGCTGCTTGTTGCTTGTTTACGGAATACTTCATTTGACTGACTGTCACACTGTGTCTTTCTTTGTCTTGTGTCTGTTTCTCTCTAGTGTCCTACTTCATATCGGCCTGTACGAATGGTCTGATACTCAAAGCTTAACAAGCATAGAGAGCACAGTACTATAGACAAGACAGTCTCTGACTGAACATATCCATTGATATACTTTCAACAATCTCACTGTGATAAACACTTTCAATAAGAAAGAGCATTGTGTGTATCTGCCCCTATAGACTCCCTCCATTCATTTAGCTGTCCCTTTGGCTCTAACCGCCAACAGAATAAAAGCGTGTTCGGTGGTAGTCATTTGGTAGCTAAGGCTTAAACTGTACTGCATTATACAACGTATGCAACACGGATACTAGAGGGGTCTGGCCTACTTGGAACGATGCAAGTTGGAAATGCATGCCCCACCTAGTTATTTATGTCTGTGTCCCTTTTATGGCCATACATGGAGTTCTTTGTCAGGCATGCCCAAATATGCAGATGTCAGAATATCATCGTGATGTCAGAACAGGCCAGCTCCATATATGGAGATATAGGGGTGATCAGATCCAGAGCCCGGGCAGAGGCTATTGTGCTGGTTCTGGACAACCGGCTATCCGACGGACTTGACACCAGGCACTGCACTCCCTGTGGGGGTGTGGAATGCGTGTGTCGAATTTGAAGTTACGTGCATTACAGACGTACGCACACACTTAGACTAGACCGGTGCCCGGCTGTAGCGCACCGAGGCGGTAACGATGGAGGTTGGAGATCCATGCAGTATATAATGCAGTACAGTTTTGTGGCAGCGGTGGCCGAACGGTTTGCGGAGCGTTCTTGATACCGGAAGGTCGCCAGTTCGTATCCCCGGACCGGCACGTTAAAATTACCACCGCTGAAGTGCCCTTGAGCAAGGCATTGAACCACTACCATGAAATGTTCTATGAGCAGGGCCTGGCTGTAAACAAGTATCTGATGCTTAGTCCAGTTACCCTGGGTAAATATAGTAACTTTGCTTTGCAATACCCGTCTGTTGAGCACTGGCCTACTTGGAACGATGCAAGTTGGAAATGAATGCCCCACCCAGATATTATAGCTGTATCCCTTTTATGCCCATATATGAAGTTCTTTGTCAGGCATGCCCAAACACACGCACAGAGACTTGATGCATAGAAGATAGATAGATACATATCTTTTATTGGTTGCGCAAGACAAAATGAAAAATCACACTCTGGTGAAGCCCACTGTGGCTGCCACACAACATCACGGCGGACATACATAAAGCAAACATAAAAAGTCCAAAGCCTTGGACAATCTGCCAGTCTGACACTATCATCATCCTCATCGTCCTCCATGAGACATGAATGCAGTGTGTTAAGGTCCCCACACACCGAGCGCGTTTTTCGGACTTTTAGCGGCATTTCTCCATCCACCTTTAATGTATAAAATCACACCCGTGTGAAGTGAGGGGCGCTCTTATCATCGTACATCATCATGATGTAAAATAGACACTATGACGTAAAATTGTCCATTCACACTCACGAACACACACACACACACACACACACACACACACACACACACGCACACACACACACACACACACACACACACACACACACACACACACACACACACACACACACACTACCACCTCTATGGTTCTTTAATAGTGGTTTTCATGAATGTTGCCACAAGCTGTCAGTTTTCGTCCCGTGTTTCAATCCCCAGTCTCTATAGGTGCCATTTCTAGTATTCCACCCTTGGTGTTGTGTTGTGTGACAGCTGCTGCCCTCTTTGGTGGTGGTGAAATGAATAGATTATGAGCAGTAATTAGGCATACAGCAGAATCAATGTGCTCTGGGGCAGGGCCTGGGGGGAGAGGGGGTGGGGGGTTATGGGGGTATGAGGCATATACCCAGAATGACAGAGGAGGGAACAGCAGGGGGGGTCAGGAAGAGACCCTATGGGGGGCAGAGGGAGGGGCCGGGGGGCAGGTGGGAGGGTTCAGTGAAGGAGCAGGTTGGAGGAGGTGGAGGGGGTGAAGGGGAGTATAGGCTAAGGCCGAGGGAGAGAGAGTACAGCAATAGTTTTCAAAGTGGGTTCCAGGAATTCCCAGGGGTTCCAGGGGATCCCCAGCAGAATTATTGATAGCTAGTAGGAACCAAATGGACCGATACAGGTTTGTAACAGACAGAGTAGTATACAGACATGGTCTATTTGGTTCTGTTTACTTTCAGAGTTATGGGGGTCCCTGGCCAATAGCATACAGTTCCAAACTGGTCTTCTAAATTAAATAATTTGAGAACCACTGAAATAGAGTATACCGTATGTATGTATGTATGTATGTATGTGGTTGATTGTTAGGCTGTGTTGGAGTTGTGGAGAGGAATAAGTGATAGTGAATTCTACTGCAGGATTGAAGCTGAAAGGGGAAGCTGAGCATGAGGGGTGGGGGGCATAGGATGGTGTTGTACCCGTATATGCCCTCCAGTTATGCGTCTTATTCCTAGTTAGTGGCAGAGTGCTGAATGACCTGCCTGTGATCTTCTCCATAATTAACATATGCTTGTTAGCCAAGGTTGGTTGGAGGCTCTGAGACCAAGACTGCACGCACGCACGCACGCACGCACGCACACACACACACACACACACACACGCACGCGCACACACACACGTGCGCTAGGATACAAGCCCAGGTCTCCTAGTGATGGCAGCTACAGAGTGAAACTAAAGGCGGAGAGTTGAACGAGACCATGAGAATGACTGTCTGTGTTCATAATGTTAGTCAAAGAAAAGGGATAGGTAAAGCGAACATGTTTTTTTTTGCATGGAAGCAATCAATGCATGTGCGTGTATGCACGTGCATACGCGTGTGTCTTCGTGCACATTAAGGCATGCGTTAATTTCCATAAGCTCTTTCATTTTGTCCGCGTTCAAATAACACTTATCACCGTCAGTGTCGAGGGCAGGTCTGATCAAATTTACACTGAAGATGGCTCCGTTCCAATTTAATAGGGTTATGAATATGAAGTGCTGAATGGGAATGGGCTGTATTTGTTCAATCACTCCAACCTCATTTGGACATAATGAAGACATGCCCCTACTGTGATTATTCCCCACGTCTCCCACAGCTCTTGACCTCCCAGAGAAAAGGCAAACACAATCACTTCACCCCATCAGGGTAAGAGATGGGAATTACTGTGTATTCTACCAAGATTCTGCATGTGTAATTCACATTTTTCCACTGACGATTAATGCTTCCTTGAGTGGTTGTGCTATTTTGCTGATACACTGATTCTGATACTTGACTATAGCCTGGCCCAGCCAGCGTGATACACTGATACTTGACTATAGCCTGGCCCAGCCAGCGTGATCTCTGGTGGATCAGCCGGTGGATCCTATTGGTCCATCTCAAAAGTATCTGTGGCGAACCCATCTGGGTGCATACTGGGATGTGCTCCCCATAGAGTATATAAAGGATAGAGACCAAACTGGAGCGTTAGCCCCGCCCCCCCGCTATTAATTTCAGTGGAAGTTGCTCAGTGGCGTTTTGAAGCACCCGGAAGACTTCCGGAAGTATATTGATAACTCAATGGCTCGAGCGAGCAGAAGTTTAGCCTAGCCTAGCCCCGGACCTCAATTTTGAGGTCCGGGCTTTTCACGTGACGTCATGAACGTCCGTCCACTTCCATTAAGTGCTGCAATTCCACATTTCGCCAGTAGGTAGTGGCATCTTCAACGTTGGATAGCCTTACTGGGGGCTTGGTGCTCCCCCACATTTGACTCTAACGTCTAACAAGAAATACATTTGGTTAAAAAAAAAACTTAAGGAAGCAATCATCAGAAAGGAAATGAGATTAGATTATAGGTTGTTATCATTATTGGTATTCTTTGACAGATAAACGCATGTCTTGAACACATGTCATGTATTGAAGAAAAGCGCTATATAAATCCCAGATATTATTATTATTATTATTATTGATATTACTCCTTCAGGTTTTATCCAAATTTCATGCAAATTATCTCTATAGTCATGTGATCAAGAACGGATTAATCATATTCCATCCTGATTGGCTGACATTGACATACAGGTTGCAGGAGTGGCCCGTTTTAAACAAAATGCTGCAAATGAACAATTGCACGCACATTCACACTAAGTTGAGGAACAAATGCCACCCTTTAAACATTCCCCTATACAGAACATTCTTTCTATAAAACTTGTCCAAACATCACACAAATCGGTACACATTATTTCTACAGTCAAGAGATCATGTGGCAAGTCCCGAAGAACTGTGGATGTCCACCCAACTTTCTTACTATAAATGAACAGTTTCAGCCAGATGGCTTGAGCGGAAGTGGGGTGCCACAGTGGGTATGTGGACTGGAGTCAGACAAGGCTGTGTGTGTGCTATAGTTTTATAGTCTCTGTTAAAGCACTGTTATGCAGGATGGAGGCACCATTGACTTCAAGCTTGATGGTAACATATCGAACATCAGAAGGATGCAGGCAACTACCAATTTGAACTCTGAAAATAACCTTGAGCTAAAGTATGCTGACGGTTGCTGACTCCAAACGCATGCATCGTTGGGAGTTACAATGTTGATGCATGATTAAGGTACCTTTAGTGTTCAATGTGGATGCAAAAGGCAGCCCTTTCACCTACCATAGTATCATATGCTGGATCATAGCATGGATGGATGCACATTCCCACGCTATTGGTACACAAATACGGCAGACGTAGGAATCAGACCACCGGGCCTGGACACTCACTTGGCTAGGACCTGGACACTCGCTTGGCTAGGACCTGGACACTCGCTTGGCTAGGACCTGGACACTCGCTTGGCTAGGACCTGGACACTCGCTTGGCTAGGACCTGGACACTCGCTTGGCTAGGACCTGGCTCAGGTGAGATGCCCCTGGAGTGGTCAGGCAGCAGCAGCATACAATACATGGAGTCTACTCTGAACCCAAAGTCTTCTCCAGGTGGCTTGGGCATGTTATTCAGATGCAACGAGCCACAGACTCCTGCCCAAAGTCTTCTCTAGGTGGCTTGGGCATGTTATTCAGATGCCACGAGCCACAGACTCCTGCCCAAAGTCTTCTCCAGGTGGCTTGGGCATGTTATTCAGATGCAACGAGCCACAGACTCCTGCCCAAAGTCTTCTCTAGGTGGCTTGGGCATGTTATTCAGATGCAACGAGCCACAGACTCCTGCCCAAAGTCTTCTCTAGGTGGCTTGGGCATGTTATTCAGATGCCACGAGCCACAGACTCCTGCCCAAAGTCTTCTCCAGGTGGCTTGGGCATGTTATTCAGATGCAACGAGCCACAGACTCCTGCCCAAAGTCTTCTCCAGGTGGCTTGGGCATGTTATTCAGATGCAACGAGCCACAGACTCCTGCCCAAAGTCTTCTCCAGGTGGCTTGGGCATGTTATTCAGATGCAACGAGCCACAGACTCCTGCCCAAAGTCTTCTCTAGGTGGCTTGGGCATGTTATTCAGATGCCACGAGCCACAGACTCCTGCCCAAAGTCTTCTAAAGGTGGCTTGGGCATGTTATTCAGATGCCATGAGCCACAGACTCCTGCCCAAAGTCTTCTCCAGGTGGCTTGGGCATGTTATTCAGATGCCACGAGCCACAGACTCCTGCCCAAAGTCTTCTCCAGGTGGCTTGGGCATGTTATTCAGATGCCACGAGCCACAGACTCCTGCCCAAAGTCTTCTAAAGGTGGCTTGGGCATGTTATTCAGATGCCATGAGCCACAGACTCCTGCCCAAAGTCTTCTCCAGGTGGCTTGGGCATGTTATTCAGATGCCACGAGCCACAGACTCCTGCCCAAAGTCTTCTCCAGCCACTTTGATAGTGGGCAGAAGAAGCAGTTGAAAAGACCAAATGTAGAGCACACTGAAGAGATGCCTCTATAGCTGCACTCTCACTCCTCAGGGAGTGAAGTATATTATGGAAAACCTCCAGTGAATAGAGGCATGCTTGCAACGAGTTACTACCCACCCCCCCCAAAAAAACACAACTGTGTATGCACTATGCAGCCATCAAAGGAGTCACAAATAGTAGAAGATGGTCATCATTGGATATGATGGACAACCAGCAAAAAAGCAGAGAGAGAGAGAGAGAGAGAGAGAGAGAGAGAGAGAGAGAGAGAGAGAAATGTCTATGTATGCAGCTGTGTATGGGAATGCAGGTGGATATGCATCTGTAGATGTGCGCATGAATGTTTAGTGCATGTGTCTATGTTGGGAGGTAGTTATGTAGCGCCGTGGTGTCTACTGTATGTGTTGTGTGTGTGTGTGTGTGTGTGTGTGTGTGTGTGTGTGTGTGTGTGTGTGTGTGTGTGTGTGTGTGTGTGTGTGTGTGTGTGTGTGTGTGTGTGTGTTTGCTCTAGCAGCTTCTCAATGACATCAAAGAGCTGTGCAAACTGAGCCCCTGGCAGCTGTTTGGAATCTCATCTCGCTGTTTCTGTTTAAAGCAGGCAAGAGAGAGAAGACCTGCACTAATAAAAGAGGTGCTATTCAAAAGAGGAATAGACTAGTCAAGTGTGTGTGTGTGTGTGCGCGTGTGTGTGTGTGTGTGTGTGTGTGTGTGTGTGTGTGTGTGTGTGTGTGTGTGTGTGTGTGTGTGTGTGTGTGTGTGTGTGTGTGTGTGTGTGTGTGCGTGCATGTGTGTGCGAGAGTGAGAACCTAAAGGAACCTGTGTTTTTGTGCATTGCGTGAAAGAGACAGCAAAGGGGTAAGAGGGGGCAGGGAGATGATAGGGAAAGGTAGAAGTGTGTGTGTTAGATATTGAGAGGGAGGTTGAAAAATCCATGTGTGTGTGTGTGTGTGTGTGTGTGTGTGTGTGTGTGTGTGTGTGTGTGTCAGAGAATGAGAGAGAGGGTAAAAAAAAGTGTGAGTGTGTGTGGAGGACACACTCACACACAAAAGGAGAAGTGGAGAAGTCAAGCATTCACGCAGCCCTTCATTGCTCTGCAGTTCCTCCTGTGATACTCAAAGGTAAAGCGATTACGTGTATAATCACACAAAGCACAGCCCAAAAACTCCCTATTTGTTTGTTTTTTTTGTTTCATCACAAAGCTTCCATCATGAGCTGCCTGCGACATCCACCCAGTGCTGGGGTGATTCTGGTAAATATCACAAATACAGAATTACCAGAACTTTTTAAGACTACGCCATTGACACAAATTAACATAAATGGCATATACGCATATGTTTCTATGAACAAATGTGCTGTTTCATAAAGCAGCGATAAATAGTAATTACTACATTGTATTAGAGATGTCCCGATACTGTATCGGTATCGGAAAAGTATCGGTATCGGTACCTTTTTGGTCATATCGGATCATGTCGGTATCGGCGAATATGCCAGTCTAACCACCGATCCGACACAGTGGTAAGGGTTTGACACTATGGCAGGTAAATAAAATGTTGGGGCATCATGTGGAGTTTGCTTTTGAGTTGCCCAAACTGCAAGTGCACATTTGAGTGAGGAGTATGCTGTTAACAACACGAGATAAAATAAGTAAAAACATTTTTTAGTAATATAAATATTATTCTCTGGTATCTGTATTTGGTATCGGCTAACACAGAAATTGTGGTATCGGGATCAGATCGGGAACGAAAAAAGTGTATCGGGACATCCCTAATTTTAATACATGTTTCTATAATGACTGACAATACTAGGACGGTTAAACTGATTGCATTTGTTCTCCCTTCCTTCCTTCCTTCCTTCCTTCCTTCCTTCCTTCCTTCCTTCCTCCCTTCCTTCCGACTATCAGATAAGAGAGAGATAGCCAGATGCAGAGAGAGACAGAGAGCAGTATAGGAAGAGAGCCCAGTTCAATTAACGTCGTAAAGTAAAATACTTTGTAAAAGGGAAATAAATGCTGCAGTGAGTGGAAGATTCATGTGCTCAAATAAACTGGAGCTTTTGAATTTTTAATTGGAAAGGCCCTAATTATGGCCATCAGACAGTACTTCTAAACACACTCACTGCACTTTCTCTTCATTGCTCTTTTCCCCCAGCCTCTCCAGTTTGGCTGTGGACGCGGCCCCAGTCCGGGTGTATTTTTCCATGCCATTAATATTTGATGAAAATGGGCCAGGCTGCATCAGCTGCTCATCGCCACTAAGAACATGGCCTCCATTATGAGTCCTCTGCTGCCTCTCAGCCATGTACATTAGCAAGACGGCAGAATGCAAAAGAACGCACAGCTTGATGGGAGACATGGATGTGTGTGCGTGTGCATGTGTGGAGTTGAAGTATTGGTTTTGTGTGTTGTGTTGTGTGTGTGTGTGTGTGTGTGTGTGTGTGTGTGTGTGTGTGTGTGTGTGTGTGTGTGTGTGTGTGTGTGTGTGTGTGTGTGTGTGTGTGTGTGTGTGTGTGCGTGCGTGTGTGCGTGTGAGTGTTTGTAGCAGTACGTGTGAGTGCTGGCTTGTCAACCATCCCTGTCGATTGATGCTATTAGATGTTGAGAAACAGTTGGGTGTGAGCTATAATTGAGCTGACACTAATAATGAAAGCAGATACTGTCTGGAAGCCCTTGGCAATATGCTAAAGATATTGATGCCCCTAATAATTCAGGGGCTCGACAGAGTGGTGGAGAATCTCCTTTTTTCAGATCTTGCCCAGGAAGCAAGGAAATAAGATTTAAAACTGCTTTAAAATGCAGCGGAGCTCCATCTTTTAAAGCTTTTTCTGGCATGGTATTTAGTCACTACATGTCACTGACGAATGCATGGGGAAGTTCAGATGATAATGATTAAAACGTAATGTAAAAAAAAAAAGATTGTTGCAGGTGTAATAACATTTGCAGTGCCACTAGTTTTGGTCTATGTGCGCGTGAATGCGCGCATCATGCACACACAAAGGCACACATGCACACACACACACTCACTCACAACACGTCCACATACAAATTGCACTGTATCACTCATTATAGGAGGCACATGCGAGGGACTGGAGCGTAACTTTGCCTATAAGCCTTGGTCAAGGACCTCCATAATCACCAACTCAACCTTGTGACTCCTGTCTGAGCGCTAAGGGCCCCGGGGTCATGTGGTGTTGGGGGTGCAGGTCAGTCAAATGAACCTCATAATGTAATGGTAACAGAGCTGGATCAGAGGAGTGGAGATTGAAAAGGATTTCTCTTAATTTAATGTAGACAGAATTTGGCAGAATTTTAAAAAGGAAAACAACTAAACAAAACAAAAAAAAGGAACCACATGAATAATTATGTAGTTTAAACAATTCAACAATAAGCTATGGAACACTACACAAATGTGTGCTGTCCTTACTACAGCTGTTACAAAACATGGAAATGTCTATTCTCTGTCAGTTGATAATTCAAATCTAATCTTATACTGTATGTTTCTGTTGAATTTAAACCATGCGTGGCTTGCATTTAATCTTAACGGTTTTCTTCTCTAATCAGCTGAATTATTCACAGGGGCCAGGAACAGTCACAGGCATGCACTTTGGACAAAAAAATAAAGAAAGGGGGGGAGGGGGGGTGCTGCTAAAACACAGCCGTGGAGTGATTGGCCAGCTCCTTTTGACGGAGCTAAAAAGGGCAACTTTGGGTTGAAGTGCAGCAGCAATACCAAATGGAAAGAGACAGGGCTAAGTAGAGTAGAAAGCAGCTGTCATCCCCAGCTCCCAGGCTCCTTGATTAACATCAAAATTTAATTCTGTTGTGCACGCTGAAAGGTTTCCATACTTCTCTGGTCTCTAAGTTTGTAGGTTACGAGGCTAATGCTGACCAGGGAGAGCAGAATACAAGAATATAAGAAACAAGTGCGTGCTTCAGTGTGTGCGTGCACGTGCATTTAAACTGAGGATTGTATGTGTACTGTGAGAGGAAAACGCATGTTTTTGTACAGTGCTATCATTCTGGCTTTAGATATTATGTAGATGCTAATAATTAATTGTACATTTGTAAACCAGTATCCATCTGTGATACTAATACAGCAAGAAAAAGCACAGCAAATTAAATATACCCTTCTCTCAATTACCGTCCATTGAGTTAAATTGTACACCGTCGTTATAAAAATGAAAACACTATCTAGGGAAATGCAGAATACAGTTAACTTACTTCAAACGCTACCAAAAAGTGCAGCGCGGGGCTAAATTAATACACAACACGAAACAATCCTGTTTGTAATCCCAACACGCTGGTTGTAATATTTCTTAATTGTGCAATATAAGTCACACGGGCCTATTGTTTAGTGTGCACACACACTCCCTCTCTCTCATACTAGTGCTCCTTTCAGCTCCCTCTCTCCTCACCAATACACACATTTGCATATTCATTGAGATATCAATTATTTATCCCTCGCCACGACACAATGACTTTCTGCATTACTACTTGGGTCCAGACAGTATAACATGTTACACTATATGCATTTTACTGAATAATACATAGGCCCAGATAAATAAATTAGCAACACCAAAAAAGGAAAAAAAAAGAAAGGCTGAACAAATGACTGAAAGAAATATAAGAACAATAATAATGTAATATGCAGTAATATTTTGTATCTGTACAAATCTTTAAAATAATATCTACTGTATATATATATATCTATATCTATATATATATATATAGATATATTTTTTTTATTCATCATAGGCTTGACAAATAATCAATTGTTATTAATTTATTACTTGAACTAAAGTAAAATAATTTATTTGAATTCACTAATATCAAAACTATACCATTCCAAAATATATACTACAGATGGGTTAGGATTAGGACACGCACGCACGCACGCACGCACGCACGCACGCACGCACGCACGCACGCACGCACGCACGCACGCACACACACACACACACACACACACGGAGGAAATTGAGCAACACAAATGTCGGTGTCAATCTCAATGTTCAGATTGAGAGGCATTCAAGTACAAAATCCAGTAAAGAGGACACGGCAGTCACTGCACACACGCCTCTCAGACGGTCAGCCTCACATTCACGTCCACACAGCGTTGCCTTATCATTATTGATCTGGTAGGAAACTGTGAAATGACTTCTCCAAAACATTATTTCACCTATTATTAGAATCACAGCAACGCAACTCAGCCAGGCTGCCTTTTTACAAAATGTAATGCCCTCTGCCGCCAACACTCTACATCAAGCCAGCTTCAGTGCACACACACACACACACGCGCACACACGCACACACACACACACACACACACACACACACACACACACACACACACACACACACACACACACACACACACACACACACACACACACACACACACACACACACACACACACACACACACACACACACACACACACACACACACACTCTCTCTACACCGTTGCCCCTTGCCTGAGCACAAAATACATGACCGCACTTACTTTAAACGTCCTGTGAAAGAAAGTTCTCCAATTTTTTTCCCTCTCTCTCCTCCGCCACTCTGAGACCAACTCCAGTCTTAGTGTTGCAGCATACACTCAGAGACAACATGCCCACCATGGTATCCAGCTGTTAGCCTTTCTAATCACACATCTATGGCTAAAAAAGCAGGTGAATCTCAGTACTTTTTGTCTTGTAAATACCTTGCACGGATGCAGACTGCGCTCTCTGCATCTGGTTGCACAAGCACAATCAATATGGAAGGGGAGAGCTATTTTATGATTGGAGAAGTTGTTGTGTTTTTGGTGGTGAAATTCATTATTTAGTATCTGAACCTTCAGCAATTCAGTATCATTTATTCATAAAGTCCCTTTTTGCCAGGAGGAAATGGATACAGCAGTAGCAACCGAGAGAGAGAGAGAGAGAGAGTGAGAGAGAGAGAGAGAGAGAGAGAGAGGGGGGGGGGGGGGGGTAGAGAGAGAGAGAGAACAGAGAAAGTGAAAGAACAGAGAAAAAGAGAGAGGGAGAGATGAATGGAATGTATGGGGGCTGTAAGTGGGGGGGTGGATGGATTGATGATATTGATCAGGCACCATTTTGAAGTAAAGGCATTGGGGCTTTATTCTTTTTTCCAACGCCAACATGATTGACAGATAAAGAGAGGAGAGGGCTAGGAGGCGCGGGCCTTGAACATCACACACTCGCACTGAGCGATTAAAGCAGCTCTTATGACAAGCACACTCCAGCAGGCTGAAGCACACTACAGAAGCAGAGGAATGGATTCTGAAGAACCATTAAAAAATGCATGTTTGTTTGCCTTGCAAAAACAGAGAGAGAGAGAGAGAGAGAGAGAGAGGGAGAGGGAGAGGGAGAGGGAGAGGGAGGGATGGAGGGAGGGATGGATGGGGTGCTAATGAAAGAGTTGTCTCAGAAACAGCTAGCTTTGTGATTTTGCTCCTCAGAAGTGGCAGCTACAGTATGTGGAAGACTTTACAAACGCTGACTAATGTTAAGATGCTGTTACATTCTTTTCAAATAGAAAAAACAAAACAAAAAAATGCAACAGCTGCAGTAAAGATACACATTTATTTTGATAAAAGAAGTAAAATATGGTTTGTACAATTGCACTCGCAGTGAGTCGTACTGTGCACTATATTACAGAACGCTGAGATGTATGAAAACATTTGGCGCTCAGTGGTTCTCTGACAGGGAAAATCTGTCTGCGCTTGAAGAAAGGCAAAATTAGTATTAGTTTCCCCCCCTCAATTGTCTGTTTTGTATTCTGTTCAAAATAAAAGCTATTTGGAAATCGTTGCCATTCTTGAATTATTTAGATTGAACTTGGTGCGCACAAGCACCAGAGATTGCTCAGATCCATCTAAGTCAGATAGTAAAGAATGAGACTGCCTGCACCTGTGGCTGCATGGCCTTTGGCTGCTCGATGCCGCGCTGTTAAATCAGAGAGCGTACAAAACCAAATGGACCTGCATGGTTTCATTTGTACACGCTCAGAATTAAATTAACACTGAGGATTTTACTGTGTGCATGCGTGTGTGTGTGTGTATGTGTGTGCGTGTGTGTGTGTGTCACGTGTGTGTGTGTGTACTTATGTCTACATGTGCATCTGCAGGTCTTGTTCTATCGTTCTAATTCGATTCAGAATTGATAAATGGTTATTCTGAATCAAACCATTTGAATGTGACTGGGAAATCTAATTTGTAGTTGAATCACGCTGCATGTTTTCAAATTCAATAGCACATTATCAGTGGGGGGAGTAAATTAACGGTGATGTAAGTGATATTATATTGTTAAAATACATAGCAATCTAGTCTATATGTATAGTGTATACAGTAGTAATCATTGCTATAAAGTGTTTGTTCAATATAGGCTCTCCCTGTCTCTCCAGCTCCCTAGTCAGCTTGGGATACCAATTTCATCCAATCAGGAGAGAGAACTCATACAGGATATAAGATAAACAAGTGAAATGGAAAGAGATGGAAAAAAACAAATCAAGTAAAAAACAAAGCAGTCCGATTTGAATTAGAACACTAAAAATGTGAAGCTAATAAATTAATTCTCTCCTGATTTGATTAAATAGGTAGCCCGACCTGAAAATGTAGCTGTTTAATAATAAATATAGTATAGCTGGAGAGACAGGGAGAAAGACCCCTAGATGTTACTGAGCAAACACTCTATAGCGAGGATTACTATCAGTTATAGAACTTTAACTTAAACTTTAACCAAACAAAAGAAAGAGAAAAAAGTTTTGTTTTTAAGCAATACAATAGGCCTATCACCTTTAACGTTTCGTGTATTTTGTCTGTGTGTCAACATGTGAAGTTGAATATAATGCTGCAGCACATTGTAACTTTCCCCTCTACCATGGATTCGAATCCGGTTTCTAGTGCTGACATTTATTTTTTACCACTGGGCTAATAGAGCCTGCCTTCTTGCTCAGGTGATATATTATCGAGTCAGATCCTGTCTAGGTGAGACATGACATTTGTCACAATAGAAGAGCAATCTTGAAGGCATGAGTTATATTGTACAAAATTACATTTTATTCATTACAAAAGGTACATAGTGCCAGTAAGGCTCCACCTAATAGATGGCATTATAAATAGCTTCCATCAATGTCAGTGGGTTGAAGTTATACATGCATTCTATTGATAGATACACATTTAAATCGGAAGCTAAACATTAAACAGAATGCCATTATTCAATTTGCACTTCTTGTATTCTTCTTCATTTTAAAAGGGGAGAGCCAGAGTGAACAAAGCTGAGTTGGTGATCAAGGGCTAAGTAATGTAATTTATTTTCATTTGCATTGAGAGACAAAGACAAGGACATAAATGAAACACAGACAGAATGGAACATAAAAATAATAAAGATAAGAGCTATCTATATACTGTATATATATCTCATTTAAGTGTTCCTTCCTGAAATAATAATTGACAACTGAATGCACCATAACATGGATACTGCTTGCATTGTTTGCACTGTAAGTATTATCGTTGGTCCCACAAGCAACAAACCAACATGCCCCTCTCACCATAAACTTTGCAAAGAATAGTTCTACATCGCAAACTTTCTGTTCCTGTTGAACATGCATGGTATCCAGAGAATACCCCTGCATGGAAGAACTGATTACTTACTTGGTGAGAGAGAGAGAAGCAAACAAAACTATGCAGGAGAGAGATTTCTTTTAAGTTTCTCCTGATTGCAAGACAGTTGAGTTGTGCTTGGTTATGGATTGACTGGCAACTCCAGAGCCAGTTGTCAGCTGTCAATCAACCTGGCAGAGAACGGAAGCCTGGCTCCCTCCAGTCTCTCTCGGTCTGCTCTCATAGCAGAGCTGGGCTCCCAGAGTCCAAGCACATCAAAGCAACTTTCATTACCAGAGGGATACAATAACTCTGCCAGCCAAAACCCCTGTGAATTCATTGCTTCAATCCAAATTTCATCTACCTGCAGCCCCAATATGGTACAATTAGGAGTTGATTATGTGTAAATTTAAACAGATCATGACAACCTGGACCGTGTGTGACTGTCTGGCATGTTGTCAGTCCCTAGCCGTCGACCCACTGTCTTGGGAGAGTGGTAATTGATTCCCAGGCCTCCTGTGGGAATGCCACTACTCTCGTCTTGCACAGCGGAATTACACAGGTTTCACTGGCATCAGAAATTTCCACTGTACACCGACATCGTTATCTTCCTCTGAACTTTGACCCAGAACACTTTGGAAAGTGAAATGAAAGGGCTTCTTGCACAGCGCTGCCACGCAGCAGGGGACTATGGGAATTGTACATTGTGCATCCGTGTGCACGTGTTGTGTTAGTGGATACTAATATGCCTGAGGTATACTCGGTTGCGCATCGTGTCGCACAGTGAAAGCAGTTCTGCAAGCACATCGCGGCACAGTGCACTTGTTGTGAGCTTGTAGATCTCCTATATGAGCTGAGCTTGTAGATTGGCTATTTTATAGATGGTTGTGTGTATGGGAATTGTATTGTGTGATCTAGGTGTGTGTGTGTGTATGTGTATTTTGCTGTATCGGTGTATATGTTTGTGTACATGTGCTTGTGTGTGCGTGCACGATGCGTGTGTGTGTGTGTGTGTTTGTGTGTGCATACAAAAAGACAAATCAGCCTGACTTCTTTTTGAAGCCACTTTCTGCTAGGAAACTGTGAAAGATTTATGAGATGCTGGACTATTGTGTTTGTGTGTGCAAGCATTTGTGATTGTGTGCTTGGGTGCTTCAAAGCATAAGCGTGTGCCGTGTGTGTTAACCTCTTTTTTTTCCTCGTTTGTTTGCCCTTTGTCTAAGCTCCAATGCTCATGCTCCTAACTTGCTTATTATGCTTGATGTCAAACTGCCCTGTGCTAACAATGCAATGTTAAAACATTTAACATCATCCAGTTGTGGACACCTGTTAAAACTGACATAACTGTTGCATGTAGAAGCTGCTAGCCTGGAGATACAGAGGTCAATACTGTAGCACAGCCAATATGGCTGTTGAAAAGGTTTGATCAATCATTTTGATTAATTGTAACAATTTCAAAGCTATTTTTTTGACTGTTTGACAACATTTTCCAAAAAGGATCAGCCAGATTAATAGGCTGTATTTTGGAAATGCACGCACGTACGTACGCACGCACAATGTTTCATGTTTGAATTTGATGAAAATGATTGAATAGTGTTTTTAACACATAAGAGTCTCAACAATGCACTATACCAGTAGTTTTCAACCCTTTTCATATCAAGGCCCAAGGCATGGGGAGAGAGTATGTTTTGCACTCCGTCCGTGTGTGTGTGTGTGTGTGTGTGTGTGTGTGTGTGTGTGTGTGTGTGTGAGTCCGACAGTCCGTGTGTGAGTCTGTGTGTGTGTGTGTCCGTCTGTCTGTGTACAGCTAATCTCCGGCCCGGTCGGTGCGAAATATTACTCCTCCAGATTAACATTGGCTTTCAAAGTTTGCAGGATTGTTTTGAACAAAAAGCCTCAAATCACGAACGCAGCGTGAAATTTATGTGAAATCTTTCACGGACTTTCCTACTAGGCTGAGGAATATATCCCACCCTTTTCACATTGGCCTGTTATAGCACCACCAACAGGTGGATTTTTGCATAACACATTTTTGGAACAAAATGCCTCAAATCATGAATGCAGCATGCAATTTACGTGAAATCTTTCACAGACTTTCCTACTAGGCTGAGGAATATATCCCATCCTTTTCACATTGGCCTGTCATAGCGCCACCAACAGGTGGATTTTTGCAAAGCACATTTTTGGAACAAAATGCCTCAAATCATCCAATTGCCATGCAAGGCATAAGAAGAAATGGCACCCTTTTCACATTGGCCTATTATAGCACCACCAGGAGGCCACACCCTGACCTCCCCTGGTGGAGACCTGTGTCCCGAAGGGCACTTTATCTAGTTTATTCTCCATTTGAGCCATGGACCACCATTTGATGACATTTAGCCTCTCAGACCCAAAACTAAAGAATATTTTGTTATCGTTGGATAAGGTTTTGTCCACAATTCCATGCTGTATTATTGGTACAATTAGACTTGTTGTAAATTAATTAAGCAATGCAGATGTTTAAAACAATAATTTAACTTTTGAGAGTGTAAAATGAAGGCGTCCATTTGGTTTCATTTTACTCTCTCAAGAGTTAAAGATCCAAATCCAATAAATTGGTTAGCAACTCTCCATAATTTAGCTGGGGAACTCCTTCAAGGCCCACTGGTGGTCCCCGGACCACTGGTTGAAAACCACTGCACTATACAGAAGGACATACACAGTCAGTGTAAGTGCGACTTACAATGTCCCACTAAGCGCTTAGTGGGTACTAGAGTACCCTATAGAGGCCAATAGGTCATCGGAAGGTCACTAGTTCGCCTATAGGGCCCGGTGTATGTCCCGAAGTGCACACACACACACACACACACACACGCACACGCACGCACACTATAACTGGAGGATTAAAAACCTAATCAAAGATCAGACTCAACAACACGATATGTAAAACACAAACAATGAAGCCCACAGTTAGCACCTGTCTGAAAATTACATTGCATTCAATTACTTGTCAGCAAGCTAGAGCTTGCACTATAATGTGGTTATAGGCCAGTGGTTCTCAACCAGTGGTCCGAGGACCACCTGTGGTCCGGGGACCTTGAGGGGGTTCCAGATTGGTGGTCCCCAGTTAAACTTAAATGATGGAGAGATGGTAACCAAATTGACTCTTATAGATCCTTAAAGGGCCTTGCAAACGGGGAGCGATAAAACGCACCTATAGTTCATTTTCAATGAGACCTGCGTTTTTGCTCGGAGCAGTCGCGGTGCAACAACGCAAGCGTATTTATGTGAGCGTGGTCCCGTGAATTTGTTGCGCGCGTGCCCCCGCGACTCACCAGACCTGGATTCAGTTTAGCTTTTTTATTACGCTTGCGATGTTGCGCCCCTCTTCAACAGACAGTGCTGTTGAAGAGGGTGCTGCCTAGCCGCAATTTGCAACTCTAGATTTGTTTACAATGTGATGAATCTAGAGTTGCAATACCCTCCATTGACTCCCCACTCATCCAATTTGGTTTGTGATCTGCTTGTCTTAAACAACGTTAAACTCAACAACATTGCAGCTGTAGTCCAAGCTTGAATTATCCTCTTTCAATCTGCCGAGCTTGTTTTTCATAAAAATCCCCCGTAGACAGGTTATGAGCTACTTTCTGTCAAGAAATTCTGTGCAGGTGATTCTTTTGTAGGTGATTCTTGTTCTAAGTGCTGGAGTTTGGAAGCACTCGTCATAAGTCACTGAACGGCCCAGCGTACCACCTGTTTCGAATTTGCACATAATGCAGGAGGCAGCAGCGCGACCCGTTAACACAAACGAGTGCTTCCAAACTGCAACACTTAGAACAAGAATCACCTACAGAGGATGTCTTGACAGAAAGTAGCTCATAACCTGTCTACGGGGGATTTTTATGAAAAACAAGCTCGGCAGATTGAAAGAGGATAATTCAAGCTGGGACTACAGCTGCAATGTTTGTGAGTTTAACGTTGTTTAAGACAAGCAGATCACAAACCAAATTGGATGAGTGGGGAGTCAATGGAGGGTATTGCAACTCTAGATTCATCCCATTATAAAAAAATCTAGAGTTGCAAATTGCGGCTAGGTGCTGCCAGACTTACTAAAGAGCCGCGGACGTTCTCGGCTGTCCGCAGCTTCTTCCGGGCTTTTAGACAGCTGGTGGATGGAAATTAAGCTCCACCTCCGTGGACGACTTGCGCGATGGCCAGATTCCCGGAAACGCTCTCCTCCGCGGCAGTCGTCCGCGGAGGTGGAGCTTCTTTTCCATCCACCAGCTGTCTAAAAACCCGGAAAAATAAGCTGCGGACAGCCGAAAACGTCCGCGGCTGTCGGCCGTTTTGCGCTTAGGTGTGGAAACACTGACAACGCCTGCATTCCTCGCTTCACGTTTGCAAGGCCCTTAGGCTAACTCTTGAGGGTGTAAACTGTCAACTGAAACCTAATTTTACACTCTCAAGAGTTAATTGTTAAATATCTGCAATAATTTACAAGAAGTATACACAAAAATTAGAGAATGTATTTGTTATTTTGGTCAACGTTTTCCTGTTATCTCTCCAATGTATTGGTACCACATATAAATACAGCATGGAAATGTGGACATCTTATGACAAAATATTCTAAGACAGGTTTTGGGTCTGAGAGTGAGATAGGCCTCCATATAAATCTCATCAAATGAGATTTTATTTATGTATTTATTTGAGATGTCCGTACGTACGTGGCTTAAATGCAGAATAAATAATAGACCTTGCCATGAAAAGGGTTGAAAACCACTGACCCTAGAAAGTAACCTTGCGTCACCTCTCTTCGCAGATGAGAATGGCTGGACCGAGGATACTTTTCACCAGCTATGGTCACCAGGCTTACCGGCTGGAAAGTAGGCCTACACACTGGACAGCAGGGCCGGCTTCAAGCACGCAATCCTCCGGTAGCCACGCCCACTCCCTGCAAACAAACTGAAACGAGCTCCAGTCCAAAGTAGGTGGTAGTATTAAGAGTCAAACTATAAACAACGTATAATGTAACTTTACACCTCATGGAAGTGAGGAGTAGTCTGGGTTGTTATTTGTTAGGAAGTGAAAACTGCTCAGTCACAAACTCACAAGTGTGTGACAGTTTGAATTTGAAAGAGACGTGAATGAATCTTCGTAACTGTCGGCTTGGTCGATTTTCTTTCATTCTGCACTGCAGGTGAGTTAGCTACCTATGCTAATGCTAAGCATTGCCATTAACGTGCGCGTGTGCTTGAGTGTGTCTGTGTGTGTGTGGGCGCGTGCTCGTGTGTGAGTGACGGTGGCCCACTGGCCCTACACCAGGCTTTTCAGCGCGCGTATACGCACACACGCATTTAGGTCCAGTCCTATTTTAAGTGCGCGTACGCGGGGCTCACGAAAAGCCTGGTGTAGCTCGGCCATGAGGCGGGAGGGTGAAATTAACAGAAATAAAGCTACTTGGGTCCTATACACACATTTATAGAATACATATACAGACACAATGGTTGTACTTTGGGATGTCACAGCACCAAATCCGTGTATGAAACTTCATTCTTAACTGTTATAATTGAAACTTTCAATTATTAAACCATCATTGGTAAACAGTTAAGAATCACTTTCAAGTTACAAACTGAATTGCACATTAGTCTACTTGCCAGCCATAGCCATGTTTAGCCCAATATGAACTCGGGCATTTTGAGTACACCAATGTTAGAAATGTTGAGTATGGGTCCCCAGCATTTAGAAACTGTCGGATGCTAACTTGCATATGTTGAGCAATTTTCATAATGGGCATAATATGTGACCATAGTGATAGTCACCATACCACTACACAGAGCCATCTAATAGAAGAGTTGATATCATATAATATACAAGATATTGAGGGGGCAGAAAACAGCACGGTCACGTACTCGCGCGAGCCCATAGACTCCAATGCATTCCGTAAACTTCTGGTTGTCCCCATTCAATACTTCCGGTTGTCCCCATTCAATAGAAGTCTATGTAGAAGAGCCGCCATTGGACTGGCCACATGAAGTGAACGGAGTTTGCGTAACTCTTACTCTATGGCTCTGCCACTTGTACCTAATATAAGGCATAAAAAATCATCATGCTCTAAGTAGCATGTGACGTGTCAAACTAGGGGGTTTTCATGATGCTGAATCCATTCCAAGCATTAGTTTTGCACAAATAACACTTGTTGGGCTAAAAACAGCCTGATGGCTCATCACTGACGGCTATTATTGTTTGGCTATACTGTTTGGCTGTGTATGTTTGTGCTGTTGCTAGTCAGTTGTGACAGGGTAAGGGTACAGTGTACAATATACAGTATGTGGCTCTTTGTTAGCTGATTTTCTTTCTTTCTACCTTACTTACAATTTAGGCATTTAACAGACGCTCAGTAAGCAAGAACAAAAACATGGTAATACATTATAGGCCTACATAAAAATCGTCATCATGAATTATACGTAAGATAAGAACTTAACAGTGGAATATATATAGGCTATAATGAAACTGCATATTATATACTATATAGTGCTGTGTCTAGCCTACATAAATGCTATCTAAGTTAGATAAGTTGAGCCTTTGAATACGCCTGTAAGGTCGTCGGGGCTAGGGCAAGTGCTACGGCAAGTGCTATACTTACTTATATTCAAAGCCTATGGTGTCTCTCTCAACCTGCTCCGCAGGTACACAAGCCAGGGTGATGACCCCAGACCCCCAAGCTCAGCTTCTTCTCAGCCCTGAGTCTCCTGTGACATGCTGTGAATGCTGGACCCTAGAGCCTGCCCTAAATCCCTGACCAGTGACCACTGACTGCACTACAACAGAATGCTGTGTGCACTGCAGTACTAAACATCCAAGGCTGAGTGAGAAGATAGCAGCCAGGAGAATGAGGCTGGTCGGTGCCATTGATACTGGGAGGAAAGTACTGACCAGCTAGCGAAGACGTATGGAGGATGGAGATGACTAGAGAGGAGACGCCGCTGGCGGGCTTATCGTGATCTAGAGAGAGAGACGGAGCCGGAGGGTTCCACAGTTTGACCCTGGCATCACTTACACAACTGATGAAGTCAAGTAGAAGACGGCTCAACGTAGGAACTTTGTTTTCTTGCTTCCTTGTTGCTGCTGCTGCTTGTGTTGTGTGTGATTCAAGCTGGTGTACTATTACTGTCATTTTGGGACCCAGTGACTGGAATTGAATGCTGATGTGAATCTACAGTTTGTATGTTGTGTTTTCTCTGCCG
This sequence comes from Electrona antarctica, assembly GCF_951216825.1. Classification (NCBI taxonomy): domain Eukaryota; kingdom Metazoa; phylum Chordata; class Actinopteri; order Myctophiformes; family Myctophidae; genus Electrona; species Electrona antarctica. The sequence goes on along the minus strand of NC_136808.1, from coordinate 46,985,441 downwards.
TTGAAGGTATGTGAGTTGTAACAGGGAACAGAGGCCCTATACAGTATGTGTATGTGGCTATTGATCACTTCAATAATCCTATGAGTGAAGTTGCTATTTCTTTTTGGTTAGAGCTAGAGGTTTGGGCTTTGACATAAACACAACAACGGCCATCAATTCCAGATGTTAATTTTCAATTGAAGATTGATAAACAGTAGGTTATATGTGTGTTCTGTTATGTTGTGGTTGCCGAGTATGAATGAAGAGTGATCTTATTTGTCTCTTTGGATAATTTCTTTCCTATTGCCCTAGGCCTAAGCTACTTCCATGCTAAAAGGAAAACTAAATTCAAGTTTTAGAGGGTGTGGGGATGGAAACTTACCCTGTTAAAACGTATTTTTGTAATGAACTTTGCATATTTTACCCCTGTTGTCATGGCAATGATGAAATTAATCAGGTTTTTTGCTTTGAATTGGATTACTTGACCATAACATTTACACTTTGAAACCAATTGTATTATTATAGCTCTAACAGTTCAGCAAAGATGCTGGTGTGCATCATGACTTGAAGTTAACAGCTTATTTATTGGCCTTAACTCTTCCACTAGAGTTTCGTTGTGAGTTGTTGTGACAGGCTGGATGTAGTGGTTCATGACTGGCATGGTGGCAAATAATATCTCACTCACGCACGCACGCACGCACGCACGCACGCACGCACGCACTCACTCACTCACTCACTCACTCACTCACTCACTCACTCACTGACTCTCTCTATCTCTCCCCCACCAACAGTGAATTTCAACTGCTTTGCACTGCAGTATAATTGTCACTTGTCATTGATCTTTGATTGGCCTAATTTCTGTTGCCCCCCTGATTGATTTGCAAGAGTTGTGTAACTGGCCTCTCATTTATTTCAACAGACAGATGTGTTGATGTATGGAGTCCCCTCAGTGTGGGAGAGACCTGGAGACATCAACACTGCACCTTCTGTTTACAAACTTAGAACACGTCAACTTGACATTCCAACTGACCCAGTAAGGACTGATGGAAATGCAGCTTAGTTGAGAGGAGTGAAGTTCAGTTGAATAGATTACAAGCTAGATACTTCTAAATTGAATCTAAATTCAACCAACTATTTCAACCAACTATTAATAAAATATGCAATTATTTAAATGCAATGCAGTTGGGTTGGGTTGGCTCCCACTGAGTCCCACAGTGTCTTCTCTCTCTGACTTTGTCTGACCCGTGGTAGAGCATGGGTTTTCAACTGGTGGTATTGCAGTAGCCTGGCTAATAAGCCAGACTCAAATCAATTTCTAACGGCTGATTCGGTCTGGCTTATTAGCCAGGCTAGTATTGCAGGTGGTCCCTGGACACATATTATATAGAAATTATGACAAAAAAATAAGGTCAATGGATTATTAAATAACAAAGGATGCAATGTGACAGGAGATGAGATTAATTATACACTGCTGTGTTCGTCATCTATTTTTATATGGAGAAAATCCATGCATGTTAGTTTGAGTCAGTACTGGAATTGTACCCACTGCAACCCGTTTTATACTGTCAAATATAGCTGAACTACAAACTCACAAGCTGTAATTTGTAGATTGGCTATTTTCAGGTTTTGGGGAAAGTTTACGACATTTTTAATTTTGGAAAGTGGCTAAACAGGTTATAGGCCATGAGCTGGAAAAGGAAATGCATCCAGGTATGACATGGTGAAGTCTTTCACTGTCCCATAGTAACCTACGCTAAATACGTAAGCTATTACGTATTGGTGCCAAAATTGGAGATACCATGTTGTCATCACAACAATTACAATAGAGGTGGTTAACATAACCAGTCAAATGACAAAAATAAGACAAAGATATGGTTGAAAACAAATAATAACAAAGGAAAAACGAGTTGGGTAGATGATTCAAGAAATAAAGATTGTGGACATAGGAAGCTCACACATGCATTGTATTGGCTGTGTGTGTGCGTGTGTGCGTGTGTGTGTGTGTGTGTGTGTGTGTGTGTGTGTGTGTGTGTGTGTGTGTGTGTGTGTGTGTGTGTGTGTGTGTGTGTGTGTGTGTGTGTGTGTGTGTGTGTGTGTGTGTGTGTGTGTGTGTGTGTGTGTGTGTGTGTGTGCTCGCGCACGGCACACACACGTGCGTGCATTGTGAACACTCCAGTTACCGTTGTGAGAGCAGTGAGGGTGCTTCATCGAGGATTAGGGTCTTTCAGCATGTTGGCCTTCCACAGATCTCTGCCAGTATTCCCAGTGAGACTGATTATCCAGCCCTGTCACAGACACAGAGGATAATTACAGGGTCTCCCCTAGGTCAGTGTCCCCCCCCCCCCCCCCCCCCCCCACACCCTACCAATAGAAACACACTGCCGTGAAGAGCAAGACGGCAGAGATGACTGGAGAGAACACAGGTCTCTGTCTCTCGCACGCACGCACGCACGCACGCACGCACGCACGCACGCACGCACGCACGCACACACGCACACACGCACACACACACAAACATCAAGATATATACCTACAGGAAAGTCCTCAATGTTATTTTAACTCAGAGTGTAAAGAATTACCTGTAAGACTCACAGCCTTTATCCAAGGCGCTTTACATAGATTTTGCATTTCATTCACCCATTCACACACATACACCTTTACATAGATTGTGCATTACATTCACACACACACATTCACACACCGATGGCGGTGGAAACCATGCAAGGCACCAACCAGCACATCAGGAGCAATTAGGGGTTCAGTGTCTTGCTCAAGGACACTTCGACACTAACTCTGGGGGAGCCCGGGTTTGAACTGGCAACCTTGCAGTTACCATCCAGCCACCCTACCCCTGAGCCACCGCCACCGCTAGATACAACAGAACGTTTTGCTCTGAGTCTATACACATTCTTATACTTCTTTTTATACCAGGCCTACAGTTCTCTCCCTCAGAATCTCATTATCATCATTATCACTTCACCATGTTTCTTAGTTTCCCTCTTAGTCATGATCTCACATTAACATCGGTGGCATCTTTCAGACACTCACTTTTCACATCCACCCTCCACAAGGCTCCCATCACTGATATTTACTCTCCACTTTTCGACCATGTCTGCTGATTTTGGTCTATCTCTCCCTCTAGTGGACTACTGATAAATTACATATTTGGGACTCCAAGCACCCAATACTTTGTGTTAAGAAAAAGAACATTAACTAATTTCCATGCTGCCAACAAAAGGTATTAGCCTACTATTCCTGATGACTGGATGATTCAGACACACAAAAGAAGGAGAAAATGAGACTTCCACAAGGACACAGTGACACCCAAAGAAACACTAGACACCCCCCCACCCCCCACCCCCGTGTCCTAGCCCCCCCTGACAGTAACATAACACCAAAGCCCCTTTTTTCTTCCAAAAAAAAACTGTCCGCAGACTGAACCATTGTAGACGTCTGACCCTGCCAACATAGCTACTGCTTGGCGTCGTTTCAAGACTGCAGATATTGCAGAAGTGTTCTTGGCTAAAATGTTCTCATTCAGCAAATATATTATATATATATATATGTATATATTTGTATTTTTAAGAACAATACAATTATGTATATAAAAATCTAATTGGAGAAGAATAAATAAATATAGTACATGTTTGCCTGGTGTGTAATCGTGTAGAATAAATAACATCCTTGTATTACACTAATTTATTTTACATTATTTTCACCTGACTGTTCAGTCTCAGTCTCAACTTGCCCATTAGCCGTTTCCTTCAGTGCTCCATGTTGAAAGCATTGACATTACAGTTGTTTTGTTCAACATTGCATTGATGGTGGCTCTCATACATAAATGATGGGATGTGCAGTGGCAGGTCGGCCATGGGGTGTAGTATACTATGTTGTTCCTGTTCACAGGACACATGGCTGGGTGTGTTTAGAGGCCGGAGGGTTATGCACCATAAAGCCTCACTTAGACTTTGTTGTACAACAGTGTTTTGCTGGCTTCAGCGAGTGACTGTCATAACAGTCATATGCCAAAGTAGCGTTAGATTAGGTCAGGGCAACCCCCAAGCCAAGGACCCCCAAATAGCCATAGCCTCTTGCTCTGCCCCCCCACCCCTCCAAAAAAGCACTGCACTGTGAACTTGTATTTTTGGAAATATTACACACGCATGCATGCACGCACGCACGCACGCACGCACGCACACACACACTGCCACAAAGTAAACTGGAGTAAAAGATACAGAATGAGAGAGACAAACGGATATTACAAAACACAAAGAAGAAAGACACTTCTGTTTTCGCTACTGGAACAATATAGTTGACTACATTTTAGTTATTTTCTGATGTGACCATCTGCTGCAGATGCATCGGCAGCATTTAGGCTCACTGTACCTAGCCTATAGTACCACTACCTTATACTGCAGTACATACTGGCCAGACCACCACCTCCATTCACCCTCTCACTCTGTGTGTGGCTGCTTAATTATTGATGCTTATGTATTGCTGATTTCGGTCTTTGTGTTGTCCCCAGTGGATGCTCTGGTGAGGCGGATGGAGGTATTTATCTAAGTCAGAAAGTAGGGCTCTATTCCTCATCCTGTCCACACACACCCCACCGGGTCATCCCAGTGGATGTGACCTCAGCATTGCAGTGTCAGGAGAACATGCACATAAGCAAGGAATAGTATGCACTACTGTGTGCTACAGTACTTGCAATTATGTGTTCATTTACTGTGCCAAACAAATGCAGATTTGAAGGCTGAAATCGGTCAAAAGTTATCCACAAGCCACCGTTTATACAAAGTATAATTCAATCTTTGTTTAGCGGACTCAGGTCCATATACAAGGTACAAAGGAATAGACATAAATGGAGCACGACAGGCAATTAAGAAATCATGAATATAACATATCATGACTTTCTTATAGTTTCTTTTTGCTTTTTGACATGTCATTATTTTGTGTGATTATATTTTATTAGTGTACTTCTAAATGCATCTCAATACATCTAATGTATCATCAAATTACCTTTAATCATTCATTCATCATATTAATAAATCATATTAGTTGTAGTAAAGGTCATATTCAGTGTTACCACCTTATCCAATACAATGCTAGTATTATACACCTTCAGTGCCTCTGCTCTCATTGAAGAGCAATGGCGCTCCCTTGTGGTGAAATTGGCTCACTGCTGTTAAATCTTCACATTCTTGGAATAAGATTAAGATGCAGGCCTACTGTTTACTGTCTACTGTTACAACCTGGTGAAAACTAAAGATAGGGTCCATTGTGAATAATGAATGATGAACTAGTATAAAGTAGGCTACACTCAAGTCATGAATTCAAAAAGCTCCAACTGTATTTCAGTCATTTTAAATTATTTAATCGCTATGGCAGTGGTGACAAGTATTAACCCCTCTACCATTTTGTGAAATTTAAACCAAAAATGGGCTTATTTTATATTTAATTTGATTGACAATTTTACTCCAAAGTAGGATACTCAATAACATCCCCATTCACCAGAATACAGAATATAAAATAGGTTTATTGTTTGTCCAACTGGCAGTTTTAGAGCTGTTCAATAAATCGTATCAAACACATCTAGCTCCACAGGCTGTAGGTCAAAAAAAGAAAAGTGGAATACCTCCAAAAACAATATTAGTAGTATTGACATCTTTAATGTGTGGCAAAGGTCTCTGCCCAGAGGGAACGAGGCTAATGGGGAATTATTGAGTGCTGCCAGAACAAAGGCTTCCTCCCAGTCCTTCCATTATGTGCTTTGAACAACCACTTTCACCAGAGATGAACGTAAAGTGATGGATGGGAGATAATGTGGTCAATTTTGATACAATAAAAGGGCCGATAATTCAAAGTCAGTCACACTCTTGCTCTTGCCTTTTCCAAAGCAGTGCCATTAAATGGAGATCTGTGAGCCATTTCCTCTCTCAATCTCTCTTTCTTTGGGTTTGCTGAGACGTTCAATCAATGGAAGCCTTTTCATCTTTCGCTATTTCATCCCTGACCTATGTAACCTAAAAAACCTGGCTCTTCTTGGACTCTCAATTTAAAACTTTTCTCTCTTCAACTTTATCTGTCATCATCTTCTTATTCCCTTCTATAGATGCCAGCTCATTGTGCCAAACTTTTGACCCTGTGGCCCCCGAAAGTGTGGGAAAATATAATGGCTTGTACACCACCTTCTGTCTGAACAGAACAGAGGGAGTCAGTGTAGTGTGTTGTGAATTGGGGAGTGGTGGGTTTAAGTACAGATGTGTCCAGATTCTTGATGCATAACTAACAACAGTTTGGAACTATGGTTTGGTGGAAACATTTAGCCTGGGATCTATCAACCGGCCCTATCTTCCCTTCACAGTCAGCCATGCATCTGCCAAGCCAGCCAGGCGATGTCATTGCAGTAGCCTGGTGCACAACGCTACATTGCATCTGAGTGAAGTGAGTTCAAGTGACCATAGGCCTTGTGCTGTGACTGAAACTGATGCTTGCGCCATGGCAAGAAATGAGACAAGCCTAGCAGTGTATACGTGGGCTAAATCCATTGCTTTATCTCTACTGAACGCACGCACGCACGCACGCACGCACGCACGCACGCACGCACGCACACACGCACACACACACACACACCTATCTTATTCTATCTCCTATCTATCTATCTATCTATCTATCTATCTATCTATCTATCTATCTATCTATCTATCTATCTATCTATCTATCTATCTATCTATCTATCTATCTATCTAACTGATGTAGCTCTAGTCTGACATCACACACAGAACAGAAACCACACCTGTACACTTTAATTCTGATAAAAGCATCACAGCTGACTCTTCAATATAATTTTATGGTTAGTTTTGTGGTGTGCATGCATACTGTACTACCAATAAATAAAGGGACATCAACCTAATCAACGCTGACATTATTTGTTGTAGAACTGGTGTAAACAACAACACAGGATGCTGACCAGTTTATTGTGACAAATGGACTCGTATAGTCTTTGACTTTCACGGTTCATAAAGGTGAACATTTTACCATCAACTCAGCATTTTCAGTAACTTTTCGCTTGTGGTTTATTTTAGCTTGCTGTCATATATTTTTCTGCCCCCTCCCCCCCCTCCCACACATACACACAAATACACCAAGAAGACGCTTTATGTGAAATCTCTTCGCTGTCCCGTGACCTTTGTCTGTCCTCTTTGTCATCTGACCTTATTAAATACTATTTTCTACCATGGTGAGTGAAGGCCTGGGTCTCACCTACGTACGACCTGTCAGTGGCACTGTTCATGTGGAAATAGAGAGTGGGAGAGCGCAGGGACAGAACAGATTTATCAAAGTCAAAGTTTGAGCCTAAGCTAATCAAAGTACGAATGGAGCGTCACGGCACAGTAAGGAGGGATGTTGAGAGAGATGGCCAGAGGGAGGGAAGGAAGGAAGGAAGGAAGGAAGGAAGGAAGGAAGGAAGGAAGGAAGGAAGGAAGGAAGGAAGGAAGGAAGGAAGGAAGGAAAGAAATGAAGGGGGTTGACAAATTTCCGGTACACAGCTAGTCATTACTCGACGTGTGTGTGCGTGTGGCAGGCAGGTTGGCAGACAGGCTGGTAGACAGCATGCTGGGTGAAGGGTGACATAACTGCAACAGTTGCCCAAGCAAACCTCTCCAATCCGTCACTGCCGTGTATGTTGTAATGTCATGCATCGTTTTCCTAGTAGAACCCTTAAAGTCTAAAAGACTTTTGTACTATTGTACAACCTTGCCACTCATATGGGATGCATCTCCGAGTCCCAACCTATATACCAGGGTTTCTCAAAGTGGGTGCTGTGGCACCCTAAGGTGCCATGATGCATGTCTAGTGGTGCCACAGGATACTTTGATAATATTTAGAATTTATCAATATCACTACAGTTTAACCACTTTGACCCTTTATAGTCTCTATTAATTGAACTGTTGCGTGCGTTCTTTTTCAATCTACACCTACATCTACAAATGTATTCGCCAAAAAATAGCAGGTCTACAAGCTCGCAACGTGTCTCGTTGCAACACGTGAGCTTATAGATCGGCTATTTTTGGTGAATGTTTCCCCAAGAATAGGGATACTGGGGTTCAAGTGGTTAAACGTCAAGTATAACGTTATTTTTAATCTGTCATAATGGAAACCGTGTGATATTCTGTATTTTAGGGGGAAATATTTACATATTTTAATACGTACAGTTGTACAACATGGTGCTATAAAGTAACAATGTAATTCAGGTGTGCCATGGATGAAAACATTATTTACAGGAGTGCCCTGAGCCAAAACAGTTGAGAACCACTGCTATACACATACTGTATGTGAGGTGCTCATTCCACTTGTGCTATGCTCATTCCACTTGTGCTATCTGGGTTGCATACAGTTTGTTCAGTTTCGTTTACTTTACTCATACATCATCATCATCATTTTTCAACCGCGGTCGAGATAGTGGATTTCATTGCCATCCCCAGTTCCTGCCTACTGATGCATGTGTCCCTAGCGATGACATCAGGGAACGACAGTTTTCTACCTCTGGTCTGCTTTGAGGCAGGACTCCAGAGAAGAAGGGAAGATATAACCTCATTGTCAGCTCTGTAGCAAACTGTGTTCTTCTGGATCGGACCAGTGAAGAAACACGGGGAAGGTTGCCGTATATTAGATCAGTCGATGGGTGGCTCTTCCAAGACAGATTTTGTGCTCTCATTAGAAGGCGGGTGTAAGAAAGTGCCATCCAACCGTTTCTCTTGTTTCTTTGAAAGTGTCCATGTCTCGGAGCCATAGAGTAGAATCGGCTCTACTCATACTCATACAGCACTACACACTACCACTCAACTAGCCTAATAGAATAAACTACACAGTTGGGTTCCATCCAATGACTCACTGGATGGCATGTATGATGCTGTTATGCATTATGTCCAAATGGACAAAGCATGTCCAGTTGGCTGCATGGCTTAAGCCTTACACTTAGTCACTTGATGGTGTCCTGTGCCAACGCAACACATTCATTGTGATCTTGTAGATTAGCTATTCTTGCTGTGGGACACCGTTGTATGGCTAAGTGTAAATTAGGCATTCCATTTTGCACTGAAACAACACAATACACACGCACGCACGCACGCACGCACGCACGCACGCACGTACACGCACGCACGCATGCACGCGTGCACGCACGCAGGCATGTACACACACACACACACACACACACACACACACACACACACACACACACACACACACACACACACACACACACACACACACACACACACACACACACACACCAAACATGAAAACATGAAGCGCAGAAAATATGCTCAGTGCCTTATCACGCTGCACTTGCTTAACTTGTGTTGGGGTGCTTAACTTTATCTATTAAGTATTTTCTTCTTCTTCCCTCTTTGACGCAAACTGCACTTGATGCCTTTAACTTTTTTCTTATCCACTAAGCCTACTGTACAAAGTTAGAAGTGCTCTATCTGATAGATTCCCCACTCTGCTGGTGAGACCTGAGTTGATGCCAACCTGCAATTGCAATTGTTATTGACTTTCTATTTTCTTGCTATTTTTCTTGTTGCTGCATGGCGAGGAGCTGAAACCCAAGAGGTTCACTCTCTTTATATTTTTTATAATGGGATGTAACAGAAAACATTATCTTGAATCTCGAAAGCTTCTCATATTGACACAACTGCAATGTTAGTTGCTTTAATCTTGTCTTGTTGGGAATCCAAAAAATGTAAGTCAACTATACCATTGACTCCTGGGATGCCAGGATTAGTGCTGCTTGTAACTCAACTGCCTATACAGAATGCATTGCCTCTGACAATTTACATATGCTCTGTAATACATATGCAAGGCAGAGACTCGCATATTGTATGCCTAGCAGCTGGACCCACTGGGGAAAATGCCAGGGAGAATAGAGGAGGTTGGTTCAAGTTTCTGTTCCGTTCGGTGTATGACGTGCTGTCTACACAACATCGTGCAGAGATTGGCTGAGAGTCCCAAGTTCCCAACTGCATGTTATACAGAAGAGCAGTAAACTTGGATTGGAGCATCTGCTTTTCTCCTGTCAAGCACACAGTATCTGTCTGCTGGCAGCTGGACCACTAGCTACCCAGCATCCAAGGAGTTGCAAAGAAGATGCTGCTAGTGGAGGTCTGAATATAAGGAGAGAAAAACAGAGCAGGCACCACATGAATCAGGAAAACAGGAGGATATAGAAAGGCTGAGTTGAATATTGAGGGTATGGATCTCAGATTTTGCCTTCGGCCCCTGCAAGTGTTGTGGGCCTATACAGTGATAACCCATTCATATTCAACGTTGGCCTATATTTATTGAACAGTCACTTACACTTATATAGTTACATTTGTGATTTTAGCCTATAGCCCCATATCTCATTCATTATTCATTTGACAATTGAACAACTGTAAGTGTAAACTCATATGTTAACAATTTTCATGGGGCAAATCTTACATTTTCACCTACTTTAGTGCTGGAACATCACATGAATCAAGACTAAGAGTGTCCCCCTAGAGGCTGTGCTGTTATTGACACCCAACAAGACCAAAATGGTTGAACCGACTGACATGTCAGTCATTGCGAAAGAAAAGCTGAAATGGAAGGGAGGGATATATTGTATTAACTGAAGGAGACTATGGGCAGTATTATGCGTGTCTTAAGTACCAGGTCGTATTAACTTAAGACCTGGAGGCGTGATCAATGCCATTTGGCTATTCTGAGTGGCCAAACAGCATTGACCACGCCTCCAGGTCTTAAGTTAAGTAATAACCATATAGGTTCTACTTCAAGTTCATTCAAGATAAGTAGGGTTCCTCCTGCAATCTGCTTAATTAGATTAGCAAAGTTGACATTTCATCCTGAAGTTGGGACTACAGGCAAAGGCATACAGTATGCAGCCACTTTAATGTTTAGTGTTCATCTTTGGGAGCATGAATGCACTGTTACATTCATTGATTTTTCAGATATTTTGTTAGTACAATTTGGCCAACGGGTGGCACTAACGGAAAGGCTATGGGGTCACCACACTCAGTATAGGCTATAGGGTTCATACCCTGTGCACCATGAAGGTGCTTGATTGATTGATTGATTGATTGATTGATTGAAATATTTATTAACAGAATTACAGTACATTTCAAGCACAACTCAATACAAAGACTGTTAACTGTGAGTGGACGACCCAATACAGCATTACACTTGTTTATAAGAGGGTCCACCTTGTTCAAATCATCAAAACATTTAGAGACGTACAAATAGCAGCACATTTCATGGAAATCAGGTCATTTTTTTAAATATCATTTGAAGTGTAACTTCAAATGGTCGCCTGGTTGGACAAATGGACATCACTAGTAGAGATATAAAATGGTTACTTATGTCAGGTCTGGTGCCTGCTGTTGTTGGTTCACAAATGGTTGGAAAAATTTAACACACTGCATTGAAATTATGGCCACATTGTTTCATTTTAATTTTACTCTCATTTAACTTAAACTGAATAAGAAAACTAGCTTTTCCTTAATTAAGGGGTTGTGAACATGATTATGACAGAATGCCACAGACGAAAAACAGTCTAAGTCCACACTATTGATCCATAATGTATAAATGATAGATAAGGGGTCAGGACAACGAGGCCTTTTCGTGGAGGGGTCAGAATGAAATTTGGACTTAGACTGTTTTTCGTCTGTGGTACTCAATTATCACCTTTTAATTATTTTGTAATTGTGTGTAAAATAGTATGTAAAAAATAATAATAATAACAATCAAATACCAAATTTGAGGCAAAGTTAAATACTATATATTCATATCCAGACGGAATGATCCTCTTCATCCTAATGGCTCATTGTTTTGATGAGTGGCTGCTCCGTGTTCCCTAAGAGCACCGGCCGGACACAGCCTGAGCAGAGTGGTTATTGAATGGAAACAGTGTCTCATACACCATGGCTGTGTCTGTCTCAAGATCTTAAACACATTATTCATTCATCCATAGAGCCTTCTTAGATTAGATTCTAAGAATAATGTCATAATGTTGTTCTAACACAGTTCCAGACATTCTGTAGAAATCCTACTAAACTGCACTTGAGCAATTTGTTGCAGCTGCGGTGGCCCCTGGAAGAACATGCTGGTATTACTTACACAGTAGTTAGTGTCTCTTATGACATTTCTGGAGCTGCTCAGAGAGAATCCATTATTTCCCCCTGTATATATAATAAGGTAAAATATGGGCCTTGTAAATGGCCAAAAGGCTAGGTTGAGGTTCAATACCTCCACAGTAAGGGATGACTGAACCCCCGCCCCCCCCTTTGAATACATTGCAATGCAGCAATGAGTATAGTACTTCATAACAACCTATAACTAGAAAAAGTGCCCCTCTGGGCACAGGTCTCCACCAGGATTATAGTGTTTAAGTTTTGCAAAAATTGGCCTCCTGGTGGCGCTATAACAGGCAGATGTGGATAATTCAGTGCAAAGGGTTTTCCTTGGCTCTAGGGAGTGCACATACAAAGTTGTCCACAGATCGGTGCAGGTATAGGTGAAAACATGATTTGGCCTGTTATAGCGCCATGGCTGATGTGGGTTTTTTTAAGTGGCATTTGTTCCTCTGTCTAGTGGGAATGTGCGTGCAGAATTTCACGGAAATTGCACTCTGTGTTCATGATTTGAGGCATTTTGTTCAAAACGGACCAATCCTGCAAACTTTGGAAGTAAGGCAATCTTAACCAATGGGGATGGAATATGGGGAAGCGGACAGGTCCGTGTTGATCACATGGAGATAGTGTATACCGATTTGCGAGATGTATGGATGAAATGTGGATGAGTAATGTTAATGTACAGATATGTGTTTTGCCAATATATGCCTCATGGTGGTGCTATAACAGGCAGTTGTGGAAAAATTGGGGCAAAGGTTCGTCTTTGGCATCCAGGGAGTGTGTGAGCAGAGTTTGGCATCGGCAGGGCCAACGGTGCCGGAGATTAGCTGTACGCAGACGGACGGACGGACGGACGGACGGACGGACGGACGGAGTGCAAAACATACTCTCCTGGAGACAATAATACAAACGGTGGTGTACTACTCCATGTTAAGAAAGATAGATGCAGTTACTGTACTGTAGGTTGTGTTGGCACAGTGAAAAGCTTACATGAATGTGGACTAGGTGATTGATGAACTGTCTTCGTAAAGTTCAAATGTGAAGAGATTCCTCATCCTTCCAACTAATGTATTTCTTAATTTTGCATGCCATGAGAAGTCATTATTGTCACAATTGCAAGAGGTGGGAACTATCACACATGCACATTGCACACTGACACTCATCATCCATCTGATCAATGTTCTATCTAGAACTGGAACTAATGATTATTTTAATAATTGATTAATCTGCTGATTCTTTTTAATTATTTGATTAATCTATGTGATTAATTCAAATCATAAAATGAATGAAATGAAGTCATAAAGTATGACATAAGGATAAAATACTGATCACGTTATTTTCAATCCAAACGGACATCTTGAAATTAGGCCTGACGTCAAAATTCAAAAAGAAAGTCTTCTGAAAGAATATATATTCAAAGATTTGTGCCGCATTTTCACGATTAAAAAAAAATAGCAGACCTACAAGCTCGTAGCGTGCCGCGCTATGAGCTTGTAGATCTGCTATTTTTCAATAGCTAAAGCATAATAACATAATGCTAACACCAAAAGGGGTTCCCGCCCAAAATGGGTTTATGTTTACCAAGCAGTCAAACTAAAAAAACATAACTTTTCAAACAGGAACAGACAGGTGAAGTTAGAAATATTATAATATTCAGCTACATCACTATGCTGATAGTTAACATTTTATTTCAATAAATGTACCCCTTGTTCGATGCTACAGTGACGTTTGTATTTCTAAGTGTGAGGGTATTGGAGGACCAGATTGTGAATAACTTCTATAATGCAGTGTTCTCAACCTTTTCAGGCTGCGAACCCCCAAAAGAATCATATTTGACCTCCCCCATCCTGACAATTGCATTGTAGGAGTTGAGGCATTACATTTAGTTTGACTCGGTTCCACAGATAAATATCATGTGTAAAAAAATTCTGTCTGTCTGTCTGTCTGTCTGTCTGTCTGTCTGTCTGTCTGTCTGTCTGTCTGTCTGTCTGTCTGTCTGTCTGTCTGTCTCTGTATTAAAAAGGTCTTACAAGTCCTTAAATTGTCACTTCACTGCCATCTGGGGCCTAAAAATAAATAAATAAATCATGTGGGAACCCATGGGGTGTATATTTGATTTTATTGCAGAATGTTGCTTGTTTAACTGTATTATTTAGTAGTACTGTATAGCATGTGTTATATGACTGTGTCATACAACTATGCACAGTGGGTTGGATGTGGAAAGTGGCCAAGATTTGTTCTTTACCTACCGTACACAGTTAACAGTCTAACTAGCCTCTTTTAATGAAAGATTTGTAACAATTCATGAAACATTTTCATGATTTGACAGAACCAACATTACTTATCCTAGCTTGCCCGCCGCCCCCCTTCCCCAGTTACACATGGAGAGCAATTTGAACTTTGTATCAGCATGATACATTATATATTATACAGCCATTATTAATAATACTATGAATAAAAAATGTATCCTGTAAGCAAGACAAGAGCTTCAGTTCCCACCATGGTCTCCTCCAGTGTCTGTCTATACTTATCCTGGAGACTCAGAGTGTACATTTTCTTGACTTTACCTGAAGTTCATGGAATGTTCTGTTGTAATGTCTTCCACATAGAAAGTCATGTTGAAGAAGAATATAGAGATCCAATCTTCATAAATAAATCACATTTTTCCCCTGGGTGACTTTTGTTCAGACAGACGTACTCTATATTTCTTTTACTTCTGCTTTTATCCCATAAAATAGTTGCCCCCCTGCCTATATATTCCGTTGTGCGACAGTGTTGCTTGTTGAAGATGACAGTGAATTAACCCTGAATTCACGCCAGCTGCAATATTTAGCGTCTGTGTTCTGAGAGAGTGGCGAGTTTCAACGCATTGTCTAATGAGAGGAGCAACTGCAGCAGGAGGCAGATCCAGCAAAAAGTAGAGAGGCAAAGTTCACCACTCATAGACAAGCATATAGCATATACACACTTGGATAGACAGAAACACACTAGTGTCGGGAAGATACTAAATATTTATATATCATGTTTTGTATCCGTAGATATGAAATGAATTAAGATGGAGTAACTGCATGGCCCATTTCTTACCTAAAATGTAGGCTATAGAACGTTTACAACAACAAGTAACCTGCCAGATATGAGCATGGAGTGTCTGTGTCTCTGTGCTTCTCCTCTCTGCCTGGCTGTGAGCTCTCCTGCCAGGCACAGCTGTGCTGGCTCCAGCCACTCAGAGCAGCAGAGCTCTCGCTGGACCACAGCTATAGCGTATTTATGAGGGTGTCACTCATACTTCAGACACGCTCATTTAGTGTGAAAATGCAGTGGTAGAAATCACCCCCGCTGGCCCGCTGCTGGCATTTCAAGTGAGCAAGCAACACGTTCAAAATCAGCTATTTTCTAAGAGCAACACCATTGTGGGACGGAATATAAATTAGGCTCTACTTTATTTTAACGGTAGAAGTTCCTCCGCAGTAGGCTAGGCTACAGTATAGTGTGAGCACTGAGTTACTGTTAATGAATATGTTTCTGCATCATCAGAGTCACAGTGAATTCGTGAGTCCGCAACGCCTCCAGAAAATGGTGATTGGGCTGTTGATTGGCTATTTAGAGCGGGGGCTAATGAATTTTGGTTTACATAGAAGTTACATAGAAGGTTTTTGTGGGGAGCCGTCACTGAGTATAATATCAGAGGTCCAGGCTGCTACTCGGCCCCTCACACCTATGTCGCACTGCCGATCCGACCAATTTAATAGCAGACCTTCAAGTTCATAGTGGCGCGCTATGAACTTGTAGGTCTGCTAATAAATTGGTCAAGGTGCTGCAATGGATCCTATTCAGTCTCAGCATGCTGCTGACGGCTTGGTTATTCCCTCATGTCTCTTGCTATGCCTGCCTGGTCTTGCCTCTTTTCAGCAGCAGTTTTAGCTCTTCACTCAGTTGATGATGTAGATGTAGATGCATCACTGGACTGAACTTAGGAATAGGTTTTGCCGTATCAGGGGCCCCCAGGTGCCACATGTGCAAATCTGTGTTGTGTCGTGTGCATGTTGATCTCCATATATGTGCATTTCATGGGGGATATAATATGGGCACATTTTTGATTGGGGTAATATGTGCATTTTTAACTCCATATATGATGTGCATTTGACGGGGGCATTTGACTCCATGTTCATTTGACAGGGGCCCCCAAGGGCCGCAGCCCGGCATTAGACGATTTTAATATAGGATTTGGGCACTCTGGACTGGAGGACCACCTCTGACAATTAACAGAGTCCTTGCAGAGGTCAGACAGGGTAGGGGTCGAAGGTTATGAGGTGATGTTCTTCCTCTCTTGCACTAGGTATGTTGGTGTGTGGTTTTTTTAATGTGGTACGGGTCACTGTGTGCCTTTGTTGTCTTGTATTGTGTATTGTTTTGTATTGTATTGTATTGTATTGTATCTGTATGCTGCAGGGCGGGTCCTTGGGGTCCAAGACAAATTTCTCCCTTGGGAGACAAAATAAAGAAAACTTGAACCTTGAACAATTAGAAACATTATTTTTGTGACCGATAATAACAATGGTGGGCTGATGTTGGGCTGTTTTGTCGACATCGGTGCAATGACATTTACATCTTGGTGGACAATGGGACCTTGTAGGCTATTCAGTAAGGGATTGTACAGTAAGGGATGTACAGGTCTGTAAGTACAATGGCACTCTATCACAGAGTGTATTCCTAAAGAGATTATACTAAATAGGAAATAAATTAAACATGAATATATTAAACAGGTTCTTGAACATTTCAGAGCATCTAGTTCCTGTCTGAGATATCCAACTGCACCATACATACAGTATATAGGAAATTAATGCATATTTAATGCCTCACACTTGTTTGTTTGTGTGCATGCATGCATGATAAATGGCTCATTTGATTGTGTTTGTGTTGCTGTACTAACTACTCGGAGAGGATAGACTGATAGAGGGTCCTCAGTGTCACCCAGGATACAAATCCTGTTGAAATTACTTTTTTTGCAATCCCCTGTCCAAAGCTAGAAGCGGAATAAGCAGGCCTGGGCCAGTTAATCGGACGTCACTCCTAATTCCTAAAAAAAACAACAACTAACAAACAACCGTCCACGTTACCCTTCTAAATGCCCGTTGTTCATCCCCCAGGATTTAAGCCATTTTGGACTAAAAAAAGGCTTCTAAATCCTAACATTTTTCTGAAAAACCTATGTTTCTATGTCAGTGGTGCTCAAACTTTTTCATGTCAAGGACCCCCAGAATTATCTCTATTGGGCCCCCATCTCAAAATATGTAGTTCCAGGGACCCCCCAGAAGCAAATATTTTAGTTAAAAATGTTCGCTCTGAAATATATATTCAATGATTTGCGCCACATTTTCACGATTTTTCAAAAATAGCAGACCTACAAGCTCGTAGCGCGCCACTCGGTGGTGCGCTATGAGCTTGTAGATCTGCTATTTTTCAATAGCTAAATTATAACATAACATTTTAAAACACCAAATGGGGTTCCCGACAAAAATGGGTTAAGCGGTCCTTATAACAAGCAAAGCAAGGCCGCGAGCCTCGTGATTATTCCATCCTTTAATTAGAATTCTCATTATTTGCAGAGTGAAGGCGAAAAGGCTCCACAGTCACATTCACATCAAAGGCGTCATCCGAAGGCAAAAATGATAATTAGATAGTCTAATCTGTTCTCTGAAGTGTCTGTTCCAAATCAACATTTCTGGAGTGTTTGTTTTTCTCCCCCATCTATGCCTTTGCTTTGCTAAGAGACTGATCAATTAGCCTAAAAAAAAAGAATAGCTGGTGGCTGGTTCTCTTTCCACTGGCATTTCCCCCCATTTCTCATAATCCCTTAGCATGATTGTGACGTGTATGCACTTATTATCTCCAACACATGAGGGGAAAAAAGCATGCAATTTTCTCTTCGATTTGTTAGTGTTGTTTGTGTGCTACCTTCCTTCCCTCAGCAGTATCAACAGATGGCACTCTTTCTCTGCCGAGTGAGTGGCTATTCCACTCTGTTTCCCTCACACGCCTGCCTTCGCTTTCATTTTCATTTCTTCTGCCTTCTCTCAGTCTCTCCACTTCTTTGTCTGTCCTCATTCCCCTTTCCCCATTTACTTAAGCAGAATGAGGGCACCGGAGCATCATTAAGTGTAACAGCTACCTGAGATTAGCGAGAAGGGCTCAAATGAAGTGGCACTAATATGAGGATTACAACAGCAAAGCCACCTGAAGTCCTCCCTATCTGGTCCCTAGGCTAATTTATACCTTGTCACATGATGGAGGTTTTGCTAGAAAAATAACCAATTACTTGTTTTGTAAACATACATTAGGCTTAAGCATGACAGAGACAGGGGCACACAGGAGACAGGAATCTGCCTTGGGGCACATACCCATTCAGGTTGTTTTATTACCATTTAAGTAAGAGAGAATGAATGTGTTGTGTTTTGTTAACATATATTATAATTTATTTTGTGTTAAACCATAGATAGGAATAGAGCAAGGAGCAGCCCCTCCCTTTGGTGCGCTGTAGTGGAGAATACTGTACGTGGTAGGAAGCACAGTTGGCACATCATATTACAAATAAAAAGAGTATTCTTATGCAAAGTTGTTGGATCTCATGGGTTTTCCTTTGAAGCACTGCAAGGCCGCTTTGTACCAGCCCACTGCGAAGTCTAGGGCAGTGGTTGGTAACCAAATGGACCCTTATAGATCTTTAACTCTTGAGAGTGGTTTCGTTTTACACTCTCAAGAATTACATATTTGTTAAACATTTGTCTACACAATTAGAGAATGTAACATAATTGTTATTTTGATCGTTTGCATGTTATCTCTCCTATGTTATACCAACACAGCATAGAATTGTGGACAAAATCAAATGGTGGTCCGTGGCTCAAATGCAGAATAAAGAATGGGCTTGAAAACCGCTGGTCCACTGCGGTGCATCTGGCTTTGTCAAGCGTCTATATACGAATACAGTTGGCCTGTGTTCGGAGAGGGAGGGAAGCCGGGGCAGGAAGGGTGATATTTGGTGAGATTCTAATCACGATATTGGGTTCACGATACGATTTTTCACGATTTTTTAAACACAGATTTATTTTCCAGACAAATATATATATATTTTTATTTCTCTTACACAAATCCAGTATTGTCTTCTTTTTCTTTTACAATACTGTTTGTTATGTTATCAATACTGCAGCAAATGACAGGAATCATTTCTCTTCCACAAATATCAAATCCTGTTTTCTAACGTATGTATTTTTCAACATGTATCACGATACATGTTTTTATTAAATCGATTTCAATTGCCACCAGATAGATTATCTTATTACACGCCTAGTCACGAGTTATTGACGTTGATGCAGGGGCTCAAACGCTCCCACCAACCTGCGTGGGAAATGGTTCCTGCTCCAGACTCATCTGACCACCCATCGCTGAGACCTGAGGGAATTCAGCCCTGCCGAGCCCTTTATTCATGTGCTTGATGATGTGTGGCCAATTTGAAGTACAGAGGTACAGTTATACAGTACAACAATGCTAAAAGGTTAACACAAAATGCCTTGGCGCCACTCGGTGGCGCGCTACGAGCTTGTAGATCTGCAATTTTTTGAAAAATCGAAGAACAACTGACATAGAAACATAGCTTTTTCAGAAAACTGTCAGGATTTAGAAGATATTTTTAGAATCTGATCTCAGGTCAAAAGCGCGGGCGGGTGGGCGGACCTCTGACATCCTTCTGCCATATACGTAGAGCGTGTTGTCCAGAGCCATACAATAAGACAGAGTTACGACAACTCTGTTCACTTCATGGGGCTCAATGTCGTAACTCTGTCTTACTCTATATGGCTCTGTGGTTGTCTAACCTCAATGTGTCGTCATGGCATCATTGATTGATTGACTGATAATTTTATTAGACAATAAAATGAAAACAGTACAGGGTACAGTAAAGTAAAGCACATATTTGGTCCAAAAGGACAGCACAGAAGAAAGACCTTGCGGTCTTGTTTCCATTCGGGTCCCATGCCTCAAACAAATCAGCTCCATATATGGGCACAAAGGAGGGCATGGCCATATATCTATGTATACAGGTATGGCACTTTACATAGATTGGGAAATTAGGGGTTCAGTCTTACTCATGGGGGTATACTGATGACATCAGCGACAGACAGATAGTAGATACAGATATATCCATATATGGGCAAATGAGGGACACAGGTAGACAATCTACAGACATGTCATATATGGGGCGGGCACAAAATATAATAATAATAAATAATAATAATAACAATTAAAGTGGTGTTCACAGCAGGTTGTTTCAATGGTAAGAAACTATGGCCCGTATACAAACTAGTGCCGGTGCACCCGGCAGGGAACACTTCCCATAGTTCATCCGGAGCGTGAACACGCGCCACTGCTTTTCGTGAACCTGTCTGTGTTTACAACATTTTGTCAACGGGGGGCAGCAGAGAGCCATAGTCTAGCCTACTCCAGCCTAGAAAGGACTTTCTATGGGGTCCAACACTTAAGTGTGGTTCGGGGACCCCCTGGGATCCTTGATAGGTTTCGATGTGGTCCAACACTGGTTATCAAAGTGTGGTTCGGGGACCCCCATGGGGTCCTTGATGGGTCTCGATGGGGTCCAACGCTGGTTATCAAAGTGTGGTTCGGGGACCCCCATGGGGTCCTTGATGGGTCTCGATGGGGTCCAACGCTGGTTATCAAAGTGTGGTTCGGGGACCCCCATGGGGTCCTTGATGGGTCTCGATGGGGTCCAACGCTGGTTATCAAAGTGTGGTTCGGGGACCCCCAGGGGTCCTTGATGGGTCTCGATGGGGTCCAACACTGGTTATCAAAGTGTGGTTCGGTTACCCCATGGGGTCCTTGATGGGTCTCGATGGGGTCCAACGCTGGTTATCAAAGTGTGGTTCGGGGACCCCCATGGGGTCCTTGATGGGTCTCGATGGGGTCCAACGCTGGTTATCAAAGTGTGGTTCGGGGACCCCCATGGGGTCCTTGATGGGTCTCGATGGGGTCCAACGCTGGTTATCAAAGTGTGGTTCGGGGACCCCCATGGGGTCCTTGATGGGTCTCGATGGGGTCCAACGCTGGTTATCAAAGTGTGGTTCGGGGACCCCCAGGGGTCCTTGATGGGTCTCGATGGGGTCCAACACTGGTTATCAAAGTGTGGTTCGGTTACCCCATGGGGTCCTTGATGGGTCTCGATGGGGTCCAACGCTGGTTATCAAAGTGTGGTTCGGGGACCCCATGGGGTCCTTGATGGGTCTCGGTGGGGTCCAACGCTGGTTATCAAAGTGTGGTTCGGGGACCCCATGGGGTCCTTGATGGGTCTCGATGGGGTCCAACGCTGGTTATCAAAGTGTGGTACGGGGACCCCCTGGGGTCCTTGATGGGTCTCGATGGGGTCCAACGCTGGTTATCAAAGTGTGGTTCGGGGACCCCATGGGGTCCTTGATGGGTCTCGATGGGGTCCAACGCTGGTTATCAAAGTGTGGTTCGGGGACCCCCTGGGGTCCTTGATGGGTCTCGATGGGGTCCTTCACTGGTTATCAAAGTGTGGTTTGGGGACCCCATGGGGTCCTTGATGGGTCTCGATGGGGTCCAACACTGGTTATCAAAGTGTGGTTCGGGGACCACATGGGGTCCTTGATGGGTCTCGATGAGGTCCAACACTGGTTATCAAAGTGTGGTTCGGGGACCCCATGGGGTCCTTGATGGGTCTCGATGAAGTCCAACACTGGTTATCAAAGTGTGGTTCGGGGACCCCATGGGGTCCTTGATGGGTCTCGATGGGGTGCAACGCTGGTTATCAAAGTGTGGTACGGGGACCCCCTGGGGTCCTTGATGGGTCTCGATGGGGTCCAACGCTGGTTATCAAAGTGTGGTTCGGGGACCCCATGGGGTCCTTGATGGGTCTCGATGGGGTCCAACGCTGGTTATCAAAGTGTGATTCGGGGACCCCCTGGGGTCCTTGATGGGTCTCGATGGGGTCCTTCACTGGTTATCAAAGTGTGGTTCGGGGACCCCCTGGGGTCCTTGATGGGTCTCGATGGGGTCCAACGCTGGTTATCAAAGTGTGGTTCGGGGACCCCATGGGGTCCTTGATGGGTCTCGATGGGGTCCAACGCTGGTTATCAAAGTGTGGTTCGGGGACCCCATGGGGTCCTTGATGGGTCTCGATGGGGTCCAACACTGGTTAGCAAAGTGTGGTTCGGGGACCCCATGGGGTCCTTGATGGGTCTCGATGGGGTCCAACACTGGTTAGCAAAGTGTGGTTCGGGGACCCCATGGGGTCCTTGATGGGTCTCGATGAGGTCCAACACTGGTTATCAAAGTGTGGTTCGGGGACCCCATGGGGTCCTTGATGGGTCTCGATGGGGTCCAACACTGGTTATCAAAGTGTGGTTCGGGGACACCATGGGGTCCTTGATAGGTCTCGATGAGGTCCAACACTGGTTATCAAAGTGTGGTTCGGGGACCCCATGGGGTCCTTGATGGGTCTCGATGGGGTCCTTCACTGGTTATCAAAGTGTGGTTCGGGGACCCCTTGGGGTCCTTGATAGGTTTCGATGAGGTCCAACACTGGTTATCAAAGTGTGGTCCGGGGACCCCCTGGGGTCCTTGATGGGTCTCGATGGGGTCCTTCACTGGTTATCAAAGTGTGGTTCGGGGACCCCTTGGGGTCCTTGATAGGTTTCGGTGAGGTCCAACACTGGTTATCAAAGTGTGGTTCGGGGACCCCTTGGGGTCCTTGATAGGTTTCGATGAGGTCCAACACTGGTTATCAAAGTGTGGTTCGGGGACCCCATGGGTCCTTGATAGGTCTCGATGAGGTCCAACACTGGTTATCAAAGTGTGGTTCGGGGACCCCATGGGGTCCTTGATGGGTCTCGATGGGGTCCTTCACTGGTTATCAAAGTGTGGTTCGGGGACCCCTTGGGGTCCTTGATAGGTTTCGATGATGTCCAACACTGGTTATCAAAGTGTGGTTCGGGGACCCCATGGGGTCCTTGATGGGTCTCGATGGGGTCCTTCAATGGTTATCAAAGTGTGGTTTGGGGACCCCCTGGGGTCCTTAATGGGTTTTGGACATCGCTTATTGCGAAATACCTCGCCATGGTAACGCATAATGGAAATATTTTGATAAGCATACCATTCCTGGCTGAGCCACACGTGTTTGCCTGCATGGCAGTCACACAGAAAAAGAATGGTGTACACGGCAGGCTAATAGAAAACAATCCCACCCGTGTGAAGAGAAGCTCTTATCACGGACAAGTCTATTACAGCCATTAAAGTCTAGAAATGTTCATGTAAAACTATTGGCCGTGCACACAGTGGCTATTTCCAAGTGCCTAGTACAGCTTAATGGAGCCTATTAAAGTCTAGTACAGCCTAGTACACCCTATTCTAGCCTATTCCAGCCTGTTCCAGCCTAGTACAGCCATCTAAATACCCCCCCCCCCCCCCCATCCTAGTCTATTCTCCCACTAGGTTGGACTAGGCTAGACGTGGGTGTACATGGCTGTCCTAGACTCTACTGGGCTCTAATGTTGTTTTTGGCTCTAGTAGACTGTACTAGGCTGTACTAGGGTATATTAGGCTTTACAAAAGCCTAGAAATGTTCCATGTACAACTATTGTCCGTGCACACAAACTCATGTAAAAACTATTGCCTGCTTACGCAGTGGTTAACCTCAAGTGCGTGAACTACATGGCTGACAAGAGCCTGGTACAGCCTAATAGGGCCTATTAGAGTCCAGTACAGCCTAGTACACCGCATTCTAGCATATTCCAGCCTGATCCAGTCTAGTATAGCCTAGTACAACCACCAAAATACCCCTCTCTCCAAGTCTATTCTCCCACTAGGCTGGACTAGGCTCTGCTGGGCTCTAATAGGCTGTTTTTGGCTCTAGTAGACTGTGCTAGGCTGTACTAGGGTCTATTAGGCTGTACGAGGCAGTAAAGTACTATACCTAGAAATGTTCATGTAAAACTATTGGCCGTGCACACTAACTCCTGTAAAAACTATTGCCCGTGTACACAGTGGTTATTCCCAAGTGCAAGGAAATACAGGGCTGACAAGAGCCTAGTACAGCCTAGTACACCCTATTCTAGCCTATTCCGGCCTGATCCAGCCTAGTATAGCCTAGTACAGCCATCTAAATACCCCTCTCTCCAAGTCTATTCTCCCACTAGGTTGGACTAGGCTAGACGTGGGTGTACATGGCTGTACTAGACTCTACAAGGCTCTAATAGGCTGTTTTTGACTCTAGTAGACTGTGCTAGGCTGTACTAGGGTATATTAGGCTTTACAAGGCAGTAAAGTACAAAAGCCTAGAAATGTTCCATGTACAACTATTGTCCGAGCACACAAACTCATGTAAAAACTATTGCCTGTGTACGCAGTTGTTAACCTCAAGTGCGTGGAACTACAGGGCTTACAAGAGCCTGATACAGCCTAATAGGGCCAATTAGAGTCCAGTGCAGTCTAGTACACTGCATTCTAGCCTATTCCAGCCTGATCCAGCCTAGTATAGCCTAGTACAGCCACCAAAATCCCCCCTCTCCAAGTCTATTCTCTCACTAGGCTGGACTAGGCTAGATGTGGGTGTACATGACTGTCCTAGACTCTACTGGGCTCTAATATGCTGTTTTTGGCTCTAGTAGACTGTGCTAGGCTGTACTAGGGTCTATTAGGCTGTACGAGGCAGTAGAGTACTATATCCTAGAAATGTTCATGTAAAACTATTGGCCATGCACACACACTCC
This sequence comes from Electrona antarctica, assembly GCF_951216825.1. Classification (NCBI taxonomy): domain Eukaryota; kingdom Metazoa; phylum Chordata; class Actinopteri; order Myctophiformes; family Myctophidae; genus Electrona; species Electrona antarctica. The sequence goes on along the minus strand of NC_136808.1, from coordinate 46,960,498 downwards.
TGTAAAAACTATTGCCCGTGTACACAGTGGTTATTCCCAAGTGTGAGGAACTACAGGGCTGACAAGAGCCTAGTACAGCCTAATGGAGCCTATTAGAGTCTAGTACAGCGTAGTACACCCTAGTCTAGCCGGATCAAGCGTAGTATAGCCTAGTACAGCCATATAACTTCCCCCCCTCTCCTAGTCTATTCTCCACACTAGGCTAGACGTGGGTATACTAGGCTGTACTAGACTACTGGGCTCTAATAGGCTGTATTCAGCTCTAGTAGGCTGGACTAGGCTCTATTAGGCTGTACGAGACATTACTGTACTATAGCCTATTGGCCGTGCACACAAACATATGTAAAAACTATTTCCCGTGTACACAGTGGTTCATTTCAAGTGTGAGGAGCTACAGGGCTGACAAGAGCCTAGTACAGCCTATTAGAGTCCAGTACAGCGTAGTACACCCTAGTCTAGCCTATTCCAGCAGGATCAAGCATAGTATAGCCTAATACAGCCTGTACTAGGCTCTATTAGGCTGTAGGAGACATTACTGTACTATAGCCTATGTAAAACTATTGGCCGTGCACCCAAACTCATGTAAAAACTATGGCCTGTGTACACAGTGGTTCATCTCAAGCGTGAGGACCTACAGGGCTGACAAGAGCCTACTACAGCCTAATGGAGCCTATTATAGTCCAGTACAGCCTAGTAGACCCTATTCTAGCCTTTCCCAACCAGATCCAGCCTAGTATAGCCATCTAACTGTGCGTGCATGCGTGCGTGCGTGCGTGCGTGCGTGCGTGCGTGCGTGCGTGCGTGCGTGCGTGCGTGCGTGCGTGTAAAATATAGTCTAGTACAGCCGTACACCCTAGTCTAGTAGTCTAGCCTATTCCAGCTGGAGAAACACCACAAAAGGCTTTGGTCAGGCTCTGCCAGTGGACCTAATTAGCCTAAGTCCCCTCACCTGTAGAATTCCCAGCCTCTGCCTCAGCCAATTGATTGCCATGGCAACCCCACACCTGCCTGATTGATTACTTAACCAGTACACTTTTCACAGTCAGTTTTCACTAGACACAGGCAGACAGGCAGATACAGAGATCTCCATATACATTATGAGTCCAATAAGTACAAGTAGTTCTCAAATGTTTTATTTGTAAGCACCCCCTTAACTCTGAGAGGGTACGAATGGAACCAAATGGACGCTTACAGGTGTAAGGGCAAAGCTACTCTACTCCACGCGCGCACGCACGCACGCACGCACGCACGCGCACGCGCACGCACACACACACACACACACACACACACACACACACACACACACACACACACACACACACACACACGTTCAAAACTATTGGCCGTGCACACAAACTCATGTAAAATCTATTGCCTGTGTACACAGTGGTTAATTTCAAGTGTGAGGAGCTACAGGGCTGACAAGAGCCTAGTACAGCCTATTAGAGTCCAGTACAGCGTAGTACACCCTAGTCTAGCCTATTCCAGCAGGATCAAGCATAGTATAGCCTAATACAGCCTGTACTGGGCTCTATTAGGCTGTAGGAGACATTACTGTACTATAGCCTATGTAAAACTATTGGCCGTGCACCCAAACTCATGTAAAAACTATGGCCTGTGTACACAGTGGTTCATCTCAAGCGTGAGGACCTACAGGGCTGACAAGAGCCTAGTACAGCCTAATGGAGCCTAGTATAGTCCAGTACAGCCTAGTAGACCCTATTCTAGCCTTTCCCAACCAGATCCAGCCTAGTATAGCCATCTAACTGTGCGTGCGTGCGTGCATGCGTGCGTGTGTGCGTGCGTGCGTGCGTGCGTGCGTGCGTGCGTGCGTGCGTGCGTGCGTGTAAAATATAGTCTAGTACAGCCGTACACCCTAGTCTAGTAGTCTAGCCTATTCCAGCTGGAGAAACACCACAAAAGGCTTTGGTCAGGCTCTGCCAGTGGACCTAATTAGCCTAAGTCCCCTCACCTGTAGAATTCCCAGCCTCTGCCTCAGCCAATTGATTGCCATGGCAACCCCACACCTGCCTGATTGATTACTTAACCAGTACACTTTTCACAGTCAGTTTTCACTAGACACAGGCAGACAGGCAGATACAGAGATCTCCATATACATTATGAGTCCAATAAGTACAAGTAGTTCTCAAATGTTTTATTTGTAAGCACCCCCTTAACTCTGAGAGGGTACGAATGGAACCAAATGGACGCTTACAGGTGTAAGGGCAAAGCTACTCTACTCCTCGCACGCACGCACGCACGCACGCACGCACGCACGCACACACGCACACACACACACACACACACACACACACACACACACACACACACACACACACACACACACACACACACACACACACACACACACACACACACACACACACACACACACACACACACACACGCACACGTTCAAAACTATTGGCCGTGCACACAAACTCATGTAAAATCTATTGCCTGTGTACACAGTGGTTAATTTCAAGTGTGAGGAGCTACAGGGCTGACAAGAGCCTAGTACAGCCTTTTAGAGTCCAGTACAGCGTAGTACACCCTAGTCTAGCCTATTCCAGCAGGATCAAGCATAGTATAGCCTAATACAGCCTGTACTAGGCTCTATTAGGCTGTAGGAGACATTACTGTACTATAGCCTATGTAAAACTATTGGCCGTGCACCCAAACTCATGTAAAAACTATGGCCTGTGTACACAGTGGTTCATCTCAAGCGTGAGGACCTACAGGGCTGACAAGAGCCTAGTACAGCCTAATGGAGCCTAGTATAGTCCAGTACAGCCTAGTAGACCCTATTCTAGCCTTTCCCAACCAGATCCAGCCTAGTATAGCCATCTAACTGTGCGTGCGTGCGTGCGTGCATGTAAAATATAGTCTAGTACAGCCGTACACCCTAGTCTAGTAGTCTAGCCTATTCCAGCTGGAGAAACACCACAAAAGGCTTTGGTCAGGCTCTGCCAGTGGACCTAATTAGCCTAAGTCCCCTCACCTGTAGAATTCCCAGCCTCTGCCTCAGCCAATTGATTGCCATGGCAACCCCACACCTGCCTGGTTGATTACTTAACCAGTACACTTTTCACAGTCAGTTTTCACTAGACACAGGCAGACAGGCAGATACAGAGATCTCCATATACATTATAAGTCCAATAAGTACAAGTGGTTCTCAAATGTTTTATTTGTAAGCACCCCCTTAACTCTGAGAGGGTACGAATGGAACCAAATGGACGCTTACAGGTGTAAGGGTCCATTTGGTTCCATTTGTACACTCTCAGAGTTGCAGAACTATTATGGTCCTAAGTAGATCCAACTACTCTTTATGTGTTTCTGGTAATATTATTGTCCGCTCATTTTGTATGTTCGTGGCAAAATAATTAAATTGACAAAAATGTACTGTACACCACAGCATGTCGATGACCCCTGAACATGTACCTTCATCAGAGTGGAGAATACAAGTATAAATCAAGTTGAGCAAAGCTACTCTACTCCTCGCACGCACGCACGCACGCACGCACACGCACGCACACGCACACGCGCACACACACACACAGTTAATGAAGGATCGTCAAGGGTCTACTAGGGTACTTTACTGCCTCGTACAGCCTAATAGACCCTAGTACAGCCTAGCACAGTCTACTAGAACCGAAAACAGCCTATTAGAGCCTAGTAGTCTAGTACAGCCATGTACACCCACGTCTAGCCTAGTCCAGCCTAGTGGGAGAATAGACTTGGAGAGTGGGGTATTTGTGTCTGTACTAGGCTATACTAGGTTGGATCAGGCTAGAATGGGGTGTACTAGGCTGTGCTAGACTCTAATAGCCTCTATTAGGCTGTACTAGGCTCTTGTCAGCCCTTTCCTCGCACTTGGGAATAACCACTATGTACACGGGCAATCGTTTTTAAAGGAGTTAGTGTGCACGGCCAAAAGTTTTACATGAGCATTTCTAGGTATAGTACTTTACTGCCTCATACAGCTTAATATACCCTAGTACAGCCTAGCACAGTCTACTAGAGCCGAAAACAGCCTATTAAAGCCCAGTAGAGTCTAGTACAGCCATGTACACCCACGTCTAGCCTAGTCCAACCTAGTGGGAGAATAGACTAGGAGAGAGGGGTATTTAGATGGGTATACTAGGATATACTAGGCTGGATCAGGCTGGAAAGGGCTAGAATAGGGTGTACTAGGCTGTACTAGGCTCTTGTCAGCCCTGTAGTTCCTCGCACTTGAAATAACCACTGTGTACACGGACAATATCTTTTACAGGAGTTTTACATGAACATTTCTACGCTATAGTACTGTACTGCCTTGTACAGCCTAATATACCCTAGTACAGCCTAGCACAGTCTACTTGAGCCGAAAACAGCCTATTAGAGGCCAGTAGAGTCTAGTACAGCCATGTACACCCACGTCTAGCCTAGTCCAACCTAGTGGGAGAATAGACTAGGGGAGAGGGGTATTTAGATGGCTATACTAGGATATACTAGGCTGGATCAGGCTGGAAAGGGCTAGAATAGGGTGTACTAGGCTGTACTAGGCTCTTGTCAGCCCTTTAGTTCCTCGCACTTGAAATAACCACTGTGTACACGGGCAATAGTTTTTACATGACTTTGTGTGCACGGCCAATAGTTTTACATGAACATTTCTACACTATATAACAATCAGGCCTATTGGCGTATAAGTCTGAGTTATATAAAATAAAATAAATAAATAAAGGTCCTGTACCTGCGACAGTAAATCTAGATACTGGAAATGAACAGTAGTATAGAGCACAAGGAAAACGCAAAACTATTTCCCTTTAGGTGAAATGGCTGGTCTTTATAATATTTACAGATCGAATCAAACCAAAATCATACAAACTGGGCAATCAATCCCTTCAAAATGTAAATTAAATGTTCCAGTCCCTTCAAATTATCCCCTGCAATGTCCCTTTAAAGGTGCCCCCAAAGTCAGTGTTCCAAAAGTAATCCCGAAAAAAGTAATCAGAGTATCCAGATTAATCCAACTGCTGTAGATCCTCTTCTGTTCAATTTAGACAGTCCAAAAAATTTACAAAACAAAAAGGCAATGCCTTGCTTACCGGAAAGATGAAAAAATATATGCTGCTCACCCAACCTTTAAGTCGGGCGTGGTCCGCTGGGTCCTTTGTTCACCAGCTCTGTTTGTTTGACAGAGCCCCAAGCCTCAGAAGCTGGCCTACCAAACTTTATTTCCTTCCCTTGGCAAAGTTCTTCGGTCAGACCGGCATTTTTTGCGTTTTACCTCTGAATTGGCATAGTATTGGCCTTTAAAAGAGTCTGTTTGGCAAAGAAAACTAGCAACACCAAACTCTCTCCTTACTGCCCAAAATGGAACCCAGGCTCGGCGCCTCACTTCCTGGTCTTTTATAGTTTCCTGGCAATATTTCTCACACACATTTCCCCACAGCTCCCCTTGTGATCAACCCTTGTCATAACAGAACATTGATGACCATGGTTCAATTACACACAACACATTATCTTGTATATCCGTACACTACATTTCAGTGTTAAATATTCAACCTTGGTTTAACAAACATATTCCCCTGTTATTCCCCCAGTATGTTTAATTTTCTTTCATACTCATACCAGGCCAGGAAATACATTGTTTCACATTTCACATTTTATGTGGCAGTGTCACAACTATAGTACTGTGCCTCGTACAGCCTAATAGACCCTAGTACAGCCTAGCAAGCTAGCACAGTCTACTAGAGGCCAGTAGAGTCTAGTACAGCCTTGTACACACACGTCCAGCCTAGTGGGAGAATAGACTTGGAGAGGGGGGTATTTTGGTGGCTGTACTAGGCTATACTAGGTTGGATCAGGCTGGAAAAGGCTAGAATGGGGTGTACTACGCTGTGCTAGACTCTAATAGCCTCTATTAGGCTGTACTAGGCTCTTGTCAGCCCTGTAGTTCCTCGCACTTGGGAAAAACCACTGTGTACACGGGCAATAGTTTTTACAGGAGTTTGTGTGCACGGCCAATAGTTTTACATGAACATTTCTAGGCTATAGTACTTTACTGCCTCGTACAGCCTAATAGAGCCTAGTACAGTCTGCTAGGGCCGGAAACAGCCTATTGGAGCCCAGTAGAGTCTAGTACAGCCTTGTACACCCACGTTTAGCTTAATCCAGCCTAGTGGGAGAATAGACTAGGAGGGGGGGTATTTAGATGGCTGTACTAGGCTATACTAGGCTACATCAGGCTGGAATAGGCTAGAATAGGTTGTACTAGACTCTTGTCAGCCCTGCAGTTCCTCGCACTTGAAATAACCACTGTGTACAAAGGCAATAGTTTTTACAGGAGTTTGTGTGCACGGCCAATAGTTTTACATGAATATTTCTAGGCTATAGTACTTTACTGCCTCGTACAGCCTAATAGAGCCTAGTACAGTCTGCTAGAGCCGAAAACAGCCTATTGGAGCCCAGTAGAGTCTAGTACAGCCTTGTACACCCACGTTTAGCTTAGTCCAGCCTAGTGGGAGAATAGACTTGGAGAGAGGGGTATTTAGATGGCTGTACTAGGCTATACTAGGCTGGATCAGGCTGGAATAGGCTAGAATAGGGTGTACTAGGCTGTACTAGGCTCTTGTCAGCCCTGTATTTCCTTGCACTTGGGAATAACCACTGTGTACACGGGAAATAGTTTTTACAGGAGTTAGTGTGCACGGCCAATAGTTTTAGATGAACATTTCTAGGTATAGTACTTTACAGCCTCGTACAGCCTAATAGACCCTAGTACAGCCTAGCACGGTCTACTAGTGCTGAAAACAGCCTATTAGAGCCCAGTAGAGTCTAGTACAGCCATGTACACCCACGTCTAGCCTAGTCCAACCTAGTGGGAGAATAGACTAGGGGAGAGGGGTATTTAGATGGCTATACTAGGATATACTAGGCTGGATCAGGCTGGAAAGGGCTAGAATAGGGTGTACCAGGCTGTACTAGGCTCTTGTCAGCCCTGTAGTTCCTCACACTTGAAATAACCACTGTGTACACAGGCAATAGTTTTTACAGGAGTTTGTGTGCACGGCCAATAGTTTTACATGAACATTTCTACGCTATAGTACTGTACTGCCTCGTACAGCCTAATATACCCTAGTACAGCCTAGCACAGTCTACTAGAGCCGAAAACAGCCTATTAGAGGCCAGTAGAGTCTAGTATAGCCTTGTACACACACGTCCTGCCTAGTCCAGCCTAGTGGGAGAATAGACTTGGAGAGGGGGGTATTTTGGTGGCTGTACTAGGCTATACTAGGTTGGATCAGGCTGGAAAAGGCTTGAATGGGGTGTACTAGGCTGTGCTAGACTCTAATAGCCTCTATTAGGCTGTACTAGGCTCTTGTCAGCCCTGTAGTTCCTCGCACTTGGGAATAACCACTGTGTACTGTAGTAGAGTCTAGTACAGCCTTGTACACCCACGTTTAGCTTAATCCAGCCTAGTGGGAGAATAGACTAGGAGGGGGGGTATTTAGATGGCTGTACTAGGCTATACTAGGCTACATCAGGCTGGAATAGGCTAGAATAGGGTGTACTAGACTCTTGTCCGCCCTGCAGTTCCTCGCACTTGAAATAACCACTGTGTACATGGGCAATAGTTTTTACAGGAGTTTGTGTCCACGGCCAATAGTTTTACATGAACATTTCTAGGCTATAGTACTGTACTGCCTCGTACAGCCTAATAGAGCCTAGTACAGTCTGCTAGAGCCGGAAACAGCCTATTGGAGCCCAGTAGAGTCTAGTACAGCCTTGTACACCCACGTTTAGCTTAGTCCAGCCTAGTGGGAGAATAGACATGGAGAGAGGGGTATTTAGATGGCTGTACTAGGCTATACTAGGCTGGATCAGGCTGGAATAGGCTAGAATAGGGTGTACTAGGCTGTACTAGGCTCTTGTCAGCCCTGTATTTCCTTGCACTTGGGAATAACCACTGTGTACACGGGAAATAGTTTTTACAGGAGTTAGTGTGCACGGCCAATAGTTTTAGATGAACATTTCTAGGTATAGTACTTTACAGCCTCGTACAGCCTAATAGACCCTAGTACAGCCTAGCACGGTCTACTAGAGCTGAAAACAGCCTATTAGAGCCCAGTAGAGTCTAGTACAGCCATGTACACCCACGTCTAGCCTACTCCAACCTAGTGGGAGAATAGACTAGGGGAGAGGGGTATTTAGATGGCTATACTAGGATATACTAGGCTGGATAAGGCTGGAAAGGGCTAGAATAGGGTGTACTAGGCTGTACTAGGCTCTTGTCAGCCCTGTAGTTCCTCGCACTTGAAATAACCACTGTGTACACGGGCAATAGTTTTTACATGAGTTTGTGTGCACGGCCAATAGTTTTACATGAACATTTCTACGCTATAGTACTGTACTGCCTCATACAGCCTAATATACCCTAGTACAGCCTAGCACAGTCTACTAGAGCCGAAAACAGCCTATTAGAGGCCAGTAGAGTCTAGTACAGCCTTGTACACCCACGTTTAGCTTAGTCCAGCCTAGTGGGAGAATAGACTTGGAGAGAGGGGTATTTAGATGGCTGTACTAGGCTATACTAGGCTGGATCAGGCTGGAATAGGCTAGAATAGGGTGTACTAGGCTGTACTAGGCTCTTGTCAGCCCTGTATTTCCTTGCACCTGGGAATAACCACTGTGTACACGGGAAATAGTTTTTACAGGAGTTAGTGTGCACGGCCAATAGTTTTAGATGAACATTTCTAGGTATAGTACTTTACAGCCTCGTACAGCCTAATAGACCCTAGTACAGCCTAGCACGGTCTACTAGAGCTGAAAACAGCCTATTAGAGCCCAGTAGAGTCTAGTACAGCCATGTACACCCACGTCTAGCCTAGTCCAACCTAGTGGGAGAATAGACTAGGGGAGAGGGGTATTTAGATGGCTATACTAGGATATACTAGGCTGGATCAGGCTGGAAAGGGCTAGAATAGGGAGTACTAGGCTGTACTAGGCTCTTGTCAGCCCTGTAGTTCCTCGCACTTGAAATGACCACTGTGTACACGGGCAATAGTTTTTACATGAGGTTGTGTGCACGGCCAATAGTTTTACATGAACATTTCTACGCTATAGTACTGTACTGCCTCATACAGCCTAATATACCCTAGTACAGCCTAGCACAGTCTACTAGAGCCGAAAACAGCCTATTAGAGGCCAGTAGAGTCTAGTACAGCCTTGTACACCCACGTTTAGCTTAGTCCAGCCTAGTGGGAGAATAGACTTGGAGAGAGGGGTATTTAGATGGCTGTACTAGGCTATACTAGGCTGGATCAGGCTGGAATAGGCTAGAATAGGGTGTACTAGGCTGTACTAGGCTCTTGTCAGCCCTGTATTTCCTTGCACCTGGGAATAACCACTGTGTACACGGGAAATAGTTTTTACAGGAGTTAGTGTGCACGGCCAATAGTTTTAGATGAACATTTCTAGGTATAGTACTTTACAGCCTCGTACAGCCTAATAGACCCTAGTACAGCCTAGCACGGTCTACTAGAGCTGAAAACAGCCTATTAGAGCCCAGTAGAGTCTAGTACAGCCATGTACACCCACGTCTAGCCTAGTCCAACCTAGTGGGAGAATAGACTAGGGGAGAGGGGTATTTAGATGGCTATACTAGGATATACTAGGCTGGATCAGGCTGGAAAGGGCTAGAATAGGGAGTACTAGGCTGTACTAGGCTCTTGTCAGCCCTGTAGTTCCTCGCACTTGAAATAACCACTGTGTACACGGGCAATAGTTTTTACATGAGGTTGTGTGCACGGCCAATAGTTTTACATGAACATTTCTACGCTATAGTACTGTACTGCCTCATACAGCCTAATATACCCTAGTACAGCCTAGCACAGTCTACTAGAGCCGAAAACAGCCTATTAGAGGCCAGTAGAGTCTAGTACAGCCTTGTACACCCACGTTTAGCTTAGTCCAGCCTAGTGGGAGAATAGACTTGGAGAGAGGGGTATTTAGATGGCTGTACTAGGCTATACTAGGCTGGATCAGGCTGGAATAGGCTAGAATAGGGTGTACTAGGCTGTACTAGGCTCTTGTCAGCCCTGTATTTCCTTGCACCTGGGAATAACCACTGTGTACACGGGAAATAGTTTTTACAGGAGTTAGTGTGCACGGCCAATAGTTTTAGATGAACATTTCTAGGTATAGTACTTTACAGCCTCGTACAGCCTAATAGACCCTAGTACAGCCTAGCATGGTCTACTAGAGCTGAAAACAGCCTATTAGAGCCCAGTAGAGTCTAGTACAGCCATGTACAACCACGTCTAGCTTAGTCCAGCCTAGTGGGAGAATAGACTTGGAGAGAGGGGTATTTAGATGGCTGTACTAGGCTATACTAGTTTGGATCGGGCTGGAAAGGGCTAGAATAGGGTGTACTAGGCTGTACTAGACTCTTGTCAGCCCTGTAGTTCCTCGCACTTGAAATAACCACTGTGTACACGGGCAATAGTTTTTACAGGAGTTTGTGTGCACGGCCAATAGTTTTACATGAACATTTCTAGGCTATAGTACTTTACTGCCTCGTACAGCCTAATAGACCCTAGTACAGCCTAGCACAGTCTACTAGAGCCGAAAAGAGCCTATTAGAGGCCAGTAGGGTCTGGTACAGCCATGTACACCCACGTCTAGCCTAGTCCAGCCTAGTGGGAGAATAGACTAGGAGGGGGGGTATTTAGATGGCTGTACTAAGCTATACTAGGGTGTACCAGGCTGTACTGGACTCTAATAGACTCTATTAAGCTGTACTATAGGCTCTTGTGAGTCCTGAACCTTCTCGCACTTATAACCACTGTGTACACAGGCAATAGTTTTTACATGTCTGTGCACGACCAATAGTTTTATAACAAAACACTTTTTTGATAACAAAATATGCTGGACTAGGCTGAACTAGGCTGCTCTAGGCTGGACTAGGCTTCTCAAGTCTGGACTAGGCTGGTCTAGGCTGGACTAGGCTGCACTAGGCTGGACTAGGCTGTACTAGGGTGGACTAGGCTGTACTAGGCTGGACTAGGCTGGCCTAGGCTGGCCTATGCTGCACTAGGCTGTACTAGGGTGGACTAGGCTGTACTAAGATGGACTAGGCTGTACTAGATTGCACTAGGCTGGACTAGGCTGGACTAGACTGGACTAGGCTGTACTAGGCTGGACTAGGTTGGACTAGGCTGTACGAGACATTACTGTACTATAGCCTATGTAAAACTATTGGCCGTGCACCCAAACTCATGTAAAAACTATGGCCTGTGTACACAGTGGTTCATCTCAAGCGTGAGGACCTACAGGGTTGACAAGAGCCTAGTACAGCCTAGTAGACCTTATTCTAGCCTTTCCCAGCCAGATCCAGCCTAGTATAGCCATCTAACTGTGTGTGCGTGCGTGCGTGCGTGCGTGCGTGCATGCGTGCGTGCGTGCGTGCGTGCGGGTCCACGGGAGGTCACTATATCAGAAACACTGTTTCCCATAGCATACTGTGGACCTACAGGACATTACTGTACTATAGTCTATGTAAAACTATTGGCCGTGCACCCAAACTCATGTAAAAACTATGGCCTGTGTACACACTACAGTGGTTCATCTCAAGCGTGAGGACCTACAGGGCTGACAAGAGCCTAGTAGACCCTATTCCATCCTTTCCCAGCCAGATCCAGCCTAGTATAGCCATCTAACTGTGCGTGCGTGCGTGCGTGCGTGCGTGCGTGCGTGCGTGCGTGCGTGCGTGCGTGCGTGCGTGCGTGAGGGTCCACGTGAGGTCACTATATCAGAAACACTGTTTCCCATAGCATACTGTGGGCCTACAGGACATTACTGTACTATAGTCTATGTAAAACTATTGGCCGTGCACCCAAACTCATGTAAAAACTATGGCCTGTGTACACAGTGGTTCATCTCAAGCCTAGTAGACCCTATTCTAGCCTTTTCCAGCCAGATCCAGCCTAGTATAGCCATCTAACTGTGCGTGCGTGCGTGCGTGCGTGCGTGCGTGCGTGCATGCGTGCGTGCGTGCGGGTCCACGGGAGGTCACTATATCAGAAACACTGTTTCCCATAGCATACTGTGGACCTACAGGACATTACTGTACTATAGTCTATGTAAAACTATGGCCTGTGTACACACTACAGTGGTTCATCTCAAGCGTGAGGACCTACAGGGCTGACAAGAGCCTAGTAGACCCTATTCTAGCCTTTCCCAGCCAGATCCAGCCTAGTATAGCCATCTAACTGTGCGTGCGTGCGTGCGTGCGTGCGTACGTGCGTGCGGGCGTGCGGGTCCACGGGAGGTCACTATATCAGAAACACTGTTTCCCATAGCATACTGTGGACCTACAGGGCATTACTGTACTATAGTCTATGTAAAACTATTGGCCGTGCACCCAAACTCATGTAAAAACTATGGCCTGTGTACACACTACAGTGGTTCATCTCAAGCGTGAGGACCTACAGGGCTGACAAGAGCCTAGTAGACCCTATTCTAGCCTTTCCCAGCCAGATCCAGCCTAGTATAGCCATCTAACTGTGCGTGTGTGCGTGCGTGCGTGCGTGCGTGCGTGCGTGCGTGCGTGCGTGCGTGCGTGCGTGCGTGCGTGCGTGCGTGCGTGCGTGAGGGTCCACGGGAGGTCACTATATCAGAAACACTGTTTCCCATAGCATACTGTGGGAGGTGTACACAGAGCACTGTTCTAATAGTTTTTGCCACCCTGTGGAATTATGCTTGAACTGCAAGATAGGGCCCTAAAAATGTAATAATAATAAACAAAGAGAAACAAATCAGTGTGGGTCATCCGTTGGACTGATGGGCGAACAAGTGGTGTCCACGCGAAGAGTCGGGCCCAGAGGACATGTAGAGTCCCCCCCCTGAATTTTCACGCCCCCATGGGCCGCACGGTGGGGCCGGGAAATTTGGCCTGGTGCACCGGCCATAGTCACTATGTTTCATGCACACAAAACTTGATAAATGTAATAATAATAATAATAATAATAATAATAATAATAATAATAATAATAATATATGGGGCGGGCAATAATATATGGGGCGGGCACAAAAGGGACACGGACAGGGTTCTGTTAACATCCACCACCTGTCCTCTTCCCTCCAGATAGGATTTCACCATTTGATTGCCTTCAACTTATGGGGCAGTATAGATAGAGTGATGTATACGCAGAGGAACCTGAAATGAATGACCCTCTCCACTGGAACACGTCGATATACAGTAGATACAGAGGCACATGCTCTGTCCTTGGCCTCCACAATCTGCTGCTTGGTCTTGTTGACGTTGAGAGCAAGGTTGTTCTCCTGAAACCAAAGTGTTGTTTATCTGATTTCATCCCTGTAGGCAGTTTCACTGTCATCGACGATCTAGCCCTGCATCATTTTCTGTGTCGTTAGCATACTGCATGATGTTGTTGAAGCTATGTATATGTGCGGCCATTCAGTCTTGTGTGTACAGTAGTAGAGGTACTGTATAGAGGAGAGGACTCAGCACGCAGCACTTACTGTAGGGGCTCCTGTGTTGAGGGTCACGAGGTCTGATGTGATGTTGCCCTTTCTAACCCATTCAACATTAAGTCCAGTATCCATGGTTCCCCATATGTGTGGGTGCAGGTCTTGGCAATGAGCTCTGAGCTTTGTGTCAAGCTTGACAGGAACTATTGTGTGTGAAGGTTGAGCTGTCGTCAACAAACAAATACGTACATACTGTTGTTTCCCTCAATCAGTCGAGAGAGGGGGGTGTGAAGAGCCACAGCAATTGTGGATTTGTTTTGATGATAGGCTCGTTGCCACCGGTCCAGTGAAACAGGTGATGATAGGCTCGTTGCCACCGGTCCAGTGAAACAGGTGATGATAGGCTCGTTGCCACCGGTCCAGTGAAACAGGTGATGATAGGCTCGTTGCCACCGGTCCAGTGAAACAGGTGATGATAGGCTCGTTGCCACCGGTCCAGTGAAACAGGTGATGATAGGCTCGTTGCCACCGGTCCAGTGAAACAGGTGATGATAGGCTCGTTGCCACCGGTCCAGTGAAACAGGTGATGATAGGCTCGTTGCCACCGGTCGTGAGGAACGTTTCATAATGAGACACCATTTCAAGTACTAACAAGGAATTAGCATAACCTGGCTTAAAGTCATACAGTAAGGGCAAGGTACATCAGTAAATTATATCGGATTTACTTTATTTACACATTAATATTCACCATATTTAAGAGCATTCAACAGTGTTAAATCCAAATCTATCTATAACTGTATCTGCACGGAATACATAAAGTATTGAGGTCAAGAGGTCATTAAATTAAGAGTTTCAATTGTTAACAGTGAACTTGAAACCCTGTGTTCCATCACCTACGTTCAACCCACCTAAATTGCCTCATTATTATTATCACCGATCCAAGAAGATAACCCTGTATTGTGCTTAACTCTGGCTTTAACGCTTCAAGCGCTATCTAAAGTGGAGTTGCAGTGTATGGTAGATCGGTCCATTGTGACATTTTGGAAAACATGTTGCAAACAAATACAATGCATGAGTGATCAAACATGGTTAATCCATTTCGACCTGAGGCCGATTCTACAAAAATGTCTTCTAAGGTGACATTCACACCAGAAAGCTTTGCTGCGATTAAAACGAATCCTGCTGCGCATTGTCAGAAAGTGCACTTCGTTTGGCAGGTGTGAAGGCTCATTCGAATCCTAATACGTATCAAAGAACCGCATTCTACTCCGAGCAAAAACGGGGGTTTCGCTTCGCTTCCAATCGCACTTGATTATGATTCGGTGCAGGTGTGAATGCAATCCGCAGTAAATAAAGGAAAAGAAGCAAACAATGTTTGCGGGTGAGGAGCTGAACACAGTTGGAGACGGAGAAGGCATATTTTACGCAGTGCAAAGATGTCCCGTTACCGTGGATAGACGTGTGCGTGGTCGAATGAGGAGACTGAAGCCCTGATCGAAATGAGGACGAGTACATTAATCAATTGCTTAAGGAAACACATAAAAACACTGCAGTGTATTATAGCCTAC
The DNA here is from genome assembly GCF_951216825.1 of Electrona antarctica. Lineage (NCBI taxonomy): Eukaryota > Metazoa > Chordata > Actinopteri > Myctophiformes > Myctophidae > Electrona > Electrona antarctica. Next base: position 46,945,454 of record NC_136808.1, on the reverse strand, counting down.
AGAATATTCTGTCTGTCTGTCTGTCTGTGCGTGCCGTAAACATGGAGTGCTGTCACTGTGTGGGGACTGGGGAGTAGGGACTTTCATCTCGATAAACTTGTAAACATTTTGCGCTGCTGTCTGTTATATCAGTGCGCTCAGCGCTGTGCCTCCATGCCCAAAAGAACAGTGCGTGGCTGCGTGCGTATAGTGAGAGAGAGAGGGGGGGGGTGGGGGGCACGACACATGCACGTTATGAGTATAATTTTATCACCATAGATTTCACTGTGTAGGCTAGTTTATGAATGGAACACATTGATAAAGGTCCCCCCTGCTGCGTTTCCAATTGCTGCGGATGACAGTGTGAAGGCAAACCGCAGCAAATTAAATATGCAAGAATCCCAATTTCTCCGCCCATTCGCATCGAGTCTACCGAAGTATTAGGTGGGAATGTGACCTAAGTTCTCCGTTTTCTGAAAACCCCTATGTCAGTGGTGCTCAACCTTTTTCATGTGAAGGACCCCCATAATTATCTGTATTTGGCTGCGGACCCCCATCTGAAAATATGTTGTTCCATGGGGACCTCCCAGAAGCTAGAAAGTTCAAATCGTTCGCCCCGAAAGAATATATATATATTCAAAGATTTGCGCCACATTTTCATGATTTTTCAAAAATAGCAGACCTACAAGTTCATAGCGCGGCACTCGGTGCCGCGCTATGAGCTTGTAGATCTGCTATTTTTCAACAGCGAAAGCATAACATAATGCTTCAAACACCAAGAGGGGTTCCCGCCCAAAATGGATCAAGAGAGCAAATACGCACACAATTATGTAAATAGCAAATCATTCATGTCCACGGTTATGTGTCGTGCACAACATAGTGCTAACCCTAACCACACAGGGGGGATAAACCCTGAATACAAACACCTCAATAAAAGAGATGGGGGACCTCAGTATATTTCTGCTCATATTTGTTAATAAAAGAAATCATTCAATCCATGAGATAAAACCAGTTCTTGTTCTCAAAGCATAACTTCATGTCCTTGCTTTACTACCGGAGGGAATACTTGAGAGAGATGATCAATAGCCTACCCTATAGCACATCAGAGAGAGAAAGAGTCGAGAGCAAGTATATGTTTTTTTGAACATCGTGAAGATGTTCAAAAATTAACAGAACACAATGTTTTATTTGCAAAAGATATTGAAAGAGCATTATTGATGGCTGCACCACTCACTCGTCTGGCTTCTCCCTTGGTTGCCGCAGCCCACATCTAAGGGTTGCAAGGGCAGGCTTTCTGATTTCATATAAATAAAGCATTTGAGCTCCAAAAGATTGTATTAAATAGACAATGTAGAAATGTGCGTATACATAGTACCTTAGTATCTGTCTTAGGGACTGTCCTTTAACCTTAGACTTAGGATCATGAGAATATTCATTTTCACTACTTTCATGTTTCATTTCCACTTCATGACTCCAGGGACTGTAGCTGTTCTCACATATAATCCAAGCAAGTTTTATTTGTAGGCAAGCAGTCTGGTCGATTTGTACATCAATCTATTAATGCACCGAATATCTGTGTGTGTACGTGTGTACGTACATACGTACGTACGTACGTATGTACGTACGTGCGTGCGTGTGTACATCTGTAATCCACGTAACTCGAGAACCGTTCGCCCCACCGACATCACATTTGACACACGCGTTCCACACCACCACACTGAGTGCAGTGCCCGGCCTTCAGTCGTTGGGATACATTGTTGTCCAGAACCGCCACAAAAGGCTCTGGCAACCCCACACCTGCCATGCTAGAAGGCTTTCTTACCTTTATTTGTAGTTGTTGCGTCCCCAACAAAGAGGTCCAGGTGTTATTTTGTGCAAAGGTGCATTATTGGCTATTTCCCCTAATATAAGCCCTCAATGGGGGTTGGGTTTTTGTGCTAATTCGCTTATTTCCATCGAACTAAGTAGTAAAGTGTGCCGCTCGGGATACTATTTACATTATGAAGAGAGGATATATACAAAAAAGATTGATTTTTGAGCGATGGAAATAAGCGAATTAGCATAACGCCCCATAGCCCCATTCAATTCAATGCAATTCATTGAGGGCTTATGGTAGGGGAAATAGCCAATAATGCGCTTTTGCACAAAATAACACCTGGACCTCTTTGGTGGGGACGTAAACAGTGAACGATGGTATCGGAAAAGTATCGGATCGGCCCTTATTTGGTCATATCGGTTCATATCGGTATTGGCAAATATGCCAGTCTAACCACTGATCCGACACAGGCATAAGGGGTTGACACTATGGCAGGTAAATACAATTTTGGGGCATGTGGAGTTTGCTTTGGAGTTGCCCAAACTGTGCACGTGCAAGTGCACATTTGAATGAGGAGTCTGCTATAAACACAACACGAGATATATAGCTAGATAGCTATAAACACTATTCCCGGTTGGTGGACTTCAAAATAAGATCTTTTTTCTTTTTGTATTATTATAAATATTATTCTCTGGTATCGGTATCGGTATCGGCTAACACACAAATTGTGGTATCGGGATCGGATCGGAAACGAAAAAAGTGTATCGGGACATCCCTAATTAGCAGGGTCGAGACTCTTTACGTAAAAAAAAGTGGATAGCAGATCATATAATTCATTCATTGGGAGATCTGAAGGTCAGAGGTTCTTTGACAAATTACTGTGAGCTTCAGTTCTTGAGCGATTCTCACAGCCCTCGAATTTCGTGGAAAACGACAGCACAGAACTGCCAAAACTGCGAAAAATGGTGGAACCCCTACAAAAACAATAAGGGGCATGACCCCTAATTAGGGGTCCATTTGGTTTAATTTTACTCTCTCAAGAGTAAAATGATCTGCATTACTTAATTTACAAGAAGTCTACACAATTTGATAATTTTGAAAATGATGTGTACAGGTACATGTGGTGTGCAGTGGTTGAAACATACTAATACATACTGTATGTTATGTTGCATGGACGGAAGTGTGCCACCCAACATTTCGTACACTGTGTCTTAACCGCACGCACATGAGCACAGTGCTCGTTATTTGTATGAAGGATGAACATAATCACTGTTTCTTGAAAGACAATTGTGTGAATGTGCTTGAATATAATTATTCAATTAACCATGTTGAATCTTTGAAATCACATGGTGGCCAGTTTCCTCTGATGTCTGAGCAAGTGGAACGTACACCACCTGAACACATGGTGTTTCTTGCAAAAGATGGGGAACTGCATTAGATTTAAATCATTGCTCTCATATTCTACGGGTCTCGGTAACAAATACATGATTTCTGAATAGGAAATTCCCTTCCTATATGAATTTTCTTTGACAGACACTTTCTAGCCTGGAACTCACCTATACCTTTCCCTGGAGATAAAAACGTCTGGGTTTCCGAGGCTAGACACTTTCTGACCTTCACTGATGTCAAAGTCAGACACTGCTGAAAGCAAGGTAATCGTGCTGAATAGGGTAGAATGCCCTGTACGTATTATGCAGTTTTACCAAATGGAATTCACCCCAAGCACTGGTGCAAGTAATAGGCTTAAAAAGTGTCCATTGATTGGTTCTATCAATGGGGATTCCATAAGGGAATGTGTGATATGATATGATATACTGTATGACTTAAATAATAGGCAAGCATGTCATGTTTTAGCTTATTTCAGATAAGGGCAAGGTTCACAAAATCAAGGTAACAACAACTAAAAAGTGATGATGGCTGCATTGTAGACTGGTCAGTAAAAATAGGTAATAGACATGTACGGATCGGTTTCACTGTATTGCCATGGAGCTAATGTCTATATAGTTAATTCTGTCAATAATTAGGGGTCAAGCACATAGGGCGTAATCAAGCCAATCAGCGTAACCTAAACCTACGCCATGTCAACCACACAGAAATGAGCAGGTTCGGGCTGACCTATAGGGCCTGGGTAGAATCTAATTAAAAGCCCATTTGTGATGATTTGATTGGCTGAGCACGGAATGTGTTGTATGATGATAAGAGCGAGTGCGGATATTCCCTTTTTTCATTGATCTTCAAGAATCTGCACCATCAGCCACAGAGACTACAAGAATCTGCACCATCAGCCACAGAGACTACAAGAATCTGCACCATCAGCCACAGAGACTACAAGAATCTGCACCATCAGCCACAGAGACTACAAGAATCTGCACCATCAGCCCCAGAGACTACAAGAATCTGCACCCATCAGCCACAGAGACTACAAGAATCTGCACCATCAGCCACAGAGACTACAAGAATCTGCACCATCAGCTACAGAGACTACAAGAATCTGCACCCATTCAGCCACAGAGACTACAAGAATCTTCACCATCAGCCACAGAGACTACAAGAATCTGCACCCATTCAGCCACAGAGACTACAAGAATCTGTACCATCAGCCACAGAGACTACAAGAATCTGCACCATCAGCCACAGAGACTACAAGAATCTGCACCATCAGCCACAGAGACTACAAGAATCTGCACCATCAGCCACAGAGACTACTAAGACTCCTCCTGAGTAGAGCGCGCCTCTCCTATAACGTTTTTCTGTTCTGATGATAAGAGCGCCCCTCACTTCACACAAGTGTGATTGTATTTATTACTTGTCAAATAATGTCATTAATGTTTATATAGCTCATTGTGTATATTGATCATTAATGTTTATATAGCTCATTGTGTATATTGATCATTAATGTTTATATAGCTCATTGTGTATATTGATCATTAATGTTTATATAGCTCATTGTGTATATTGTGTATAGCTGTTTTGTTTTCGGGTTTGTCCCCGTCTTATAACTGCTTGCAGCTATAATTAGGCATCAAGCCCACAGGGGTTAGACCCCTTATTATTATCATAAAAAGTGCCGCTCACGCTCATTCGTCAAAAGACCTCTGACCTTTAGATCTCTAGATGAAATAAATGTTATGATTTGCTCAATCCATTGTTTGGATATCATATTTCATACATCATCCACGGAATGTGATGATGTATGATGATAAGATCGCCCCTCACTTCACACAAGTGTGATTTTTATTTATTATGTGATATTTATTTATTATAATTTTTCCATGTTTTTTTTCAGTCATCAGAAATTGTTTTTTATTCATCACGTCTTATAGCTGCTTGTGTAGCAATGCGCGGAAAGCGGGGATTGAACCCAGGCCTCCCACTCGCCAGACCAACGCACAACCTGTCGTTGTGGGCTGAGCCCGATTGGCAGGGCTGTTGCGGGCTGGGTCTTGGCTGGGGGCTACAATCACCCCCCCCAGTCTTTGAAGCGCGTCCTCGCGCTTCTCACTTCACACCGCGGACCGCCGCACACGATGTCCCTCATGTCACTCACGCAAGGATAACACGCTCCACGTCCTGCCGACTATGCCAGATTGTAGCAATGCGCGGAAAGCGGGGATTGAACCCATGCCTCCCACTCGCCAGACCAACGCACAACCTGTCGTGCCTATAGGGCTGAGCCCGATTGGCTGCGGGCTGGGTCTTGGCTGGGGGCTACACTTGCAGCTATATTAGTAGTAATTTACATTTGTGCAGTTTGTGAATTAAGTCACAAATTAGAATGTGTTCAGTGGACATGTAGCCATGTCCTAGTTTGGTGATGGCTACATCGTTGGCCAACTAGAAATAGCGATCTTAACAAATACTTCACAGTACAAAGGTGCTTCAGAAGAACAACGTTGCTTCTGACTAAGAGACTCACTGAAAAGCAAAAATGTTTTACGTGCTTACATTTTCAACTACGATCCAACTAAGTCACTCCTAATGAGTTTCACTTCATCAGCTTCTTCCGCGGGGGGGCAGCAGGCCCAGATTGGACAACGGGAGATTCGGCATAATTCCACATGGCTTCGCCTGACACTTTTATATTTATGCCACTCGTACTCAATCTATTGCATTGGGTGAGATCTCACTTTCTTCACACTGAGACGAGCCGTGAAAAGAGAGCATTTGATTTGATTACCAGCCTATACACTTTATTACTTTATATCTTCCATTACCTTCCATTCTGTAAGAATGCGGTGAACCCATTGCCTGCTGGCTTTCTTTATCTGTCTCTGCTGATCGATGGCAGTTAACAGTCGTCAATATCCGTAGTGCTCCTCCGTACAAGAACGCATAGGATGCACGGACTGCAGCATCAGATTTTTATTTTATTTTCACATGACGTGTTTACAGGTGTAAACAGGTGTAAACAGGTGTAAACTCCATGGTTTTTGTTATTTTCAAGAGAAAAGAATAGAGTGGGGGAAAGTAAAGGTGCTTTCAGACGGGCATCGAAACCCATTTTGGGCGGGAACCCCTTTTGGTGTTAGCATTATGTTATGCTTTAGCTATTGATCTACAAGCTCATAGCGCGCCACCGAGTGAGGCGCTACGAGCTTGTAGGTCTGCTATTTTTGAAAAATCGAAGAACCACTGACATAGAAACATTGCTTTTTCAGAAAACTGTCAGGATGTAGAAGACATTTTTAGAATCTGATCTCAGGTCAAAATGGGTTAACGCAGGCTCCAGCTCATCTGAAAGGACCTTTAGGATAAAAAGACAAACAAAATATATCTAATCTACATACACAGCATATCCAGCTGGTACAGTAGTACAAGAGGTCCGTTAGACATAAGGTGAATGGACATAGCAGCAGGTATGTACAGTACATGATATTAGACATTATGGTGCAAAAAGAGTGTCAGTGCAGAGATTGCATTAGATTAAGCGCTCAGGTCAGGTTCAACCACATAATCTATAAAGGGGGGTACTTACTTCCACAGTGTAGTCCACATGGTAGATCCACTCCACAAGGAAAGGGAATTAAGTCCATGGCCAGCCTGGTGACATAGGGCGGTAATATTCACAGGTAAAATCCACATGGTACTGTAGGTCCACTCCAAGGCCAGCCTGTATAGAAACAGTCTAGTGGTCTCCAGGTAGGAGCTGCTCATAAACCTGGTGGTCTTGCCTGTCCTTGATGATGCGCTGCGCAGAACTGCAGCGTCTCTGTCAACATTTAATTTGTGGTTTAAATAAAGAAGACTATAACTGAGATATTAAGTTGATATGTCAAGATATCACGGATGTGTCTCACATGATTAATACTGCTACAAACTGCTACAAACTTTGCCTCAGCAGAAATTTGTTTGCGTCTCCTCCAATCAGTCATTTAATGTAAATAGCACCTTAAGGTAATATGGTATAAGACACTCGGTCTGATTTATGTTATGCCTAAAACATAATTGCTCATGAATAATTCAGAGACTTAATACAACCACTTTGCACCTAGCACTGAGCTTTGCCCTAGATAATGTGCCGTCTAACTATCCCAATTGAATATGGACACCCGCCCTGCCCTCCTTTAGGGCCCTAGTTTCTAGCTGTACATGTTCTACCCTTTTTCCCCCAGGTCTGTTGTTCATAAACCTGATTGTCTGTAGGAATAGCCCTTTTTCCCCCAGGTCTGTTGTTCATAAACCTGATTGTCTGTAGGAATAGCGAAACGTGCCTTTGTTTCTATTCACATGTTATACCATTCAATAAGTGAGTTTATATTCAATATGTGACTTATAGTTCATAATTATGTCCTAGCATTCAATACGTATGATGAACATGTATTGACCCACATGACGTCAGAGGGACCTAGAAAGTTTATACGGAATAAACAAATAAATAATAAAGTTTTAAAAGATATTTAGTGTGGTTGACAGAGGCAACCACACACACTAAACGGAACGATGCAAGCCGGGAATACATGTTATCTTGGGAATGCTTGTTATCTTGTACCTGTTGTCAGCTCCACGTGCATCACGTCTTACTTAAGGCCACTGCTTCTGTTCGCTGCGGCCTCCTTCACCCACGAGGACAGATCTCATACTATTTGTTCCATTGTAACACTGCCACTTATATTGGCTAAGTGGCGCGAACGTGATTCAAAGTCCAGCCAATTAGTTAATCCTTTGCACCCCCCAAACATAGACTGATGCAGATAATCGTAGTCTTTCTGCCAACGCGGCACAAACGTGACATGAAGTTCGGTCAATCTGTGAAGCCGACAGGTCTGGTTGCCCAATTAGGAAGCCGTTGCACTGCCCACCCCCAGGGACTGTGACGTCACCCATTGGTTTCTACAGATCCGTTTTGAAGCCTCTTGTTCAGCGAAAAATGGCTGTGAGTGAAACCGGAAACGGTGTGCTATTAGTGTGAAGGGCAGAGAGGGGTGGATCTTTACTCAGCAGAACCCAATCACAAGCGTACCCTGCTTTATTCATACTGTAGCTTACATTTCAGAATTAATGGGACCATAATTTACAAAAATGCATATCATAACACATTAAGTATTTATGAAACTGTTTTTTTTAGGTAATAAAACCAAGTGTAAAGTCACGTAAATTTTCCCATTGACTTTGATGGAATGAAAGTTTTTCTGCAGCCGCAGGACTCACAGGAGTGAAATTTAGTGCCACCTGCTGGGCCATTCATGTTAACTTGCTGAGGGGTTTTCATTACTTCCACATTGGCTTCAAGCTGAACAGCGGAACCTTGCCGCTAGCCCCAAACACACAGAGATTCGGTTGAGACCCGCAAACAGACATACATTTATTCAAGGTTTTTTGGTTATTGGAAACCGGCCACTGGTCTGATCAAATTGCCATCCGGCACTGCACACCCTCAAGTCATATATTGGAGACGTCAATCATATATGGCGCCCAAATTTTGGGCAGACAGACATACACACAGATTTTTGTGAATTCATATATAGATATTTAGAGAGTAACAATAGCCGTCTTCAAAACTTTGTTACATTGAAATATTGTTCAAATAATGTAGGTACTGTAGGACTGGTCTATAAAAATGAAACCAATGTTGTGTTTTGCACGTGTACCAGCACAGAGGGCACAGCCACTATCTCAGAGGCATCACTTTAAACTACTGAATGATCTTTAGCTGCCCTGCATTTAATGGAAAGTGTTTTTTATTATACCAAAATGTGGAATGCTCTACCACCAGCCATCAAAAAGAGCCATCAAAACACCATACTCCATCAAAGTAATCCTTGCAGAGCTATGAGGCACATAGGGCAGGAGCCTATCCTGTTTCTGTAGCGTGAGGCAGCTTGATGTACATACAAGACCCCCTGGACATGACGCTAGTATGTTGCAGGCAGAGTAATCTAGTAAGAGAGTGGCGACACTAGCTCTGACTCCCATTGTAACAATGGAATGCGGAAGTTCTCATTCTATCTCAATGGGATAGTTTCAATGTTTGGAACTATATATAGCCCATAGGCACCCGCTTTGCGGCGAGATCAAAGCGTGTCGCCACTCTCTTACTATTCCACTCGGGTCGCAGGGCAGAGGCACTTGGTCCCATTTTTCAGAGTCTTTGGTATGACCTGGTCCGGGCCGATCGAACCCCGGCCTTCCAGTCTCAGGGCGTACACTCTAACCACAAGGCCAGTGAACTGGTATATACAGTACTCCATCAAAACCGGCATAAAAAAGCAACTGGACCTAGACAGTTTTTTCTGTAAATATACCTTTATTGCACCTATAGTATCGACTATTTCTTGTACAGTATTGTATGTCTTTATATGTCTTGACTCTTGATGAATTGAATACATGGGACCACAATGGAAACAAGCGCTCAGTTTTTTTGTGTGTGTGTGTTTTATCCTTTTAGCATTATTGTATAACTGTACCTATAAGTACCTTTGGCAAGCTGTTAATAAAGTATTCAATCAATCAATAGGAATGGTGATGATGGTGGGCTGCTGCTGCATACCGGAAGGAAAATAAATAAATAAATTCCAAGTTCATCATGCAAATTCATCCTCCCAACCGTGGCACATTCTTCAAACAGACACCTCCTCTGGAGAGAGACACGCGCAGCCTGATAAAGAGACAAATGAGCTACTGATCTCCATAGCAGCCTCTCTACTCCCTCCCTGTACGTGTGTGGGTGGGGGAGGAGAGAGACGAGAGGCTGTGGGGGTGGGGCGGCGATGACCTTTGCAACAATGACAATCATTCCCAGGAACAGACTTGTGCGTGTGGCTCTTATTTACCTCATGTGGTTACTGGTCATTGCTGCTGTACAGGACTACAGCTATCAATAGTATATAGTTAGTCATTATAGAAATCTTTCATACACAATCTATACATTTTATTATATTCCATTATTATAACTATATATTTTTTATATAACCAGGCCTATTATGCATTTTCTATCTATACATATTATTGCAGTTTATTTCATTCAATATTTTATATAACTATTTACTTGCGCAAGCAGAGCGTGCAAGTAATATTATCAGTCAGGTGCTACGATGCGCGTGTTCGGGGCCAGCACATGTTATGACGTCATATGCTGGCCCCAAGCTGACCGTGCAGGTATGTTTTCCGTCATCCTACGAAGCATATGTCCCATGACGTGATGAAGATATGTACCAATGTCCCTTAGAATGCACGTGATATGATGTCATACGGACATACGGAAGCTGACCGTGCAGGTATGCTTTCCGTGAACCGTGATGAAGATTATGTACCAATACCAGGGTATAATTGGTTGACGATGGTGACGTAATGATGATATGTTTCAGTGTCAAGTACATACTCATCAAACCACCCAGCTAATCACATTATACCACTATACCACTCAGAAACTATACGTATACATATAGACATATACACATATATGGACATATGAGCATATGACGTGATGAATATATGTACCAATGCCAGGGTATAATTGGTTATCGATGGTGACATAACGATGACATGTTTCAGTGTTACTATTAGGCCATTTATGGCCTGCCTACTTGTGTGCAACAAGCAAGTAGGCACTCGACAGAGTGCAGTTCTATTTTATTATTATTATTAGTGTGGTTGCCCAGACTATTGTTATTGTGACACTTTTTCCCCCCGTCCGGAGTAATCGAATAATCGAATCGAACTTCCGCTGTGATTGGCTGAGCTTTGCATAACGTTTGTAGCAGCTAATTGGTTGTTGTTGGTTATGTAACCAATCTATCATCATATATACATTTGAAAAGTTGTCCCCAACACACGGACAAGGGACCCAAAGTCAACAGCTACGTCATGCCGAGACCGTCCTACACACTACACTCACACGGCAGTGACGTCACAGACTTACCCTCCGCGTCCAGATCTATCTCCTCATGTCGTGCCGAACGCCGAGTCTCAACACCACCCGCGGAACAATGGTCATTGAACTGCCACCATCTCTGTCATGGTCTGGCCCTCTGCCTGTTTATTCCCCTCTTTCTGTATCTCTCCCTCTGCCCAGTTGTGTCTGTCTTTCCACTTCGGCCACTCCCACTTCCCATTGCAGCCCTCAGTCCTAGTTGCACACCTGGTTCCACTCTCATCAGCCTAGCCCATTACATACCTGTGAACACTGCTACAACCAACCCACCACCTATAAATGCTGGACTCTTTTCACAAACAAACTGTCGGAACATAAATTTGTCCGGTGCTCAACGTCCTTGTCCCCTGCCTACCTTCTACCTTCATGTTTTGGGTTTGTAATTTTGTATTACTGGCATTCTTGGACTTCCTGGTGGCTGCTTCATGCTCCTGAAAGGTTTTGCTTTTTGGACTTCTGGTTTATTGCTTTGCTATTGCTACTTATTTTGTAAGCTTGACTTTCTGTTTAATAAACCAGTTATTTTGAACTTTCCTCTGCATTTTGGTTCAGTCATTCTGCCACCGTGACAATCTCCTCCTCTCCTGTCCTCTCCTCCTCAACCCTCTCCATCTCCCCTCTCCTCTCCTCCTCAACCCTCTCCTCCTCCTCCCTCTCCTCTCCTCCTCAACCCTCACCTCCTCCTCCCTCTCCCTCTCCATCCCCCCTCTCCTCTCCTCTCCTCTCCTGTCCTCTCTCCTTTCCTTTCCTTCCCTTTCCCTTTCCCTTTCCCTTTCCCTTTCCCTTTCCCTTTCCCTTTCCCTTTCCTTCCCTTTACCTTCACAGATAATGTATTCTGAATGATATTGCAACAAGGTGATAACCAGATTGCCTGACATTTTCAGATTTATTGCTGTATTTTCTTATTATCGGCAAAGGAATATAGGAAGATTCTGCGTCATAAATCACATTGAGAAAGCAATGCAGACACTATTGTGTTTAGCCCATTCCACCCTTTTTTTGGATTAGAAATAAATTGCAGGCTCATTTTTGCAAATGGAAACGAAAGACCACAACCCAAGACACAGCCCGAGTTTCCTCAGGAAGTGTTTATCAATGGATGGATTTCCTGAACAACACTGCTACACAGGGATCAATTCTGATTAGCTCTCATTGGTGTTGACATGGGGCTCAGATGCCTCTGCATGGAATATTTGTTCTCTCTCTCTCTCTCTCTCTCTCTCTCTCTCTCTCTCTCTCTCCCTCACTTTGATATAGGAAGATATAATGTAAAAGTGGGACCTGTGTAAAAGGTTTGTGTACATGTCAGGACAATGTGTGTTATGATGTATGGGTTTTATACATATATGATTTATGCACTGGCCTTGCAATAATAATTTCCATAGCCATTCACACTCGCTCGCTCGCTCACTCCTTCGCTCCCTCCCTCCCTCGCACGCACGCACGCACGCACGCACGCACGCACGCACGCACACACGCACACACGCACACACACACACAGATTTTGGGATGTGCACAGAGTAGCATTAGTGTATCTGTGTGACTAAAGCATTGTTGAATGGCTTTAACAACGTTTTTGCTAGTCTTTAATGCAGTTGAGTTACCTCAGGCCATTATGTACATAATGATTATACTACTATCTGAGAGGCCTTGCACACCAGGTGTCATTTCTGGTAGTGCAAAACAGAGAGTTACTGGACTGGGATGTGACCTTTCCTTGTTGCTTCTGGGAAAATGAGTTCAATGCAAGTGAACGGGTGAACAACTATATTGTTTCTCCACGACCTGCGGTCACTTCTCGCCCTTAAGTGCATGTGTTACTGGTACTGTTGAGGGCATTATAGATCCGACACAGACATTGTTAATATTTATACGTTTTTTGATGCCACACAAGGTCAGAGAAAATGTAGCCTCGGAAACCCAGCCGTTTTTATTTCCAGGGAGAAAAAGAAAGTCTGGGGCCGAGTCCACTTCAATTCGGCATAGAGTAGCGCAAACGTCGATCACTCTGCTGATTTCTGATCGTCTGCACCTTTGTTAAATTGACGCACACACGCACACCCGTACACACACACACACTCCTCTCTCTCTCTGTCGCTCTAATTAATTAGTCTCATGTCGTGCAGCTGCGTCTAGATTCTCCCGGCGGATCCTGCCGGGAGCTGCTGCTGCCATAGAACGCATAGGTGGACCCCAGGCTAGAGAAAATGCTCTCCACAGTAGAACTCTGAATGTAAATTCAACTCAAATAGTGTACAAATTGGTTCCATTTGTACAGAGTTGAATGAAAACCTTTAGGATTTTGCTGTGTAGAGAAAGGACAATTCTAGCGTCTGAGAGCTTTTTCTCTTTATAAATCACATTTCATAATGCAAGGCAGCACAAAGGCAACACAAAGGCTGGAATGGCTTAGGGTCGACGACAGAGTACAGCAACTTGCAATGGGTCTGGTCCACAAGATTCGACACACCACCAAGATACCCATGTACCTGTCCAAATACTTCCTTAATGTTAAAGAAGTGGGGGGGCATCGGTGGCAGCGGTGGCCGAACGGATAGCGGCGCGGTCTAGATACCGGAAGGTTCCCAGTTCGAACCAGCCGTCCGACACGTTAAAATTACCACCGCTGAAATGCCCTTGAACAAGGCATCAACCACTACGATGAAATGTGTTCTATGAGCAGGGCCTGGCTGGAAACAAGTTCTTGAGCTTAGCCCAGATACCCTGGGTAAATATAGATTTCATTTCATTTCATTTCATTTCATCGGCCATCGCCAGTAAACCTAGACCACTGGGTACTTGGTGCGTCTCGTAACCCAAGGTTAGTTGCGTCTTCTCTTAAATGGTAAATGGTGCATTTATATAGCGCATTTATCCAAGGCGCTTTTACAGAGATTGTGCATTACATTCACCCATTTAGACACACATTCATACACCGATGGCAGGGGAAACCATGCAAGGCACCAACCAGGACATCGGGAGCAATTAGGGGTTCAGCATCTTGCTCAAGGACACTTCGACATTAACTCTGGGGGAGCCCGGGTTCGAACTGGCAACCTTACGGTTACCATCCAGCCATTCTACCCCTGAGCCACCGCCACCGCCACCCTCTTGAACCTAGATTCTAGGGGTACGTGCTCTAGTGTGCATGCGCGTGCACCGTTCCGTACCGTACCAATAATTCTACAATAAGAAAAGGAAATAAAAAGAAATCTATATACATTCCACAAATATGTTTTTCATTCTTTTAAATTAATTTAATTAATTAGGGATCAAAATAAATTTCAGCAAAAGCGAAAGATCTAAACTCTAATTCTTCTTTTTTTGTTTTGTTTTGTTTTTTGTTTTTTTCATGTTTGCCCAAAATAGATATTTTGGAATGTGCCAGGCAGGAATGTGGTTAAGTGGGACTGACCTAGAAACATGAATGTGTGTTTAAGCATCAAGACTCACAGAATTCCAGTATGCAGATATTTCAAGTGTTGCGTATGTCTGCCCTGCTTTATGTAAAACAAAAATGGAAAAGCGGTACGCAGTTATGGCACTGCCGTTATAGAATCAATGGGGGGAAAATGCAATTAAAGTCAGGATTTCATCTCTCACAGATGTATACGCAATGAGTCTCACAAGGCTCCTTTTGAAGCCTGTGTCCACACCTCAAGGTAATGTGGAGGCCATGTAACTTATAAAATAAACTATTCCAGATCGTAAACATACCGTGCAGGCAACAATAACTGTGAGGCAAGGCTATTACATTCAAGGGCGCTTGAATGACTCCCTTAGTAACGATAAAATTGATCCTAACCTGATAATTTACACCCTTTTCTCCCATATCCTTTTTGACTTTCCAGGTACAGTATACTGACACAATGGAATAACTCATATCAATAAACATTCAAGCCTATTCAGATAGTTCAGCCTTGTGCTGTTGTTATGTCCTAGTCCATAAATAGAATCAAAAGCTGCTTTGATTGTGTTAAGTTTTGTACTATTTGCCCTTACATTATGACAAAGCATAGATACAGTAGCATAGACAGAGGTAATGACAAGACTCATAATTCCTATTTTTCTATTTGATTTAATTTGTTGAAATTGAGTTCAGGAGGTCTGTGCAAGCTTACATCCCACGCATTATATGTTGTTGTTTTTTACATTAGTTAACTGTGATTAAGTGCTCTGAGTTTTGAAAGAGATCAATTGTGGGGAAATATTGTGGTGATTGCAAAGAGCATTTGTTGTTATTGACTTAGACATCCCTTTTTCTGACCGTACTGTCGGCATTCACCAATGATGTTCAGAACCGTAATAGGAACATTAGCAGCAGATTAGCAGCAGTTCGAAGTGCAAATTTAAGTTACATTTACAATTCAAAGTGCAACATAAAGTCAAAACAACGGTGCAAATGCAGCACATTGACATAGCATGTGTTGTTTTAATGTCTCATTTAAAGTTTTAATGAGCAGCCCCAATGCATTTCTTTTAGAAGGCAGAAGACCCATTTATAGGCAGAGGGAGTTGGTTATGCACTCGGCTGGCACTGCAGTTTTCTGTAAGCTTTGCCATCTGATCCTGCCAGCCAACTCTTTTTTTTTTGTTTCCTTTCTTTTTTTTAAGGATGTGTTGATGGGTTGGTTTGTATATCTTCCAAAAAAGAAATAATACATAATTCCTGGCTGGATCACATGATCCATACTGATTTATTTGGTGACCCCATGGCCTTTCCTCTAGTAGCCTCGCATAGCCAGCCTTCATCTGCCTTTGCAGTGCATATTGCCCCAAGCAGTCTGGCCCCTCTCAATTGTGGGAGGACTTCACGGCCGAATTGGAGACGAGCCAACCAGATTGGTCTGGAACCAGGCTATAACCAACCAGGACCCAGTCTATGCAAATATGGTGCGGGACATTGCAGAAAAACATCTAACACACGAGACTAATATCCAATTAGTATCCATACGCGAGGCTATTCCTTTATTGCCACGGTTTGGGCCAAATTGTCCACCTGCAAACAAGTTATCTCATAACCTAAGAAGCAGATCGCAAGGTGCACCCTAATTATTGCACGGACCCCAATGCCTTTCTTCAAGCACCAACATTTCCACAGACTTTTAGAATTTTTTTTTCTTGTTATTATTTCCAAGAGAAAAACATAAGAACAGCGTTTTGGCAATAATAATAATGGCATAAGCACCCACATTTTGTTATTGTACTGTATGACTCTGGCCACACAGGTCAAAACGCAAAGCGAGGATTTGTATTAACCCATTTTGGGCGGGAACCCCTTTTGGTGTTAGCATTATGTTATGCTTTAGCTATTGAAAAATAGCAGATCTACAAGCTCATAGCGCGCCACCGAGTGGCGCGCTATGAGCTTGTAGGTCTGCTATTTTTGAAAAATCGTATAAATGTTTTTTTTTTATTTCGACGTCAGGCCTAAATGGGTTAATCCCACCAGGATATTCAGTTTCAGGTTTACTCAGCTGCTGGCTGCTCAGATGGTCCACAGATGGTCCTCATGATGAGTGACTCCCTCATCATGAGCACTCAGGGGGCAGTTACAGCACATTGCTCAGGGCCACGTAGACATGTAGACATTGGCAGGCCAGAAGGCGAACCGCTGACCTTCTGATTACTAAATGACCTCTCTCCCCACTGAGCTACGGCCCACTCTAATGGTTGCTTATGCGAAATACTACACATACCGTACTGTGCAATAGCAGATTACAATACTTACTTCACATACTTGCATCAATGAAAGCCAATCCAATTAGGGATGGGAATTATCAATGAATTGATTAATTGATAATTGGTACGTTTTGGTTTTGGATAATTTTAGTTGATAAGCGGCGTTTAAAGAATAATAATCTGATTAATTTCCCTCAATGTCTGACATAAAAACATGCATTTTGCTGATAAACAGAAATATACAAAAGGCATATTATATTCCTTAATCAAATATTTATTTGACCATTTGAGATACCAGGCAATGGCATCTTTGTATGAGGAATAAAATTAAATGTGACATCACATGCAAAAGCAGACGTTTCTGTGGCTACCAAGGTGGGGGGGGGGCTTTTTTTGATCGGCCCACATGTGCGTTCCTCGGCCACGTGTGTGCGCAGACAGCATTACATTCACAGAAAACCGCCCAATGATGGAACGGCAGAACTTTCGATTAATTGTTAACTGTTTCATTGAATTGAATAATTTCTTAACGCATTTACCGCTACCATTATTTAATCCCTCCGTCGCGTCTTGCCAGGGTTTTATCGCGCGTGACACTTACTTTGAAGAGCCAAATATCCGTAATCGCATTTTACTATGAAACCATTCCGTGTGTGTTGACGAAGCTGGTGCTTGTTCTCTCGGTCGGTGGTGGAAAAAGTGGACCGCGAGTATCACAGCGCCTGCTACAGGCCGTTGAAAACGCTTGTCTGGGACAAAGCGTCCTCTGCAATGTCGCTTCTGTGAGATAAAGCCGTCTGAAAACAGAGCCGGCAATGTAAGTGGATGCGCGCGCATTTTCAAAATGGCCGCGCCCATTGGGTCAGAAGCATAACAAAGCTAACGGACGGTAGATTTAGATACGATCGTATTAAAACATGCATTAATGAATACATCGCTGTTAAAACGGCTTTTCCGTTTGTGGCAGGCTACAAGATTCTACGTGTTAATATTCCTATGTTCCTGGCGGGCAAACGATTAACAGAGATTAATCGATTAACGATTAACTATTAACATCCCTAAATCCAATGTATTCACATTTCCCACATTATAATGTATCTCTTTTCTTTCTTCTGCTTAATGCTCCTGCCAGTCAGTCCCTCTTATTGCACCAGAAGGAGAGCCCCAGAATTGTAATCATCATGATACATCTGTCTCCATTAAAACAATAACTGGGGAAAAAACATCTTTTTGGCCAGTCCCGCAAGTTGGCAGATTGCAGTACAGATTGCACAATTACTTCATGTGTTAAAAATGCATTAGCCACCAGTAAGTTTTCAATGGGATTTAATGTAAATACCTCAGGATGAACAATTATTGCATGCTTCTTCTGTCATATCTTATTCCTGCTTCAGAGGGACAGAAAGAATGAATGTTTAATATAATGATATATAACATAATGGCAATAGAAAGCATCAGAATGCTTCAATGCTATCTCCCATTAGTTTACGATTAAATGTGCATAATTGTCTACACTTACATTACAGTCCAGAGCACCCACGCACCACCACGACCCCCCACCACAATGTATTTAGAGTCATATAGAGTATTCTTCACATTTATTTATTTACTAATATCCTAAAATTGGCCTGGGAGGGCAGGGCATGCCAATATACAGGGCTAGGCGGGACCAGTGCCACCCACGTCACTCTGATTCATTCTGACATAACCACATTACACATTATATTACCATATTATAGGCATGACACTGACTCAGATTGGCGGTACGACATAGGTGAGACCTGCAGATGTAGTATCCCATAATAGACTGTATGCGTATTGGTTCTCTGCCCCTCCCCATATGCAAAGGGAGCATGGTGCAGTCCAATTAACAGATCTGAAACAGCTGGTATCCCTTTCCTTTTTTCCCTGGCCAGCTGGGTCAGCGCCATTATTTGGGCGGCGCATTATACCGCCGGTGTGTTGATCCGACTAGCCTCAGAGTCATTAGCCATTACTAACCCTGACCCAAACCTTAACCGCATGCGAGGCCACGTTGTCGGACTAAAATGCGCCGTCGGGATTACAAGCCGATCCCGGCCAGCCAGTCAACTCCAACAGAACTCTGCAGAACTGATAACTCAAACACCGGTGTAGCGTCCATTGGGCCACTCGGTCACAGGCCCAGTCAATTGAGATCTTGCCCAGTCTAGCTTCTGAAATTCCACAAGAAAAACAACAAAAGATAGCCTACATTGGCAGTAACCTCGCGTCACCAGACTTTCTACTTCACCGCAGAGTAACATTAGGCAGCCCTTCACCCATGCACATTTATGTTGCAGCCAACGTGTCAAAAATCACACCACATAAATGGTCCACATTAGCCCCCCCCCCCCAGTCAACATTTTAATCTACACTATGTGCCTGAACTCAAAGAAATCTAAATCAACTTAAATGCAAATTACTCCTGAGAAAGCAACTTGACCATAACAAATTAAAGGGTAACTAAATATGCACTCCAATCAGCAACCTTTCCTTCAAACTTGCAATTAAGTGTGTAGCTTAACCAAAATGTCTGCTAAAGCAACTTGACCCTAAAAAAAGATTAGCTAATTATGCACACTCCAATCAATAAACTTGACATCAAACGTGCATTCGTGCAATAAACAGTATGTCATTCAGCTGGTCTGTGCCAAGTTATTCATTTTTGTACTATGTAGTGCTGAAAATGTAATTAATAAACCAAAAAAGAAAAGTTTCCACCATGTTTACTGCCGTAATTATTGTGTGGCAGCTGATGGCCATCACAATGTACAAACTAAAATAAAATAAAAATATAAGTTTGATGGTCAGTGAACCATGCGTTTTGGGAGGTCTGTTTGAAAAACGGCAGCTATTCAGAATATTTACAATAAACTGAAGAAGAAGAATTGAGTCATAGCGGCCTAAACGGGTGCATACGTTTGTTCTGACGTACTAACAGTCCTACAGTCATGAGTCCGACACCCTACTCAAAACCCTACTATAACCTCACGGGTTAGGTTTTTTTAACCTGCCACGGGTTAGTTGTAACCTGCCACGCATGTCGGGAGCCACAGGTTAGTTTTAACCTGCCACGGGTTAGTTTTAACCTGCCGTGCATGTCGGGAGCCACGGGTGAGTTTCAACCAGCCACAGGTTAGTTTTAACCTGCCGTGCATGTCGGGAGTGAGTTTTAACCAGCACTGGTTAGTTGTAACTGGCAGTGCATGTCGGGAGCAACGGTGTCGAACTATAATGCCTGTTGGACTGTTAGTAGGTCTAACAAACGTATAAGCACCCAGCCTAAACGTCTAAACTTGCTAGTGTAGTGGGATTTTCAAGATGAGAATACTACACTCCCTTAGAAACATTGGAAGCAAGGCTTCCACCTGTTGGTTGTCTGTCAGATGACCTATTCTTACATAAGACCCATGTTTGACCATGTCCACTGACCACTGACCACACCTCCAATGTATTCTCTGCTCTGCCATTGTGTATAAGAGAGATAAATGTAAAGGGCTCAGGAGGCTTGCATACGTGCACCTCCCTGGGCTTGGTACAGACCAGTCTTTGTAATAAAGTGTCATTGTTTCAGTCCACTCTCTACCTCGATTATTTCATAAAGACTCTGATGTGAGTTCTGAATAATCCACTACACTAGCAAGCTGGTATTCCTAAAAGATTGGTGATAGTTCTTCAGTGCGGTCAGTATTTTACTGTTCTATTTTTGCATGCATGCATAGAGTGCGTTGTCAGATCTGGTGTGGTATTACAATACTTCATAAATCAGCTTTGTATTGCTCTGTTCCGGTGGAAACAGAATGCATTTTTAAGTGCATCAAAGTGCTTTTATGCACACAACAAATCTTACACAATTTATCCATTACCTAATGAAAACATACCGGTATATTGTTTCAAGATCAGTCTTATCAAATTTGAGAGCATTATGACTAATAGCTATAGTTGGATTTAAAGAAAAATCTTGATAATTGTAATTAGTCCTTGGAGGATAATTGGCTTAGTAATACATTAGGGCGGTGTTTTTGCCCCTGATAATATAGGTAGGAGCTACAACAAGAGACACTGAAAGGGCTGGAATAGTGTTATCATGCCCCTCTCTATGATTAACTTCATTTCAATGACACAGCCATTTTAATAATGTCAGGCCACATTTAAATCAGTGCACATTCAAATATATCCAAAGCCATGTCTAGCAGGCACAGTCATTTTTCCACGTCACTCAAATGTAATCATATCTAGGAACATCAGAGGAGGACATTAATTCATAGGCAAAGCTATGCTGACACAAGCATTGCTTTTTGGATGAAGGTATACAGACATTGTAAAAGCTTATAGATATGTGCCATAATGAAGATGAACATGTAGCATAGTACTCAAAAGAAAGAAGGGAGAGAGAGAGAGAGAGAGAGAGAGAGAGGGAGACATTTATAGAGAGCCTTACTGAAAAATGTCTACAAATTAAACCATTCAGAGGTTGTGTAAAATGTCCACCATATTCTATTTCATATACTGTATCATGAAATCCTGGACCGTAATAAATGATGTGATTTAAATTATCACTAAGGATTTCAGTATTTAATGGAGCCACATAGTGCAGTGTAGAACTACGAAGAAAGATTTGACTGTTTAGGTAATCAGATGTTGGCCTCAGTGGGTTTAGGTAATCAGATGTTGGCCTCAGTGTGTGTGTGCCCCCAGTGAAATGCAATAGTGTTTCATGTGTACGTACTGAGAGCAGCATGAGATCACCTCAAGGAACATACAAGCAGCAGCGTCTCTCTTCCTATTCCTAATGATCCTGTATCAGAGGCCAAATAGTGGAGAAGCTTAGGGATATTTCGCGCTACTTCGTTTAAAAGCATAAAATGTTGTAAAGATGTAGCCCAGGGCATGCTCTAATGATTTTTTCTAAATTTCATTATGCTTTAAGTAACATGTGATGTGTCAAACTAGTGGGTTTTTGTGATTCTGAATCCATTCCAAACATTAGTTTTGCACGAAAAACACTCCTTGGGCTAAGAATGGCCATAACCGTCATCACAGATGTGATGACTCTGAGGTCATCACATTTGGGCAAGTGGCTATGGCCGAATTTTGTTAATTTTGTTAATGGTGGCCATTTGGATTTGGCTGCTGTGGCGACCCCGAATGTCGCCAGCTCGGGCGCCCTAGCTAAATCATTAATGCCTACATCTGTGCAAAATTTGGCGCTTTTAGACAAATTAGTGCGAAATCACCCTTATCTCCACTCTCCACTAAGAGGGGTAAAGGATGACGGGTGAGACAAATGTGTTGAATTTGGTGCTATTGTGCAGTGCATTGATAAATCCTCCTCTCGCTTTGTGTGTGGGTGGGCAGTAGAACACACGTTATCGGTAAGGGATGGGGACCGTATGTGGTTTTGGATTCAATATACTGGGAATTGGGATCCCTGGATTTGTCACCCATATCCATTCCCTTTAACCACAAAAAGAACAATTAAACCAAACAAACATGAACGGCTTGGTATGAAATTGAGTTGTGAAATGATAGGCATTTGCTATGTCTAATTCTGTCTGCCTTAAGCCTCCTCTCCTCTGTTCTGTCCAAACCTTGTGTGTGTATGTGTGTGTGCATGCATGCTGACATGCTGCCATGTTCACTGCAACAAGACTGCCATTCCTTCAACTAATAGTTAATAGTGAGCATACAAGCTCAACCTTGAAATGCATGTTATACTGTAATACAATTGGCTAGGCTTTTCACGCTGCTGCTGTCTCTCCCATCATTTTTTCATTTGAAAATGTCGTCTCAGTTCTCTAGTGTTACAAAGAATGCAGAATCTGCAAACGCAAGATAAAATGTGCATCAAGTGGGTTGATCCAACATCTAAGCCTCTATGGCCAACTCCAAGATCAGAACGCAGAGGATTTTTTTTTCAAGTGCCAAGGGCCAAAAGTGACGGACACTCTAACCACAAGGCCACTGTCTGGTAGATAGACTAATAATGTTACACAATGCCCAAGAACATGCTTTATTCAGTTAACTTAAGTTTGCTGACTTGATGCCTTTTTGCTGCTAACATTAACCACTTCAGCTATCTGTGCAGCTCACGCCAGTGAACTCGCCTTTCACTGGCGAGTTTTTCAATTGCCATGAATACAATATTGATTCTTAAATTCTTGGCTTTTGCCTTTATTTTATTATTATTATTTCTTTTATGGAGGGACAGACAGTAGGCTGACAGGAAATGGGGAGAGAGATGGGGGGATGACATGCAGTAAAGGCCGTCGGGATCGGGAGTCGAACCCGCGGCACACTGCCAGACTGGATTGCCAGCCAAGGTGCCTGGACCGCTGAGCCACGGCCCAGGCCACAATATTGATTCTTAAAACAACTGATATTGTTGTCTAGAAATGGACACGTTTGTTTCAATGTGTAGTGAACGTGTACAGTACGTTGTGTTGCCTTACATTTAAATAAACTGGTTAGAATTAATGTCACAACCTTTACCCATTATTTTTTACTTTGGATGGATGTATAATATACATATAGTAAGTAAGTAAGTAGCCTTGCCGAGCCATGAGGCCCATAGGGCAGGAGCCTATCTCCTGTTTCTGTAGCGTGAGGCAGCTTGATGTACAAGTACACCCCCTGGACATGACGCTAGTATGTCGCAGGGACTTACCCCCAATCCAACCCTTGATGCAGAGTGCCAAGCAGGGAGGCACTGGGTCCCATTTTTTAGAGTCTTTGGTATGACCCGAGTCCCAGGGCAGACACTCAACCACAAGGCCACTGATCTGGTAATATACATACGGTATATACAGTACATGAAACATACTGTACTGTAGCAGAGAACAAAACTATGATCATTAAATTTACAGTAGGCCTACAGTATATGAAATTGTTTAAAGGGATACTAGTCAAGTCTGTGTGTGTACAAACACACACAGACTTGACTAGTACCCCCTCCTCTCTGACACGACCCCGTTTTCTGCACCACAAAGGGAAGGTCTGCCCCACGAGGGAGGATTTACTATTCTCCGCAACTCTAACGGGGCTGAGTCGGCTCAACTGAACTTCTCAACGTTCCAAACGGCAACTCGCTCGCTTCAGCTCGCCTGGTGGTGTCTCTCGTGGCTCACGTTCACTTGAGACAGCGCCTTTCCGTCGCGGTCTAGAACTATAGGGCGAAAGTCCCTCCCTTCGTGGTGCAGAAAACTGTCGCCTCTCTGACTGGCTGAGCTCCCCCTCCCCTCATAGAAAAACACGTCCCTGCAAGGGATGAATGTCAACATAAACAGAGGAACAAAACCAAAATACAGCCATGAGGGAAGCGTCATTCTGCAAGGAAACACCCCAGCACAATAATCTAGTGCTGATAGAGGGAAATGAGGGCTTAAATATTTATATAAAGGTAATAGAGCTTGCACCTCCACTCTAGCCCAGGTGCTGGGCAAAAGGCAGTACAAGAGGAAAAAAGTCTGCAACACTGGTATGAAAACTCAGCTCCACTGGTTTATTTGACTCAACGTTTCGATCCCTTAGGATCTTCTTCAGGAATAGTGTGACATGGTATAAATATTTATATACCTGTACATATATTTAATTGGCTAAATGTTACCTGCTTTCCCTTTAACATTTTGCATCTAGTTTGGCATTACAAATTCACAGCAGCCTTTGGGAAACTATCCACTATCTATTTGTTGTGGGAACAAGCAAGCTGTGTCAGTTGCTTGCAGTATATTATTGAAGTACCTGTAGACCTTTGCCAGGAAAGAATCAGCTTTGTGTGTGTAACTGAACTGGATTTCCAATTTTATCCAACCATGGTTTTCCCTATTCGTACAGTAATAGGCTCTCCTTTTTAACATTTCTCCTGCTATCCATGGACTTGTGGCTAACGGCTCACTGCCAAGTGTCCAGAGAAATGTCAGAAGGCAGACAGGTTGTTATCGCCTGCGTCCTTATCTTCAATCCGCAGGTACAGCGGCACAATGAAAACGGCTTGTGAGGCCCACCAGCCAAGGGTTTATGGGGCTCTGCAGCGGCTGCGCAACTATCATGCGAGCGACTTAAGAAACAAACAGTGGAGATATTTAACATATTCCACAGAGCTAAAGCTGAACCCTCAGGTTGCTTTGTTTAACTAGAGCTTCGCTTGTGCTCTCTGCCACTTTGTTAGCTCATAGTTGGAAACATTCACATTGAAACATAATATTTGTTTCATTTTATTATGTATTCCCACTAATGGCTTGATTCTAAGAATGGCAGTGCTGTCCATCCACCAATTTGGTTCCAAACAACACATTTCAAAAACTGCTGGCCATCAAAGTTCTTGCGCAACGTCATGCTCTCCGGAGTATAAGCTCTACTAATTTGAGTGACCCGATGACCTTTATTCTAATGCCAATGACAACAGACATGCATATACCTAGATTGGGCATGGTGCTGAGCAAAAATATAACCGTCATTTATCAACATACATTATACAAACAAGCTCATATTTGAGCCCAGGAATGATCTTTTTCATTTATTTTTTTAAAGATATTTATTGGGCTTTTTGCCTTTATTGATATAATTACAGTTATTCCTGTCAAAATAGTATAGTTTGACAGGAAAGGGGAGAGAGATGAGGGGGGGACGAGGACGACGAGGACGACACACGCAGCAAAGGTCGTCGGGCTCGGGACTCGAACCCACTGACATGCTGGATTACCAGCCTAGGTGCCTGGACCGCTCTGAGCGAAGAGATATGAAGTGATCCGATACAGCCAACCCAGCGCACATTTGGTCTGAGCTTTGATAAATCTCACAGCTTAAACTCCAGTCCCCACTAGGGGGACGGAGCACGGGTCTGCTTCCCTCACCTCCCCACTTAAGGACATGTAAAGTCTTCAACATATGAGATAAACGTAGTTTTATTTTAATTTTGTATTATTTTTTATTTTACAACATGAAGAACCGGAATACGACCAAACAAAGTTTTGGAAAACCAATAAGAGAGTTTCCCCCGCTTGCCTCGCTGCCTGTCCACGATAGGGCCGGTTGCGCCATATCCATCAGAAGGAACACACACACACACACACACACACACACACACACACACACACACACACACACACACACACACACACACACACACGCACACACACAAACACACACACACACACAAACACACATACACATACGCACGCACGCGTTTCAATTGAAACGATATAAGGCCACCACTGCACACACAAGCCGTCAAGCCGGGCCAAGACAAGGTCAGAGAGAGAAGGATGAGGCTGACGGGGCATTGTGTCAGGCACCTGGAACTAGCAGTGAGAAAACTGACTGTTAGCTGTGACAGTGTGACACTAGGTGCGTTTCCATAAAGCTGTTTTTTTGCGCATTAAGGCTCTTGCGCAAAATCTCCTGGATGGAAACACATCAAAATGCGAATAAGTCTCCATTTTTCGCAAAAACACTTTTTCGCGGATTTAGGCTTTTTCGAAAAAAGGGAAACACTTTTAATTAGAAAGCATTGAACTCACATTATATCGCTTTTGAACAGTTGGAAAATAAAATAAAAAAAACGATGGGGAGGCAGTGGAGTGAACGGTGCATGGGAGGGTGGCTAGAGAGGGAGAGGGAGTGATGTTGTGGATACATATAAGGTCCCAATTTACTACTACCCGACCCTTCCGATTAATAATTGTGTAGTGTGTTCAAAGATCCCATATGAAGTCTGAATCCTCCCGAGTTGATCGGGGCGCTCCGATCATTTGATATCTGGATCGCTACTGTATGGATGCAACACACACACACACACACACACACACACACACACACACACACACACACACACACACACAGAGTCATGGGCTTCCGCAACGCCACGTTAATGAGAGATAAACCTGGCAAGGCAGTCATAATCTGTCTATATGGAATGATTGATGAATTAATGCATACATATTAATGAATGAAGGCTGGCGTGTGCTGGGATGGTTATATATCTCAGATCTCCTGGTGGCCCAATTATATCCACATCATGAAGATCACCTGCAGTGCTGGTGTGCATAGGTTTGGAGTGTTGGGTTTCTGTCCTTAACGCAGGTTGCACATATAGGAGGACGTAGCGTACGGTATATATATACGTTTGACACCACTGTCCATGAAAAGATTTAAGATCAAAATCCCGATAGATTGATAAATCCAGACAATCGCGGTGATCTCACCGTACACCCGTTTTTTGGTCTACACCACTCAAAAAAAAAACTCACACACACAACACTGTTGGGCTCCATTTGATTGAGGTTTGAATGACTATCCACTGCTAGCTATTCTTTCTACGCCATCGTTATGGATTCCATCATGTGGTAAAGTGGCATAATAGGCAGATTTCCATGGAATGGATGTAATGAACAAAAGTGATTTCGTGACCCGTGCACAGCCATTGCTCAAGTGCTGTACTTTGGCTAAAATGTCAACTTTCCTACAATATATTACATAATTTAATGGACAGAGTGCAATATGAACACACTAATTTCGGTATAAATGTCTCAGTGAAAATTAAATAATCCTACCATTCTGCCCCTATTTTACCCGTTGCCTTTTTTCTCCTTCCATTTGTATCACCACTCGTGAGAGGGAAGGGCTCTAAGAATGGCAATGGACTGGTTTCCCAACGAGAACATGCGCAGCAGTTTTATGGGTGGTTCTTACATGTGGTCTTCCACGACATGTCCCTTACATATATGCCGTTTCTGAAAGTCGCCTGTAAGCGCCTCTCTCCAAACACGCCACGGTGTAGTGTAAGCATGCACCTAACTTTGGTTGGAGAGCCCTAGCAATCAATGCCAGACTTAACCGATTGTTCATCGCAACTTTCCTTATAAGGGCTTGCAAATGAAGTGTGGTGCTGCGTAGGCCTACCGGCCAGGCCGGCCTGACCTGACAATTAACTAGCCTTAAGCATGTTGTATTGGCAACTGACTGAACTGACTGCACATATACCCTTGCGTCACCTCCTTTTTTCATGATCTAGCTATATCATTATTACTCACAGGGATTCAGGGATTAGCAGAGCTCCAGATATCATGTTGCTTGTTCTTTTTTATAGTGACCTGTGCTGCCCAAATACCCCCCCCCCCCCCCCTCTCTCTCTCTCTGTTGGTGTTTCAAAATGCGAGAGAGCATGGTCGAGTGACTATCAGTTTCTAGAGAGAGAGAGAGAGAGAGAGAGAGAGAGAGACTGAGATGCGACGATTATAATTAACCTCTTTAATATATGTAGGCCTATACCCACAATCGTATGTTATTTAATTTACTTAATGCATAATTGGGACACTATAGTGCTATAGTGGTTTCATATATAGGCCTGCATTTATTGCCGACATGAGGCATCACCTCGATCCTAAGACTAAATCTTATCCAACAACAAAATATTCTTTATAGTTTTCGGTCTGAGAGGCTAAATGTCATAAATGGTGGTCCGTGGCACAAATGCCCAATAATAGGCCTTGGTATGAAATGGGTTGAAAACCACTGCTCTAGATGATGCTGAGATAAAAATATTATTTAATTACAACATTTGTATATTTAAACGAGATGAAGAATTCACTCATCACCACACATATCACTGAAAGGCTGTTACTACAGCCCCAGGTCACCCTTACAAACTGCTGCGTAAGACAGGTGTGTGTAGGCTACAAAGGCTTTTGGCAAACGGGTTTGCTTCTAAATGTCTTCATGCAGGAGGCCTTACGTGGCATTTCCCGAAGCCCGTTAATGAGACACGTAAGACTGCAGTGCTCTAGAGAATGTACACATGTTGGCGTTTCCCAAAGTCGTAATGCCTAATTGGCTGCACCACCATACATAAACTTGTTACCATCTGCATCCGGCCTCCTGGCGGCCTTCTGGGCATGTGCACATGCGCTGCATACCTGTGCAAGCTACAGTACACACGACCCAAAATCTCAAACCCGGCCAATGACTTTTGGTCCGCTTGGGTGTAATTGGCACTGGCAGCACTGCCTACAGGGGCTGCTAGTGTGGCCATAATACTTTTTTATTCTAGAGTAGACTAAACTTGAACTAAAAAGTGTGGGCTGCTCCGTACGACATGCCTCTACCCCCCTCCATTATTGTGTCTAATAATATGTGTGGTGCTTGTAATGATATTGTTTTGCCATTGCGCACATGTAGGCTATGAAAAGTCAATGGGGAAAAGTATGATAAAGGATGCAGATCTGTAATGTCTGTAAATTATGTTTACTTTGTGCATGCAGGGCTGGACTGGGAACACAAATCAGGCAGGGAATATAGCACTTATGTCTGTCCAAATAGAAAAGTATAGTACTCTAGTTGCCAAATCTTGGCAACTAGCTCATCCATCCATCCATCCATCCATCCATCCATCCATCCATCCATCCAAGATAGATAGATAGATAGATAGATAGATAGATAGATAGATAGATAGATAGATAGATAGATAGATAGATAGATAGATAGGAGCGCCAAAATTTAGAAGCAAAGGCTGCCGATGGAGCGCCAGTGAAGTGCCAATTTTCCGCGCTGCCACCCTCCCCCACTGACAAAACTGTCCCGGGGGCAACGAAACTGGCAACCTCCTCACAGCGTTCAGTGCAACGCTGTCAGCCAATCTGTCACGGTCTATCTCTTCACCTGTCTATTTCTCTCTCTGTCTCTCTCTGTCCATTTCAGTCTGTATTTCCACTTCAGCCACACCCACATTCCATCCAGGGCACTCCTCTGTTTTCCACCCCACAAAGGGAGGGACTTTCCCCCTATAGTTTTAGACAATTGCGTGTCAAGTAAACTTGAGCCACGAGAGAGACCACCGAGCGAACTAAAGTGAGCAAGTTGCCGTGTCAAACGTAACTTGCGAACTTGCCGAACTGAACTTTGCACAAAGTGTGCACTCACAACTTGTTACTGTCTCAAATGTAATAACCTAATAGATGGTGTACCCTGTAATAAGAGGAAGTACCCAATAACAAAATAACTACAGTATAAGTTTATTGTGAGATCCTGAATTGTTGCCCCCTTATTCCATAACTTCACATCTTGTTTGATTTTATTTTATTTGATATATTCACGATACAATTCACAAAAGTGCAGTACATAATTATCAGGATTGCACAAAAAGTCAGAAGACTTAATTCCATTGTGATCCAAATAAATAGTTACAGCATAATCATATCTCACTCATAGATAACAGCTAAAATCACAGCAATAATAACATTCACAACAAAGACCGTCATAAATCAGTAAACAAAAGACAATAAATAAATAATAGATACTGTACATAGAACACTATTCTATTCTAACTATCCTCCCATCAGCCAATTCTTCAACACATTTTTAAAGGTGTTCAAAGACTGGGCAAATTTAATTTCCCTTGGGATTTTGTTCCAATCCTCCATCCCTGTATATTTGAATAAGCTTCTACTACCTACCTTACTTTTTAGGTTTGGTGGTTTAAAAGCTACACTAGCCCTTGTGTTCAAGCTATGGGACTCGTTAACATTATGGGAAGTAACCTTTAAAATATTTTGGGTATTCTTTAAAAAGCAAGGCACATCTACAGCTACAGGCAACAAGTGCGTAGGAGGACAGCCAAAGAAGGGACTCCTGCACACTGTCTTCAAATGCATTTTTTCAGGGCATCTTTAAAAACTATTATAGACCATAATGAGTCTCAGTTGTTGTATTCTACGGGAGAGATAAAGAGAAAAAGATAAAGGACTACCCTACTGTTCCCCAATGTACATATGTACTGTACATACAGTACTGGAACACTGGCCCATTAGTAAAAAATTAAACCTTAACTGTGGAGTATGTTACCGTAATCTAAAGCATTGCCAGGAAGTTATAGGTTTTAGTTTTTGAGAAAGATTGTTGCCGAACGAGACTTAACCTACTTTTGTCTACCACAAAATGAGCAGTGTGTCAGCAACTCAGCATACTTACGTATCTGAATTCAAAATAGTGAAAAGGGCATGCTAGTCTTCTTGACATGGAGCACAGAAAACAGGGGGACATTTTCTGAAGGCCAGGGAGGTGTACTTACATTCAAATCAGAGGCAGAGCCTCAGTTTTTGTTTATCCATTAAATCTGTTCAAATCTGTTCAGATTTAAGTACAGGACATTATGAATAGTTACTTTTTTAATGTTTAATTTAAAATCCTCACACGCCAAAATAAATGTCTTTGATATTCTTCTAATCTTTAATCAGAAAACATGCTCTCATTCCCCATCCATTTTCTCACTCTCCCTCTGCCTCCCCATTCAGTCTTGTTCTGCTCCAACCCATGTCTCCTTGTTCTGGTTTCATTGTGTTGACATTGCATCACAGAACCCTGCCTAATTGGTCCAGGTGGACTAATTTAGCATATAATTAGCAAGCTAGTTTTCATGTGTCTGAATTTTCATGGTCGTTTTTTTTTCCTTTACATTTATTTTTTGTTCTCTCTCTACATAGCCTCAAGTCTCAAGGCTATGTACTATGTAGTTCCTCGGATTACACTAAAACACATGAATAACTTTGGCACATAAAATGTAATCTCTAATAATGATGACTTGACCATGCTCTAGCCCAGTGTTTGCAAAGGCAGAAATATCTACTGACCATACCACAGCACATATGACTAGTTTGATGGTGCAGCATCACTAAAAGCTCAGAGTGTCTAAATATTCTCTTGGGTACTTTATTCTGAATGTAACAGAGTGGTCCTCTGTTACTTATGTTGCACAACATATTGGCACTTTATTAACTTGCACAGTTGTATTTTGCAGTCATGATTTTATTGTTTAATACTGTTTCCTGTTTAGCTGAGATGGCCACTCAGCCAACGAGTTCCACCTGGGGAAATGCTTGGTGATTAACAAACATGAGGGGCAAGTGCAATGTGGGTTATAGATGCAATATGTTTGGGAAGTGCAATAATTAATAATTAATTATATTGTTGAGGTTTTGATTGAATGCCTAACAATTGCCTGTGATGTGTTTCAGTAAGGATTGGGCTGGACCATGTCAGGATAGTAGGGGGGGTTAAGATGTGCTGTTGTGATTGCTTATTTATGTTGTAGTGTGAAGGACTTATTATATAACTTGTATAGTTCATGTAGTTCACAGAAACTTGTAACATTTGTATGGTTTAAGGTTATTTATTTATATGTATTTATTGTATGCTTATTTATGGTATATTCTCATTTGAAGACACCCCTGTAAATGGTATAGTCCATTCTCATTATCTCCAGCTGGGTATAAAAGGCTGCCATTTTGCCAGTGAACTGAAGTCTGTGCTGGGAGTAGAGAGCTTCCTGCATTTATGCCAGTTGGTAGTGCTCCTTTGATGAATAAACATACCATTGGTTGACCTTTACCAATGCCTCTGTACTGTTTCTATATATGGAGTGTTGTGATGTCAGAGTAGCCAGCTCCATATATGGACCTTGGGCAGGGGCCTTGACCCCTGGGAGTTCTTTGTCCAGCATGCCCAAATATGGAGTATATGCAGACGTCAGAATGATGTCAGAACAGGCCAGCTCCATATATGGACCCTGGGCAGGGGCCCCGTCCAGAGCCTGGCAGAGGCCTTTTTGGGGCGGTTCTGGACAACCGTGGGTCCGACCGACTCGATACCGGGCACTGCACCCCCTGCTGTGGTGTGGAACGCGTGTGTCGAATTTGAAGTCGGTGGGGCTAACGGTTCTCGAGTTACGTGGATTACACAGACATACAGACAGACCAGCGGATTCGACCGTTTTCTCTGCATTGGATCGGCAAAATCATCCGTTATCAGCACCTTCGCATAGGGCCAGTATGGCCATACTGGCATACTCACATAGCCAAACGTGTCATTTCCACGTGTCATTTCCAACTCTATTGTCGGCACATGGAAACTAGGGGCTACTAATATATACTATTCTCTGCCTATCGGGACGTAACTCGGACGGCACTGAGTCGGGTCTGGTGGCCGATAGGTGATAATGATGACATACTGAAACAGTGAGTATGCCAGTATGGCCATACTGGCCCTATGCGAAGGTGCTGATAACGGATGATTTCGCCGATCCAATGCAGAGACACCGGTCGAATGGGGTGGACAGACAGAGACGAATACTAAACGACTCGCCCCTTTACCAACCCGCCCCGCGAAATGTTTTAATGTAGTTAGCAGTTAATTTAGTATTTCCCTCCCTCTCTGAAATCTGAAATGATCTTATATACAGATTTATTTGTTTGTATAGTAGTCGATCTCTATACTCTGTAAAATTAAGAAAGAATAACATGACACAGAGACGGTGACTGCTTAATTAAGTTAATTTAGGACCTTCTAGCAATTAATTTCGTTTTATTAAACACATTTCTTCCATATAGCCCATGTTTTGTAATGGCATCATCATGCTATTATGCCCGTGGATATACAGAGTGAATTTAACAATGATAAATTAATGTTAATTAACCTTTTATATAATCCCCAACATGAATTATGTTTGTTATTTACAGCTAGGTAGAGTAGTGGGGCGATATGGAAAAGGGGCGGCCGTACCTGTTACCACAGAGACCTGGTGCATTTATAGATAGATAGATACCGGTAGATAGGTAGATAGATAGATAGATAGATAGATAGATAGAATATATAGATATCAGTAGGCCTACTGACATCTGATCTACAGTATCTACAGTACATGATTATCGTGTAGATACAGAACACTGTGCATAATCCATTCTGCACATTAGGGCCCAAGCTCATACTGGTGCAAGGCCCTGTTGTAATAAAGTTTTTTGCTTGTACTAAATTCTGCCTTGTATAGGTTAATCAGATCCACGTTAAACGTATCTGGCGTAAAAGGGATAACAACAAAAAGTTGACAAACTTGTGAGTTTTGTTGGACAGCCTGGTCATGATTGATGATTGGTCAAATGCCCAAACTTCAAGTTTGATATAAGAGTCCAGCCTTAAAATAATCTGACAAGATGCATTCAATTCACTATTGATAGGTCCAGAGCTCTCTATTTAAGAAGCAATTGCCAAGTCTTTTTGATTTAAAGTCAACTGTAAATATTTGTAGTCGTGTTACATTATTTTGGGGGGCTTGTTTCTAAAATGCAGTTTCTTTTGGCATGCTTAATTAACATTGCCTAAAACAATATGAGATATTGAAGTTTGATTGAGCCTCCATAGTCTGGATCTTGTCAGATCCATGCAGGATCCATCCCCAATCAGGGTGCATACGTTGGTTAGACATACTAACACTTCGACAGGCAATAGTCCGACAACACCGTCGCTCCCGACATGCGTGGCCGGTTTCAACTAACCTTTGGCCGGTTACAACTCACCCATGGCTCCCGACATGTGTGGCAGGTTAAAACTAACCAGTGGCAGGTTAAAACTAACCCGTGGCTTCCTATGAGGTTAGATTTAGGGTTGGGTTTTGGGTAGGGTGTCGGACTAATGCCTGTCGGACTGTTAGTACGTCGGAACAAACACTTGCTCCCCTACAATCATGGCTCCCACAGTGTCACACTGTCACAGCTAACAGTCAGTTTTCTCACTGCTAGTTCCAGGTGCCTGCCCCGTCAGCCTCATCCTTCTCTCTCTTGTCTTGGCCCGGCTTGACGAAGGTGCTTACCTACACAATAGTCATGGGAAATCACTGATTGTTCAAAAATGTGAGTTATGGAGCCAACCTAAATGATAAAACCGTTAATACAGAAATGTTTTCAATCATTTCTTGTGTTTTCAGAAGGCCCCTAGTAATTCATTTTCAATGAGAGGCGAGCGAGGGACGTCCCTTGAAACTGTCATGCTTGCGTTTGTCATGCACACGCCTGTCCGTGTCAGAGTTGAATAGTCTTGAACTTGAAGCAACATGCAGGGAAAGAGGGTTTGAATGGGCTATTAAACTATAGCGCAACTCTCAGCGAGTTTATCGGGCGTGTGGTGGGTTGGTGTCACGTACTTAATGGACAACAACTACATTATGCAATTGTGCTGTGTGTTTTTCTGATATTTAGTCACCCCCTCCTCTCTCTCTCCCTATGAGTTTCCCACAGGAACAGCCACAGACTAGAAAAAGTGCCCTTCTGGGCACAGGTCTCCACCAGGAGGACAGGAGTGTGTGTGTGATGTTTGGCAAAATGTTTAGGAGCAATATAAACGTGTGTGTGTGTGTGTGTGTGTGTGTGTGTGTGTGTGTGTGTGTGTGTGTGTGTGTGTGTGTGTGTGTGTGTGTGTGTGTGTGTGTGTGTGTGTGTGTGTGTGTGTGTGTGTGTGTGTGTGTGTGTGTGTGTGTGTGTGTGTGTGTGTGTGTGTGTGTGTGTGTGTGTGCGAACTCTCTCTCCTCCGTCCTAGAGCGAACTCTCTCTCCTCCGTCCTGATACTCCTGGACCTGTCTGCAGCGTTCGACACGGTGAACCATCAGATCCTCCTCTCCACCCTCGAGGGGATGGGTGTCTCAGGCTCTGCACTCTCCCTGTTTGCATCCTACCTGACGGGTCGCTCCTACCAGGTGATGCTGAGAGGGTCTGTGTCAGAACCACACAGGCTCACAACTGGGGTTCCCCAAGGCTCGGTTCTGGGTCCTCTTCTTTTCTCTCTCTACACTACATCTCTGGGTGCTGTCATCCACTCCCATGGCTTTTCCTACCACTGCTATGCCGATGACACCCAGCTGATCCTCTCATTCCCCCCCTCTGATACCCAAGTGGAGGCACGCATTGCTGCTTGTCTGGCTGACATCTCGGCGTGGATGTCGACAAACCACCTGAAGCTCAACCTGGACAAGACCGAGCTGATGTTCCTCCCGGGGAAGGGCTGTCCGCACCGAGACATGGCCATCACCATTGATAATGCTGTGGTGACCTCAACTCGGACTGCGAAAAATCTGGGTGTGACCCTGGACGATCAACTGACGTTCTCGGCAAACATCGCATCAGTGACAAGGTCCTGCAGATTCCTCCTCTACAACATCAGGAGGATTCGCCCCTTCCTCTCGGAGAAGGCAGCCCAGGTGCTCATCCAGGCTCTCGTCATCTCCCGCCTGGACTACTGCAACTCCCTCCTTGCTGGTGCTCCGGCATCTGCCATCAGACCTCTGGAGCTTGTTCAGAAAGCTGCGGCTCGTCTGGTGTTCAACCGCCCCAAGTTCTCCCACACAACCATCCTTCTCCGTTCTCTACACTGGCTCCCCGTAGCGGCCCGCATCCAGTTCAAAACCCTGGTGTTAGCCTATAGGGCAGTGAAAGGAACAGCTCCTTCCTATCTCCGGGCTATGGTCGATGCCTACACCCCTGCCCGACCACTTCGGTCTGCCACCTCGGGGCGACTGATTGCCTCGTCACTCAAGGGTCCTTCTGGCCGATCCACACGGTCACGACTCTTTTCTGTTCTGGCCCCACAGTGGTGGAATGAACTCCCCACTGATGTTAGGACAGCAGAGTCACTGCCCATATTTCGCCGCAGGTTGAAAACCCACCTCTTCAGGAAACACTACCCTTCCTCTCTGCCTGACCTACTTGTTGTTAACTAGTTGTACGAACGCTTGTTTTCTATTGTTGTATTGTTTATTGGATCTTGTTTAGTCGATACACTTAATTGTTTTAGCTCATGCTCATTTGATTTAGCTATTTTGTCTCATCTGGTTAAGGAAATAGGTAGCTGATATATTGCACTTTTACCTTAGCGCTAGGTATACTCTTGGTTGCTTGTTTTTGCAGAAAATGCACTAAAAACTTCTGGTGATTAGTAGTTTTTGTTCCCTACCTATGTTGAATACACTTATTGTAAGTCGCTTTGGATAAAAGCGTCTGCTAAATGACTGTAATGTAATGTAATGTGCGCGCGCGCGCGCGACGCGGCCTGTTGTAGCACCACCATGAGGCTGATTTGAAAACTGGCAAGTGGCATTTCTTCCAAAGCCTAGTGGGAATATGCATGCACAGTTTCACCACAATTGGACGCTGCGTTGAGTAGTTGTGGCGATTTGTACAAAACGGGTACAAAGCGGGCTACTCCTGAAAAGTTTAGAAGCCAATCGTAGCCAATGAGGGTGGATTATGAGAAATCAAACAAACCCGTCTTGATCACATGACTATTTGTTTGTAAAAACGGCCATAGCCGTCTTCACAAATGTGATGAGGTCATCACATTTGGGCAATAGCATAAATGTATCCTTCCAATCAGCTGTCTAGCTGGTGTAACTACAGCAGCTAGAAATTACAATGCAGTCCCTCCCATAGAGTTAGATATAATCTAGCCTCGGAAACCCAGACGTTTTTATTTCCTGCAGGGAGAAAAAAAAAGTCTGGGTCCGAGTCCACTTCAATTCAGCATAGAGTAGCGCAAACATCACTCACTCTCTGCTGATTTCTGATCGTCTGTACCTTTGTTAAATTGACACACACACACACATATACACACACACACACATATACACACACACACTCCTCTCTCTCTCTGTCGCTCTAATTAATTAGTCTCATGTCTAGCAGCTGCGCATAGTTTCTCCCGGCGGATCCTGCCGGGAGCTGCCTATGCCATAAAAAGCATAGATGAGTTCCAGGCTAGATATAGAGACTGGACAGTCTCTAGTGTCATTTCAATGGAAGTTTCTCAGTTTCACAAGGACCCGGAAAGAACGTGCTAATGAGCGCTCCGTGTTAATCCCCAGCTGCATGGGATTTACTCGTGCTAAATGCACGGGCAAAAAACACCCGCCTGCAGTTCCAGCTTTGACCACTACGATAAACAGACGACAGCAGGGCACTGAATGGAACCGAGGACCTTCTAGCTGTGAGGCGACAGCACTACCAACTGTGCCACCGTGCACCTTGAGGATTGCTTATTCTAAACATTTTACAGTATGTTTAATGCAAAATTATTTGGTGCTATGTTTATTGGGTGATTTGTTACGGGGGCGGCGGTGGCTCAGGGGTAGAGTGGCTGGATGGCAACCGCAAGGTTGCCAGCTCGAACCCTGTGGGCTCCCCCAGAGTCAGTGTCGAAGTGTCCTTGAGCAAGATGCTGAACCCCTAATAGCTCCCGATGTGCAGGTTGGTGCCTTGCATGGTTTCTTCCGCCATCGGTATGTGTGTGTGAATGGGTGAATGTAATGCACAATCTATGTAAAGCGCCTTGGATAAAGGCGCTATATAAATGCACCATTTACGGCAAGCTTTGTTTCAAGAAATAAATATCGGTTGCTGACAATAAACCATTTTTTTCCTGAAGCCTGGAGAGAAACAATTCTATAACATCTAGCTAAAATGCGAAAGT
Source organism: Electrona antarctica (assembly GCF_951216825.1). Classification (NCBI taxonomy): domain Eukaryota; kingdom Metazoa; phylum Chordata; class Actinopteri; order Myctophiformes; family Myctophidae; genus Electrona; species Electrona antarctica. Next base: position 46,907,310 of record NC_136808.1, on the reverse strand, counting down.
GCACAAAATACAATAGGACATGGAGTTATATGATGTTCTGTATACCGTACATCATGTGAGCGATAACACTAATTGTCACATGATGTACTGTAGGTCAAATTCAAAGCTGTACGTGTCAAATGCTTTACTGTCACAGAGAATGTCTGCTAAACCTCACACCAATGACTGCCTCACTATTAGTTTAATTATTCCCTAGTATACACAATTAATTAAGGAGATTATGAGCAGCCCTCCAGGGGTGCTGATTACGCAACAGTGGGGTAATGCAGCTGAGTGGAAGTTGGAGAGGAAAAAATGGATGTCCTCAAGAATCTAAACTTGATACACACTTCATTGACTTCCAAAATTCATCCATTTTGTCATAATTATTTCTCTATACGAGATTCATCCATTTTGTCATAATTATTTCTCTAAAGTTCCCAGTAATTGTATTACAATAATATATTATAATATTATATTAATTTGCATTCACTCATGCTCTTACAATACAGTGACGTTTTGGAAATCTGATATTCCATTGTCAGAATCCATTTCTATGTTGACGAGAGCACAGAAACAACTTACAATTTACAATTTACAATTTAGGCATTTAGCAGACGCTCTTAATCCAGAGCGATTTACATTAAGCAAGAACAAAAAGCATGGGAATACATCACATATATAAACAGCATTTATCAAGAAACATGCGTAAGCTAAGAACGTAACTAGAACATATCTATATATAATGACACTATACATATAAGCTATACATATATATTATACTATGCTGTACTGTTATTGTGCTGTCTACATGACATGCTATAAGTCTGTTTCAAATGCTATCTAAGTCTAAAAAAGTGCTGTCTAAGGGGGTAGGGTAAGTGCTATGGGCCATGGTGGAGTCTGAAAAGGTGGGTTTTCAAACTACGGCGGAAGATCGGGAGTGATGCTGCAGTTCTGATTGCAACGGGAAGTGCGTTCCACAGTTTTGGGGCCAGAAGGGAGAAGAGTTTGGGACGTGTGGAGCGTTGTCCCGGCGTTTTTAGTGAGGGTACTTCCAGCTTCCCTGCGTTGGCTGATCTGAGTGCTCGGGAGGGTTTGTAGGGTTCAATCATGCTTGCAAGATATGGGGGAGCCATACCTTTGGTTGCTTTAAATGCCAGCATCAGAGTTTTGTATTCTGTGCGGGCAGCGACCGGGAGCCAGTGCAGGGAGCGGAGCAGGGGGGAGACATGTGAGAATTTTGGCTGGTTGAAGACCAAGCAAGCTGCGGCATTTTGGATCAGTTGGAGAGGCTTAAGTGCACATGCCGGTAGGCCAGTGAGGAGGGAGTTACAATAGTCAAGTTTTGACAAGACTGTTGTCTGGATTAGGAGCTGGGCTGATTCCTGGGTGAGGAACGGTCTAATTCGTCGTATGTTATAGAGTGTGAACCTATACAGGATCGAGTGACAGCTGTGATGTGAGTTTTGAACGAGAGCTGACTGTCCAGGACTACACCAAGGTTCCTGGCTGTTGGGACAGACGTTACCATATGGTCTGATTACAGTATATATAATCAGTCAGATAACTCACGAATAGATTTAACCAATGTTTATTATATGAGAATACAAGTGTGCATATAATTTTTTAATCTTGCCGATCGGCTCTGCTACATTTTTCTCACAATTAAACACCATCGTTATACATTAAGAGCAGGGAGATAGATATACAATAACAACCCCCCATGGGGTTACAGAAATAACAGAGCCCACCGGTGGTGCTGGGGTGGCGGTGGGAGCAAACATCACATAACCAGGAACCATATGTAGAAGGAAGGCGGAAGACAGGAAGAACATGCAGTCTAGGAGAGCTTAAATACCCCGCCCAATTGGTCAGCTTGACTGCCACATCAGCGAATGACATGTGGGTCTTGTAAACCTGAATACACCCACATAGTAATGCAGCATATTAACCCCTTGAGTATATGTATGCGCCCTTGAGCACAGCATGAAGCCGCTCGAGTATACCTGACTGAAGTAACTCTGCAAGCTACGTATCATATATATAAGTTTTTTTGACACACATACTGGAAAAAGGGGGAGGCTCCTGCATTTAAACATTGGCTAAATGAAATGACACTAGTAAGTACACTTCACCTTGAGAGAAAAGGTAGTTCTTAAAAAATAAAGAGAGACAATTTGTTTGGCTGCCCCTCGTCCTTTACTTGAATAGAAGTACCTAATGGACAGTTGACTGTAGTGTCTATCATCATTTCAAGTGTTGTTGTTTTCCATGGCAGCATTTCATCTTACTTTTTTATTTTATTTTATGCAGTGTTACTTAGCAGTATGGGTGGGAGGGATTGAGGGTTTTCTCTTTGTCTGTATTATTTTCTCTTTCTTTATCCCCTTTTGTTTTTCATAAAAGAAAAATAAAGAAATAATGTATACTGTATCAATTGTATACCAGTTTTTAACCAGTTCTTAATAAAGACGTATTTGACAAAATAAATATTCCGTAACATAACTGAACAATACATGTTCTGCATTGTTCAAACAGATATGTTCTATGGCAAAAGGTAACCAATTTAATGTTATAGCACAATGTTCATTTTTATTTTGACATAGCAATGTATGTAATATTGGTAATCGCATAGTTTTTATGCATGTACCGTATGTATTAGAAGTGGAGCCAGAGAGGTGAGCAAAGAGGTTATGATCAGCCAGAACAACGTGGCTGACTTACTGTAAGCAAGCATACTAGTACAGTACAGTATGTTGCAGGTTCTTTCTGCTTATGCTATTTTGATACTTGAATAATATTTCCTCATGTTCAAGGCTTACAGGGTCTTGACCTTCTGGGGTGTTGATTTATCCAGAGCACACTCTTGCACTAGCTGGGGCACCGTGACGGTGAAGGGGACTGCTGCTAAATTCAGATTTCTTGTTAATTATTCAGAGTGTCACACTCAGCTGCATTTAGAGATCACTCAACGCATCTGTTTGAGTGTTTAATGTTTACAGTGGTTATATAAATATAAATTAAGCTAATTAAAGCGTTTGTGTTTAGTTAGGTATGTTAGTTATTATGTGCTGTGTTGGTGTGACATTAAGAGTGCAGGCCACACATGTCAGTGTCAGTTTGGTCTTTCTCAAAAGCACACATCTCCGAGGTCATGTGATCAGATTCTACAGATTCCATTCCAGTTGACTGCCTTCCAAAGTTGACAGACTACCTTGGTTAGGCAACCCGGCCTGGCGGAGACCTGCGCTCTGAGGAGCATATATATGAGACTGTTCACTCGCATACATATATCATGCTGGCTTATAGTATGTGGATATGGGAAATATATTTCACAATTAATTAAGCAGATGCAAAATATGAAATAAAGAATATACAATTTATTTCTTCTGATGGAGCTGAAAACATAATATTCCTTCATATATTGAATTGAAACCAGTTTTAGGAAGCTGAAAAAGGGCCAAGAACAGATACTGAAACTGTCTTTTTCAGCTTGATATTGAGCCAGCATACTTAGCATACCGTCTATATGATGGGATAAGATTAGATCAGGGACTAAACAAACACATTCATAGTGTCCCTTGGGCACTCCAGAGCTGTAATGGGGCGGAGAAAACACACGTGTTCCTACAACCTAAAATGTTGATGAATTACAGGTCAACAGCATCTCTGTGATTGTATGGCTGGACACAGGGTGGATAGGTGAGTGGAAGGGGCAAGTAGCAGTGTGCTGTAGACCGTAATCTGTGCTTACCAGTGCAGCCCTCTGTGTCGAGCAGCAAATAAATCTGCCAAGCAGCAGCAGATTCATAAAATCCCCAGGTAGCTCTGTTCATTTATCTACATTTGCCAGGGATTCCAGCTGCCAAAAGCAGGTGGCACACTTTGGCTAGAAAATTGACTGTCTTTAAGATGTAGAACTCGTGTCGCCTTAAAGTGGATGTGGATGTAGGTGGAAGTCAAAAGTGGTGGCGGTTTGAAAGGAGAGAGAGTACAACAAGTACAGTAGGTGACATACGGTTGCAGGGCGATGGTTTGCAAGGAGAAAGAGCATGTGGAACCTCCACAAAGTTTGACCCACAGAGAATATGTAGGTTAATCCGCGTATCTGGTGATGATTAAGGTCTCCAGAGTCAAAGGTCGTGTTTCTGACCATTAAACCCTCTATAGGCCTACTTTACCTGAGTTGATTCTATACTTCTTGGTCCACTGTTTTTTTTCCTATCTACATCAAATCTCTTTGCCAAAAATAGCAGATTTATAGGCTGTGGCTTTGTGCTTGTATATTTGATTTTTTGTGTGAAAAACTATCTTTTATTTGCATTTGAAGACAGGCAAGAGTTCTGCTAGATAGAGAGTGAATGAAGATCCAGAACGGAATGGGAAGCTCATCGGGAGGGGGACAGGTTCTTGTGTACTGTAGGGCTGTAACATGCCTGGGAGGTTTGGATGTACCAAACTTGCAATGTGACAGCACCATGGGCGTTTAATTTGGTACCAGCAGCCACAAGCAGCCAGTGAAAGGGGTTTGACATACTGTACAGTAATTAACATGAATTTGTGATTGTTGACGTTCGGTTGCAGCATTACAAATAAGTGATAAGAGATAAATAACACATTTATCTCATACTTGACTGTAAAAGTTCGAGGTTGGTCTCAAAGACCACTGATAGCCCGAAATAACCCCTTCGTGAAAGTGGGGGTGTCTCTCACACGAGCTGATAAGCTGTCCTCTCTGCCACTCTGTCTCTTCTTCACCGGGAACCAGGTTGGGGAGGTTGAAGAGATATCTCTCTTTCTCCCTCACGGCGACTCATCATGTAAACTTCTACGACTCTGTGAAAGTAATTTCAACTCACAGTGTCTATTTGTACCCGACCCATGGCCTCCTGGCCACACTACCACTGGCTCTCACAGGCTGGTCTGCCCCTGGGGGCAGGTTGCAGCTTGGAGCTGGTGGATTCCGCTCAAACCATGAGCAATATAGATGCTGGACTCTGAAAGAATTTAAACGCCTCCACACCCAGTGAAAAGGTTGTATGAATCTAAAACAGTTATGGCACACTCCAAAGGCTGTATGAATGTGTTGATTGTTGCCTTCTGGCTTGACAATCTGTGTTTTTCCTCTTCCCTCACTATCAGGCATCACGTAATAATTTTCCTACTAAAACCCTAAAGATGAATGAAAATAACTGTCATGGTTGTCCCTTCCTTGTAATTATGATGACGATTTCTCTAAGGAAATTCTTGAGTGGGCACTACTAAAACTATCTGATCTGTTCCTGAACTGAAAACAGTAAAATCCTAATTTATCCATTCGTGACTCTCTAAATGAACACTGAAGATTTCACTGTGTGGTGTTGCTAGATGGAATCTTGTGACATTGATGACAGGAACATACTGTGATAACACATAATTCGATGTGCTGCAATGCTGCTGACAGTTGCTTGTCAGTTTGTTTGAGACAAAGGCAATAGTGCAGCATGGGTAAATTCTGCTTGTGGAAAATCATTTGGTCCAGTCTTGTACTGTGTGTGTGTGTGTGTGTGTGTGTGTGTGTGTGTGTGTGTGTGTGTGTGTGTGTGTGTGTGTGTGTGTGTGTGTGTGTGTGTGTGTGTGTGTGTGTGTGTGTGTGTGTGTGTGTGTGTGTGTGTGTGTGTGTGTGTGTGTGTGTGTGTGTGTGTGTGTGTGTGTTTATTATGTCATGTTATATTTGATTCTTGTGATCTTTATTTTATTTTGTGTAACATCCCCTCAGATGGTATAAGGTCTGGAGAGAATCCCAAAACATTACAAGTTTATTGTGCAAATTGTATTATTATTATTTCTGTTGGATGTTACCATTATTTTTGCCGGGAAAACCAAGGCATACAGAAAACAAACCCACTGAAACTTCTGAAAGCAATTTGAAACAAATTAACATACAATTCACAAAACTAATTTTGGATTGTAACAGTATCGCACTTCTATGATGTAAATAGTAATTTGTTAGAGAGCATTTACATATCTATTATTTGGGGGACTGTCTTCATTGTGGAGGGGCTGGTAAACTAAATGTTGAGTATTCCAATGTTTCACTGGAACAGGAAACACAGGCTGTAGTCCACAGTAGACATCAGAGACTACATCACACTTCCAGAACAAACAGACAAAAAAATCAACACAAGAAACATTGCATAATCAGTGTACTCAACTTCAAGGTTCGAGCTTTACCAAAAATTGGTAAATTGGCCCATAATCATTTGCATAATGTGAGTTAAGTCGTTTGCTCATTTACGTGTGTGTGAGTGTGCGTGTGTGCGTGTGTGCGTGCGTGCGTGCGTGCGTGCGTGCGTGCGTGCGTGCGTGCGTGCGTGCGTGCGTGCATGTGTGTAGGAGGCAGACAGGCAACACAACTTTAAGTCTATTCAATTGTTCATAAACTACATGGTGGAAATATCTGCCCTGGTGCTGGTTCAGGCCTTAAGGCTATGGTACTGCTTGCCAGATGGTAGAAGCTGGAACAGTCCATGGTTGGTGTGGCTGCGGTCCTTCCTTGACAGTCCTACAGGCTTTACTGACAAAATGACCAGTGTATACATACTGTATAGCTGGATGGAGGGAAGCTCACATCCAATTATGCTCTGGGATGTCTGTAGCACCCTCTACACTACAGTGCTTTGTGGTTGAGGCCGAGGGTAGTGTTGTTTCCATGCCAGGCAGTGATGAATGCAGTCAGAATGCTTCTGCTTAACATCTTCCAGTGAAGAGTTACTTTAAATTACAGCTCTTTATATAGATTTCTAACTAAGTCACATGTTTAGTCTTGCTGTAAATTGAGACTTTTAATTATGGGCCATGATAATCATGACCCATGTTTTCTCAGCTGACGGACATATAGCTTTCAGATCAAAAGTGTTCAAAACACCACATTCACTAAACAAGCTATTTTATATACTAGTGGAAACTCAAAGTTTCAAACTGAAGCCTCAGCAACACTGTATTTGTATATAAGGAAAATACAGAGTGGGAATGAGTATGCTCTTTTTGAGTAACATCAGGCTTCATTCTCATAAAGTTGCACACATTGACACTAGTGGACTGGGTCTTAACTGGATCTTAACCTTGTTGGCTGGATCATAGACTTCTTAACTGTTAGGTCTCAGTGCGTGAGGGTAAATGAGGTCCTGTCTTCTCTGCTGCTCTCCTCCACTGGTTCTCCCCAAGGCTGTTGTCTCTCCTCACTACTGTATATTCTGTATACCAACGACTGTTGTAGCAATCACCCTAACAGGTATATTGTCAAATTTGCTGATGACTCTGTGATTGTTAGCCTTCTTGAAGACAATGAGGTACAGCATGGGCCAGTTGTCAATGACTTCATATTCTGGTGTGACAAGTCATTCTTACAGTTAAATGTGACCAAAACAAAAGACATGATCATCAGCTTTAGAAGGACTCCTCCCAGTCCTGCTCCTACACTCATTAAGGGCACAGAAATTGAAGTTGTAGAGAGCTAAATACTTGGGTGTCGTTCTTGACAACAAACTCTCCTTTGACTCTCATGTTGCCTCTACATAAAAAAAAGAAAAAGTTGTATTGTCTCCACCAGGCCGAAGGCATGGGGAGAGAGTATGTTTTGCACTCCGTCCGTCCGTCCGTGTGTCCGTCCGTCCGTCCGTCCGTCCGTCCGTGTGTCCGTCCGTGTGTCCGTCCGTGTGTCCGTCCGTGTGTCCGTCTGTGAACAGCTAATCTCTGGCACCGTTGGCTTGATCGCAGCCATACTCTGCACACACACTCCCTGAATGCCAGAGCTGAACCTCTGCCCCAAAGTTTTCACATTGGCCTGTTATAGCGCCACCAGGAGGCCGCTTTGTGCAAAACAAATGTTTTGACAGTACACCTACAGATTTTGTCCAAACATTACGCAAATTGGTACACAGTCTCTCTAGAGCCATTCAACGAAACCGGTCTTTCAGATTATTCACACTCCATCCTGATTGGCTAAAATTGGCTTCCAAAGTTCGCAGGAGTACTCCGTTTCAAACAAAATGCTGCAAATCATGAACACATGGTGTGATTTCCGTGAAATTTTGCACGCACATTCCCACTAGGTCGAGGAAGAAATGCCACTTGAATATTTTCAACTCAGCCTCATGGTGGCGCTATAACTGGTCGATTTGTGTTTTACCTATAACTGCACCGATCTGTGTAAAACCATGTATGCACACTCCCTAGAGGCCAAGGAAAAACCTTTGCCTGGAATTTTTCACATCTGCTCTTTATAGCGCCACCAGGAGGCCGACATATGTAAAACACATTTTCTAATATTACTCCTTCAGATTTTATCCAAATTTCACGCAAATCGGTACACATGCTCTCCATAGTTATGTGATCATGTGATTTGTTTGATTTCTCATAATTATCCATCCTGATTGGCTACGATTGGCTTCTAAAGTTTTCAGGAGTAGCCCGTTTGGTACAAATCGCCACAACTCCTCAACGCAGCGTCCGATTGCGGTGAAACTGTGCATGCCTATTCCCACTACTAGACACTACTAGGTTGAGGAAGAAATGCCACTTGACAGTTTTCAAATCAGCCTCATGGTGGCGCTACAACAGGCCGCGTCTCACACACACACACACACACACACACACACACACACACACACACACACACACACACACACACACACACACACACACACACACACTTTATATTACTCCTAAACATTTTGCCAAACATCACACACAATCCTATCCTCCTGGTGGAGACCTGTGCCCAGAAGGGCACTTTTTCTAGTTGAATCTGTTTTGTATGGTTGCCTGGTACGGTAATCTGACCCTGGCAAACAAGAACAGGCTCAGCAGCCTCGTCAAAGTGGCCAGTAAGATTTCTGGGAGAACCCAAGCCCAACTCATAGAACTGTACAAGAGGCAGATGCTTAAAAGAGCCTCCTCCCTCCTGGAGGTATCGTATCACCCACTTCGGTCTGAGTTTGACCTGTTGCCCTCAGGTCGTCGGCTGAGGGTGCTCCACTACAAAGACTAATCGGTTCAAACTATCCTTTGTCCCGGCTGCTATTCAACTGCTGAACAGCAGATAGCACTTTATTCTTGCCTCTTTGTACATATTGCCCACTAATGCACTTTTGCTGACTTTGCTACTATTGAATGTCATGAATTCTCTGTCTCTAGTGCCCTGTTCTTAGATCTTAGTCTTGTATTGAATGTTGTTGTTGTGTGTATTTTTTACTATGATCTGGCTGCAAACCAATTTCCCGCAAGGGACAATAAAGCTAACCTTGAACCTTGAACCTTGAACTGGACTGTCTTCGGCCTCAAAGGGACCCGGCCCTGACCCGGACGTTAAAATGTTTCTCGATTTTAATGTGCTGAGCATAGAGTAATATAGCAGAGCCTCAAATTTAGGCATTTAATGCAAGATACAAAATATATAAAGTATATGTGTATACAGTATATATATATATATATATATATATATATACTGGGTTGGCGCCCCAGCCTGTGTCTTCCGTGAGGAAGAAGCCCAACAAACCCGCGGTGAGGCCTTTAGGAGGGCCATTCAAGCCTCAAGCGGAGCCTGCGGCACCACCAAGGGCAAGGTGGAGCCTGCGGAACTGTTGCGGCTCGAGAATCCACCATTCCTGAATAAAGTGCCTGGTGCTGGGAGTCTGGTGCAACGCACAGGGCCTGACCTGGTGAGAGCAGGAGTGGACCTGGTGAGACGTAGGAGGGGCCCGGACAGGAGTCCGACAGAGCCACAGAGCCTAGTCCTTCCACGCGCCAGAATGGTACCTCTCAGTCCCGGCAGAGTAGTTCAGGAGGAACGGATTGTGTGGCCCTGGTTTTTCCCTAATGGGACTGATCGAGGGTAGCTACTGGGACCTAAGTCGGGACTTGATCACCCCGGCTGGGTCACCTGAGTGAGGGGTATGATGTTGGGAGACCCGAAACCCTGATGACCTTGGGATACATCACTGAGGATACGTCCCAGGTGTCCATGTATGTATGTATTTTGTTTAGTTAGTTGCTGTGAATCAGTATTGTCTTTTATAAATATTCCGCAAACTTTATATTCGATCTACGAATATTACACTATTCGATCTTAAAAAACATAAATTCAAAAAAATCCAATGGCAGTCCCTCAGTCAAATTTTGTCACAAATAAAGACACGTACACAGAGTTTGAAGTTGAGTCTGAAGTGAAGTCTGAAGTCGTCGATGGGGCCAATTAAGTCCCCATCTCTGATTCACACTGAGAAAACAGCCAGCGCTCAATAAATGTCCATGTCACATAGTTTTATTTACCTCACGCAGACAGAGAAACAGATGCGTCTCAACCTAATAGGTCTTCCTCATATCAGTGTTGTGTTGTGTTGACAGCGCTGAGGAAGACCTGCTAGGCTGAAACGTGTCTGTTGCTCTGTCTGGACGAGGTAAATAAAACATTTATTGAATGCTGGCTGTTTTCTCAGTCTCAGACTATTTGAATGCAAAAATGGACAGAGGTGACATGATACAAAATTGTGAACACAGAAACAATAGAAAGGAAATGGCAAGAACAAAACAAATATTAATATTACACAAGGAAATTGCTTTGAAATTATAGTACGGTATAGAGGGTGAATGGCAGATCGAGTGGCAAATCGAGTGGCAAAGTGAGTGACAATGTGAATTTAATGTTGTTTAAAGTAATTTCATGCAATCAAATAGGACTTTTCTGTTTGGATGTTTGGGCTGTAAAGGCCAGAAAGTAGTTTTTTGCCACTCAGTATACGTATCCTGCATAACTTCCGGGTATGATGATGATGTCACGCGCATACCCTCTATAGACCGATTCAGAAACGGGTCTCATGGTCGCAGGCAACGTATTTCCTGTAGGCGGAGACGACATATCTGCGGTTTCCCCGCACCTCCTTCTACTACATGTTTAATGTTGCCACTACTGTTGGAGCAGCCATAAACTACACAGGTTCATCCCGATGTTCTGGGCATCTTTGTAATGTTAGTGTTAGTAAAAAGCAGGTAAAAGAGTAACGTTTGAGGCAGACTAACATCAGTTACTTTTCCATTCACTGTAGTAGAAGGAGGTGTGGGGAAACCGCAGATATGTCGTCTCAGCCTACAGGAAATACGTTGCCTGCGACCATGAGACCCATTTCTGAATCGGTCTATACTCATCCTGTCTCCTGCTACTCTCACCATTGATGGTGATCAGCACTGAAGCTGACGTTCTGTCAGTAGGTACACAGCTTGTGTTGCACACAGACAGGTAGGACAAGGCCATCTCAATACACCACTTAGCCATGTGTCGCAATTGGGGAGTAAGCAATTATCTAAAAATTAAGCCAAGTCTGTGTTAATGACCCTGTGGCTGCACGGCTGACGACAGTAGAAATTAATTGACCTGCGTCTATTTTTAGATTCCTGTCTTCATGCTCTCTGTTGCTAAGCCATCTGTTACAAGAGTCACGTGCTCCGCAGTTGAAATTTGTGAACTATACATCTGCATTTGTTAACGCATGAGCAAAGTAGATGCACCCCTATTAAAGAATTAATAAAATTAAAGAAAAATATTGTACGTACATTTGAGACAAGTAATGACCGGTCTCTGCATTTACAGATAATGTTGTTGCAAACATTGTGTACACTGTACAGTACAAGCTTAAGCGTGCTTTATTGTGTGTCATGTTTTCTAGTCATGTCAGATCTACTACTTCAAATACTAATTACTGTAATTATGTTGATTTCATGTTTTCCTCAAGTACTCTATTAAGCTACTGTAAAATATAGGTTGGATGCTAAATCAATTTGTGTATTCTTAAGTGGTTGATGACGGCAATCAGTTCTGCCTATGAAGAAATGGGCAACTGGCGGCCCGGGGGCCACATGCGGCCCCCACCATCACTTAATGCGGCCCGCACATTGATATATTATTGATTGATGTATTTTTTATGTCCAATGTATTTGTATTTAGTTCATAAAGTTAACATATCTATAACTAAATGGATTTGAAATTAAATTAAAAAAATACTTTTCAGGATTACAATTCAAATAGCACCAACAAAATCAGGATTTCAATTCAAATATAGCAAAAATAGCTGATCTGCAAGCTCAAAACATGTCGCAGTGCGACACGTTTTGAGCTTGTAGATCAGCTATTTTTGTTTTATGACAGTAATATGCAACGTGGCCCTCTGGAGTGAGGGTGGAAAAATAGTGGCCCTCTCCATCGTCAAAGTTGCCCTCCCCTGCTCCAGAGATACAGTACACAAAGTACAAGAATAATTGTTATTACTGTATGTTTTGGATAGTTTTAATAAAATGTAAGCTTTTGTTTTAAAACAATGACATTGATATACATTACATCATCAACAATAGAGGGTACTGTATGCGCATGCATAAAGTGAATGGCAGATCGAGTGGCAAATCGACTGGCAAAGTGAGTGACAAAGTGAATTTAATGTTGTTTAAAGTAATTTAATGCAATCAGATAGGACTTTTCTGTTTGGATGTATGGGCTGTCAAGGCCAGAAAGTAGTTTTTTGCCACTCAGTAGGCATTCCCGCATAACTTCCGGGTATGATGATGATGTCACACGCATACCCTCACTGTTGTTATTTAGCATGTTTTCCCTTTTATAAAGCAATGGCTATAAAGAAAATATGTTTTATGGTTATGAATTTCTAAACCATCATTCCTAATTTTCTAATTAATTCTTCCCTGCCTCTGCAAATGTTACTATCTGTTATCATCCATCTTAATCAGTTTAATAGTCCTTCCCATTGACCTCGTCATCTGGCATACCTGCTGCAACCCCTCTCATATTTTTTCATCCCATTAATTTAACAAATTTTAATTGTGTGTAGTTTTGACAGATCTCATTTCTATCCCTGAATTCTGCCATGGGTTTTTCCTGTGTCTGTGTTGAATGTGTAATGATGTAAATCAATGCAGGTATTTAAGACTGAACAAACAATGCAAATGTCCTATCAATGTTATGTCAGTATCTCTCTCTCTTTCTCTCTCTCTCTGAAAGCATGTGCACACATGATACATTTAGAGACGAATGAAGGAAAGCTTAATGGAATCAAAAGGAAAGTGACATATAATTATGTTGGACAGTGTTGCTGCCAGGGGAAACAAATTTGAGTCATAAAGGTTTTGAACTATGTTAAGGCAGATTAATCACCTCAGTATTAACAATGCCTTATGCCAGCAATCAATCACACCATGGAATTACCAACTGTGACACCAATGCATTCTCGTATTTAGCCCCTTTTATATATATTAATTCTTGCGGTCAAAGGCCTCCTGCTTCAATCTGCTTCACCGCAGGAACCTATTTTCTCTTTCTAAAGGCTTCTAAAAGGTATCCATTAATGGGCCTGCATTCTGAATGCCCCCATTAGTATCCTATTTTAAGAACCCTCTAGTACCGACAGGTTGGCTTTGATTGAAAGCTGTGAATATCAAGAAGAAATGTAACTTTAAACCATTAAGAAGGATATTCTTCCACAGCAATAAGAGGGGAGGTTGGTAGAATCGCTCAGAGAGGATTGTGTGCACATCTTTTGCCTCTCAGTGCTATCACACACTTCTGTGTACCATCAGCTTATCCATATGCTGCAACTGCAAAATCAGGTTAGTCACACAATATTAATAAAACAAAGGTAATGTTGAATTTATAGTTTGTTTTCCATCAAACTGAGATGGTACTTGCCGTTACAGTAAATATGAACAGTGTGCCTTGGGGTTATTGCAGAATCGAGAATGTGATGTACTGTATGACATTCGGTATGGCAACATAGTTTACAGTATTGTAAATTTAATCATGGTATATTGTGCCATATAAAATCAAATGTAACAAACAGAAACTCTGGGTTTGCTGAAAACGGACGCAAATAGCAGATTTCTCTTATTCATAAGTAAACACGCTGATTCCATTGATTTTCAAAGCAAGCCGTTTGATTATGTCTTCATTTTTTTAAGCATGGTTGACTTTTAAATGAGGTGAGGGAATTTGAAATACAACGGGGAGGCCCGGTCTTGTCAAGGTTGCTTGCACGTACACATAATATTTGCCGGCTGTGCTTAATGTGGCAAATGGCTTTTGATGCACAGTTTGATTTACATAACTTGGGAGGAGGGATGCGGTAAAGGATTCCCTCAGCACCAAAGGACATGGAAAGTGATGCAGTGTATTAATGACTGACTCTTCTCCCTGGCGAGGAATCAAACAGAAATCTCAAGCAGGACACACAGCGTGTGAAGCCCACAAAGGGAGATCTGACAGATTCCAGCATCACACAGGCAATGAAGGATTCCATCAGTATGTAAGGCTATGACCTTCTTATACTCACTTCTTCCTTTCTGTTTTGTGAACACAAAAATATCACATCTGATTTCACTGTGCGTGCACACACACACGCATGCATATGTGCACACAAACATACATGCAACAATTTATCGATAAAATGTTTTTAGCAGAATTTGGGAAACTGCAGGCAAGAGCGTCGATCTGCACATTCAGATCTGTGCTTTTTTTTTAAAGGTCTCAATGGGAATCGCTTAATTATTTTGTCTAAGAAAACTCAAACTTGTGTTTCAAGATCTCTCGCTATCAGACTGATATCACTGCTGTTCTCATCATCAACCAGTTTATGCAGAACGGCTTCTAAATACCACTCAGAGGATCGATAAAGAATGTTTGTGTATATTCCCCCTCTCAGCCTCTGACTGCACAAAGCCCCATCATTTACCCCGATTGCATTAGCAGTGAGATAAGGGGCTATATGTTTTCGTTCTTGGCCATTTGAAGCACACAGGGAATTTATTTGTGTTGTTTGCCCCCCATTAATATTAAACATAACTAATGAGGTGTGATTATTCTGTGTACTTATAGTACTTATGCAGGATACTATAGGCTAAAGTTGAAGAGCTGCCTCTATCAAGCTGGCTTCATGCTACAGTAATGGCACTCCATGCTTAACTTCTGTTTCAATGCCTGTGGGCATTTGCTGCATCCAGAAAAAGACGGAATCATTTGTAACAGCAGAGAATCTAACAGTGAACTATCCTCCTCTGGAGCAACGTCGGGATATTTGGAACGTTTTATATATAGTAATTGGCAGCAGACCTACACTATAGTCATGATCAGTGTAAAACTATCCTGCTGCTGCATCCTTATCGACCTTTAGGGATAGACCTGAATTTTATATGAACCCTCTATTATGAATCATAATATGTGTTGCCATATACTATACAGTACAGGAATTCTACGGTAGGTATTGATGGCCTGCCATTCTTCCACACCATCATAATAATAATCATGTCTTTTCTTTTCCCCCTGTCCTCTCTCTTGCACGCACACACGCACGCACGCACGCACGCACGCACGCACGCACGCACGTGGCCAAAATGTACAGCAGCCGCTTAGGAATTGGAAGATTACCGGTTCAATCCCTGGCTCCTGTCTTAATGTTGAAGTGTCCTCGAGCAAGATGTGATTATGGTGTGAATGTAAAAGCTATTGAAAACCAGTTATGAAATGCATGAACAACAAACAACAAAAGCCCACGTGTTCACAGGTAACCTGGAAGCGTATCAATTGATTTTGTTGAATCAATATCTGAGGTGTGCTGCTGCCTGAAATAATCAGAAGTTGCAAGCCATGGCAGGATTGGTTCATTGTCTTGCTCAAGGACACTTCGGGAGCCGGGCAGAACTTTCTTTTTTGAGCCTAGATAGACTGTAATACTGTATGCTTCTCAAAGACACGTTTGAATTTTAGTTTTTAAATGTTCGCCTATAATGACATGCCCCAAATGTTGTCACTTCCAATGCTTCCTAGGAAAATTGCTAGTGAACGCCTTGGTATTAGTGGAAGCTGTCGATCTGGGATCCCTTCATTCAGCTTTCAGACTCTGGGTATTTCAACATTTTCCTTTGGCCTCTGGCCTTCCATGGCTAACTTTATGCTGCAGTTTCACCGCTCTATTGCATTGCACAATATAGTGAAATAGGGTCAAATATAATGATGACCGTTCAAGGAGATTAGCATTAAATACGTTTCTATTACTTCTGTAGCAGCAGGGTGGGTGAAAGCAGCACCTGCACAGTGCACACTTGGTTGCTTCTCATTTATCATCATTGTCTCCACAAGCTGAAGGAATAGGGAGAGTATGTTTTGCACTCTGTCCGTCCGTCCGTCCGTCCGTGTGTCCGTTCGTCTGTCCGTTGGTCCGTCCGTTGCCCCAATCTTTCCAGAACGGCCTGTTATAGCGCCACCATGAGGCAGCTTTTCACACAAGTGTCCATGCAACGTTTCACGCAGATCATGCAGGTATAGGTAACTAAAAACCTATACCTGCATGATCTGCGTGAAACGTTGCATGGACACTCCCTAGAGGCCAAGGACAAACCTTTGACCTGCATTTTTCACATCTGGCTTTTATAGCGCCACCAGGAGGCTGACCTTTGTAAAACACATTTTTTTATATTACTCCTCCAGATTCTGTCCAAAAAAATCGTTACACATTATCTCTATAGTCATGTGCTCAAGACGGATCTGACTGATATTTCATATTCCATCCTAATTGGCTAACATCGGCTTTCAAAGTTTGCAGGACTTATAGAGAGATAACTTACGCACACCCGGTAGGCAAAACCCCCTTTTTGGTATATGTCTCTGGCGAATATACATTCACTAAAATTACATAACTACACATGGAAGTGTAAAATTTGGCATGGAGTATCCTGACAAATAGGGGTAAGTAGCAGAATAGTATTGTTAAATATGACCTACACTTGTTGCCGCACTTGTATATAGAAAACTTTCCATGTCCCTAAGCTTCAATTTGAGCCCAAGATTACCTTTCTATCTTGAAAATTACTCTTTCTGTAGCCAAAAGTCTGCACTATACTATAAAATATACTATACTATAAAATGTAGCATGGAGTGCCCAGTTTGTGACATATGAATAAACTTGACCTTGACCTTGACCTATACAGTACCTCATATCGGTGGGAAATTGTATATTCAGTCAGTATCAGCTATAGATTTGGAATAAAATGAATGAATCACTGAGTTTGAACTGACTCCACATTATGGAATATTTCTTGCTGTTTCTTACTTCGATTTTCACTATGTCCCAATAGGACATGAGGGTCAAGGATCTCAGGGAAACTATTCTTAAAGTGACCACATGTGCCAGTGGCATGCTAGTGTGCAAATCAGTGCCAACATTACAATATAATCACATTTGTATCAAGTAAGAGATACCAATATTGCATATACCTGTAACTTTACAAATAAGGTATCTAGACAGATGCTGCATTTTAAAGCAAGCATTATAGCAGTGGTTTTCAACCATTATATCAGGGTCCATTATTTATTCGGCATTTGAGCCACGGACCACCATTTGATGAGACTTTGCCTCTCAGACCCAAAACGTAGAATATTTTGTCGTCGTCAGATTCCATTACAGTATTCCACCCTGTACACACTCACAGGTAAGCAACAGTGTACAAACAGTGACCAGCCTGACCCTATACACTCGCCTGCACCATGCAGAACAAAATGCACAGTCAATCAGTGTTCATAGAACTCGCTTCTTCGTCGTCTTCTTGTCCATGCTCTCCAGTGACAAGGAGATCATCCAGTGAGGTTGGTAGAACTTGACTGCAGGACCACACTGGATTCAAAACCCCTTTGGTTTTCAACCATCCCTGACCTTCATCATAGGGGTTTGTTTTTTCCAGAATTCATCAGCTCGCTCCTTAGAAGTGAGTTTGTCATGTCACCCTTTGCGTGCAGCAACTTGGCATGGATGATGCCCACTGAAGACTCGCGACTCTGTCCATACAACAGAAAGATGAATTGCTCTATACTAATTAAGGAACTGTTCCATATTGTGTAGCACAGTGGTTCTAAAGTGTTTTTATTTCAAAGACCCCCATAACCCTTATGGGTCCATTTTGTCCCATGTTGTACACTCTCAGAGTTGCACACCCGTAAGGGGCCCTGGCCTGGATATCATCACCAGCTCATTTGCCTTGTAGTTAGAGTGTCCGCCCTGAGACTGGAAGGTCGTGGGTTAGATCCCCCAGCCGGGTAATATCAAAGGGTTGGATTGGGGTCCCTGGACGGAATCTTTCTCTAGGAATACTGTAATGGATTGTGTGTATTTTGTTCTGCATAGTGCAGGCCATTCTATAATGTGTATATTAGGGTTTAATGCCGGGATCCCGGGATTTCGGTTCTCCCGGGCATAGGGCACGCAATTTCCCGCCCGGAAATTTCTTCGGGACCCGTCGTCCCGGAGTTTTTTTTTTCTTGTAGGGAAATTACACTAAAGGGGTTTAAAGGGCCGTATTTAGCCAGCCCCACTCAGGTGGGCAGACAGAATTGTAAGGGGGGCGACTCCGCCGGCGCGGGTGGGGTGTCAAACCCACATTTGGTGGGCAGGACGCACGTTTGGGTGGGCTATGCCCACCCCTGCCCCCCCCCCCCCTAGAACCGGCCCCAGACAGTGCGCGTTCTTTCCCCTTATCTATGAGTGATCAAATGTCCAATCTGAACCCTCCCATCATTTTGAAACATGTTTGATGATATTTATATGGAATTATGGATTACACTCGAGGGCTGCAATGGGAACTGGAGCCAGCGGGATCCAACGTAAATGTTGGCGGCGCGGGCGGTATTTAAATAGCCTACCTGCGGCCGGGCAGGCACGGCCGGTCAAGATGAAATCAGTGGGACCCCGCGAATCCTGCATCCTCCCGCAATTAATCAGATAGGGCCTACAGAGTTTATATACACTTTAGCAAAATATGAATGTCTGACAGACATCTTCAGGCATGCACGCTCCCAAAGCTGCTGCACCTGTCAATCATTAGCCTAATCAGTCACTCTGTGAGAATTGTGTGTTTTACGGACGGAGCGAGGAGTTTCCTTTCTCTGTGATGGACATTGTCACTTCTAAACCCCCTTTTGCTTTTGCCTGCATGTGTGCAGCAATAACGTGAAACGGAACACAAACAAAGATGAGTAGGCTACAATTTGTTTTATAATAACCACCAGCACGCAGCGTCTCTCTCTCTCTCTCTCTCTCTCTCTCTTTCTCCATCTCTCTCTCTCTCTCTCTCTCTCTCTCTCGCTCTCGCTCTCTCTCTCTAATAATCAGTGTGCTGTGCACTGGACGTGCTGGCTAATTTAACACCCAATCGGACTTTTCATAAAGTACAAAGCGGGATGATCACATTCTCTGCAGCGGAGAAGGGGACCCACTGCATGCTCAAAGGGTGAAAGACCATAGCTAAGGTATCTATGTGAAAGACGTGAGGTCGTTTATTTTTTCCCCCGTGCTTAGTCACATTAGTGCAAACGCCTGTGTCCCTTTTTCTGAATAGCGTAGTAGGCCTATAACGTTATTAATATTTTAATTTAACACTTTTATTGTAGGCTATATGTTCATATTTCGTTCAAATAAAACATTTTAAACCAAAAAATATCACTATTCTATTGAACATATGAAGTATCTATACATATAAATGCATTTTGGTGGGCACTTTTTTTCTTTTTTTTCTGACGGGAATTCCCGCGGGAGCCCGGGAAAAGGTCCGCAAATTCCCGGGAATTAAAATGAGCCAAATCCGGGAAAATATTAAACCCTAGTGTATATGCTGTATATACTATTGTTCATTACTGAAGATGTTTTTTTTGTGTAAGATGTTATGCTATATGCAATAAAGCATACTTAAATACCCAGCATCTGTCTTGATACCTTATTTGTAAAGTTATATGAAATCATCACCAGCTCAGTTGCCTTGTAGTTCGAATGTCCGCCCTGAGACTTTCTGGGAGGTCTGGGCTTGATCCCTGTTATACCAAAGACTCTCTGAAAAAATGGGACAGAGTGCCTCCCTGCTTGGCACTCAGCATCTAGGGTTGGATTAGCCGGCCACAGCTGAGTCTTAACCGGCCACGTACTGTAGGACTAACAGGATGTCATAGTTATGGGCAGTCCCCATCCAGGGGGTGCACTTGTACATCATGTGCAGAGGGTGTACTTGTACATCATGTGCAGAGGGTGTACTTGTACATCATGTGCAGGGGGTGCACTTGTACATCATGTGCAGGGGTTGTACTTGTACATCATGTGCAGAGGGTGTACTTGTACATCATGTGCAGAGGGTGTACTTGTACATCATGTGCAGGGGTTGTACTTGTACATCATGTGCAGGGGGTGTACTTGTGCATCAAGCTGCCT
Organism: Electrona antarctica; assembly: GCF_951216825.1. Lineage (NCBI taxonomy): Eukaryota > Metazoa > Chordata > Actinopteri > Myctophiformes > Myctophidae > Electrona > Electrona antarctica. Next base: position 46,887,052 of record NC_136808.1, on the reverse strand, counting down.
CACGCTGGCTACAGAAACAGGAGATAGGCTCCTGCCCTATGGGCCTCATGGCTCGGCAAGGCTTACTATACTACTATATGCAATATTGGTATCTCTTACTTACAAATGTGACTATTATTGTAATGGTGGCACTGATTTGCCAGCATGCCACGTCTTGCCACGGGCACATGTGGTCACTTTAAGAATAGTTTCACTGAGATCCTTGACCCTCAACACATAGGGCTAGGTCTAGACAGCTCATTTGTTCATTTAAGTGCAATTTTGGCTGAGGTATAGTGAACATCGTTTTTTATATAATTGCGGCACTAATTTGCATAAAATTGATAGATGGATCACTTTGCCAACTTTTTAACATAGCTCATTCAAGTAAGAAATATTCCACAATGTGAAGTCAGTTCAAACTCAGTCATTCATTCATTTTTTTCTTAATTTATCTCTGATACTGACTGAATATACAATTTACACCAATTTCAGGTAGTGCAGAATTTTGGCTACAGAAAAAGTAATTTTCAAGATAGAAAGGTCATCGTGGGCTTAAATTGAAGCTTAGGGATATAAGTTTTCTATATAAAATTGAGGCAGTGATATTCACCATAATGTGCTGGCAAATAACCATATGTGTTGTTATTTGTTAAGCGGACAGTATATTTATTTGTGTTTCTGGAGATAATGTAGGTCATATTAAACAATTCAATGGTAGCAAAATCCTATTCTGCTACTTACCCCTATGTGTCAGCATACTCCATGCCAAATGTCACACTTCCATGTGTATTTATGTAATTTTAATGAATTCATATTTGCATAATTTGCACATAATTTCGCCGGAGACATATACCAAAAAAGGGGTTTTGGTGCCCCTGAAACCAAACGGCCCCAAGTTGGGGGTGTTCCCTTCAATTTGAGATGTCCCAAGGTATATGCTATATATAACAGGAAATAATAGTGAAAAAAAGGTAGCAAAAAATACTGCTGGTCCTAGCTCCCGGTCTATTTGGATAAAATCTAAAGGACTAATATAAAAAAGAGTGTTGCACATAAACAGGCCTCCTGGTGGCGCTCGAAAAAGCAGAATTGAAAAATGCAGGCCAGATGTTTTTCCTTAATTGGGCTGTAGGGAGTGTGCATGCACACAACGTTTTGTGCATACAAAGTTTTATGCAGATCGGTGCATGTAAAGACGTGAGTTGGCCACCATGAGGCTGATTTGAAAAATGTCAAGTGGCATTGCTTCCTCAGCCTAGTGGGAATTTGTGTGCACAGTTTCACTGCACTCGGGCCCTCCCGTTCATGATTTGAAGCATTTTGTACAAAACGGGCCACTCCTGAAAATTTTGGAAGGCAATCTTAGCCAATCAGTGTAAAATCTGAGAAATCAATCAGACTCGTCTTGATCACATGACTACCGAGATCATGTGTACCGATTTGCGTGAGGTTTGGATGAAATCTGCGCAACTAATATAAACACATGTGGTTTACAGAAATCAGCCTCATGGTGGCGCTATGTGGAAAATGTAGGGAAAATGTTTTGCCATGGCCTCTAGGGAGTGTGCATACAAAGTTGTACACAGATCGATGCAGTTATAGGTAAAAACAGGAATTGCCCTCGAAACGGACCAATCATGCAAGCTTTGGAAGCCAATCTTAGCCAATCAGGATGGAATATGGGAAATGGTAAATGGTGCATTTATATAGCGCCTTTATCCAAGGCGCTTTACATAGTGCATTACATTCACCCATTCATACACTGATTGCGGCGGAAGCCATGCAAGGCTCTACCTCCTGAGCCACAGTCGCCCCCTGCAGATCCGGAAATAGTGCAGATCCGTGTTGATCACATGACTATAGGAGGTGTATAGCGAATTGCGTGATGTATGGATAAAATGTGTAGCCTACGAGTATGAATGTGTTTTTCCAAAATCGGCCTCATGGTGCCGCTATAACAGGCCGTTGTGGAAAAGTTGGGGCAAAGGTTCGTCTTTGGTATCCAGGGAGTGTGTGAGCAGAGTTTGGCATCGGCAGGGCCAACGGTGCCAGAGATGAGCTTTACGCAGATGGACGGACGAACGGACACACACACACACACACACACACACACACACACACACACACACACACGCACACACACACACACACACACACACACACACACACACACACGGGCGGGCGGGTGGGCGGAGTGCAAAACATACTTGTCTGGTGGAGACAATAAAGTGTTATCTCATTAGCTTGTTAGTGTGGAAGAACATGGTCACCTGGGGAAAGTATGTGAAATACAAAAGTAGACTACCGGTATGCAGAAGTCTCCAATTAAGTTCAGTTTAGTGGATCTATTTTGTATTCATCCAAAACATCCTGTATTCACCACTGTGATAAGCAGGACAAAGAATATGTGGATGGACACAGTATAGGGTCTCTCTACTTAGCCTTTATTGATAGATGTACAGTAGGTAGACAGGAAACGGGTAGAGAGATGGGGGAAGACACAAAGTTCATCAGGATCGGGACTCAAACCCACAACACATTGGCATGCAGAATTACCAGCCAAGGTGCCTGGACTGCTAAGCCGGCCCAGGCCCTATGAACATGCATTTTAACTTCACTTGGCAGAGCTTGGAACACTGGCTGTACTGGCCTTTGAATATCGCCACTTTATCTACCATGTTTCCTTGCTCTGTTTATTTTCCTTTGTTCACTGTGGCTGCTCCTGCTTAGGTTCTGTTGCATGCTGAAGTCGGGTGCTGAAAATAGCAATTCACAGCATGTTGCATTGTGACACGTTGTGAGCAAAATGTACATTGTAGGCACGTGCCGCCATTGTATGATGGAGTAACAAAAGTGCTCTGAGATGGGCTACAGACAGTGTATGTGAACTCTACTTTGGTGTTCTCAGGAAACGTTCCCCCTTCAGGCGTTCCTGTTCAGCGGTCTCCCATCCTGCACCTGTTGTCTGTTTATGCTTGCCAACTTGCTGACTTGCCACTGCAATTGCAATGCAATGTGATGAGGTTCAGCTTTCTCTCGCTGCACTGAATACGTGAACTCCATGGATGCTTTTTTGAAGGGATTTGGAAATACTGAAATCTTTCCGACTGACGATGAATCTGACAAGTTCAACTAGTTTCCTTTCTTTATCTTTTCAACTGCAGTAACCTTCTTGGAGAAAGAACTCTTCCTCCCCCAGGCTACTATTTCAGTGACTTGTGTATTCTGTGTGATTTTATCTCCTGTATCACATTCACATGTGGCATGGGCAATTGCTCACAAGGAGGCCTTAATCCATTTAGACCTGGAACGCATCCATGTCACGTTAGCGTTTAACCACATTAACCATTAACCCATTTTGGGGCGGGAACCCCTTTTGGTGTTTTAAACATTGTTATAATTTAGCTATTGAAAAATAGCAGATCTACAAGCTCATAGCGCGCCACCGAGTGGCGCGCTATGAACTTGTAGGTCTGCTATTTTTGAAAAATCGTTAAAATATGCCTCAAATCTTTCCGAAAATTGTCATGATTTAGAAAACTTTTTTTTTTTTAATTTCGACGTCAGGCCTGAATGGGTTAACAAACACAAGGCTCAAAGTGCATGCTGTAAAAAAGGGGGTAAAAAAGAAAATCATTCTATTAATTAATGGCGTAATTAAGGATTTGTCATTGACATGCCACTGGCTGACAGGGATGGATGAGGTGCTTGATTCAGCAGCACACGGTGCCATGTTTGATAATGAATGGCAGCGATTACCAGCAAGTTTTGGCGGTGATGGGGCCACCTGTAAAGTCCTGGCTTCCACTCGTCTGTCCTGCCCTTGTTCTCTCCCCCGTAGCCTTTTATCTCTCCCCAACACTTCTCTTTCATTGTGACCTTCCTCGTAAAAAAAAAAAAAAACGTTTTAATTTCACTGGCTCTCTCCTCCCCTTCTGTGCATACCGAGCCTCCCGCTAAAACAACCAGGAAATTAATGTCAGCCAATTTAGCTTGGAAATACGTCTTTATCTCATATGGAGTTGCTGTCGCCGATTGGGCCGACATTTAGCAGGAAACTGGGAAAGAGAGTTGTTCCCTAGCCACACATGCCTTTAAAAACGCCTTATGAAAACAAATGCACACCGTCTGTGTTGGCTGTCATTATTCGTTAGCTAGAAAGCCTTAGTACACCAATAAAGTGGCCCAGTATATAAATGCATTCTCATTAGCTTTATTGGCTGAGATGTTTTAGCTTATGAACTCAGTCCAGCTGCACCATGTTGGCTCTGCAGGAGACTGTAAATGGAAAAGAAAATGTAATTTTAGCACTGGATGTGTATATGATGGAGTAAATGGAGCTCAGACTCTGATTGCAGGGTGAAAATCACATGCACAGAGAGCATATGGCTCCCACCAAGAGCATTAGTGCTGCGCAAGTGCAATTTCCTGTCTCACTAAAAGGCGATATAGGTTTTGACCTGTCAGTCTCACTGGCCTGAGAAAATAGGCCTACGGCCAACATGTCAAGTTAAATTATTTGTGCTCTTGAATTGAATGTACAGTATACGCTAGCGAAACCCAACATTACAAACCTATTGAAATTCAACTCTTTAGGGCCTATATTTTCCCTCCAAGAATCTACTTCCTTATTTGCAACCAGAAAGCTTCAAAGCTCATTAAAATCCAATTCTCCTGGACTTTTTTAAACCGAGAATATGGCATGAGATATTAAACATCTTTCAATTTCCTTTTCAATATTGAGCATAAGAACCATCTAAGTCCATAATTTATTCTGATCTCTCCCCGAAAAGGCCTATCTGTCCTGTCCCCTTATCCATAATTTATACATTATGGATAATTATTGTGGACTTAGATGGTTCTTCGTTTCAACTGTTCATTATTGAGGTGTAAAGGAGAGGTGAAGGTTGTGGTGCTAGCTATGGGAAGGGAGGGACTGTCTGTAATATTTTAATTTCCTTTCATAAAAGCAAGTCATTGTAAAGGTTTTGGTTTTTCAAAGCTGGCATATTTGTGATTTGAAACTTAGTTCAATACTTTGTCACACTTGTTTAACTACATTACATGCCATGTTTGTTAGAGGATAACGACCATAAATCTCTCGGCATGAACAATATTTTCTAAAGATGTGCACTGTAAAAGTCCATTAATCATAATATTTCACATAATAAACTGGCTTATAAGCATTCTGGTATTTGGTTTATGCAAATAAACTTCTAATGTATACTGGTAAACATCTGCATGTTATACAGTGTAGATACATCAAACATACTGTGCATCTATTTGTATTCAGCTGTGTGCAAACTCCAGACTACATAATTGACGTGGTGGAAAACTTAGTGTTTCAGGTTTGATGTTTGACAAACAACCGAGAGATGCATATCATCAGGAATCGACTTTGATATACAATTTATGCAGTTGTCATCAAATATGCAGAGCGTAATGCTGCTGTAGCCCGAGTAAATTTTATTCCCTTACAGATCCACTGCACACACCAAACTAGGTAGAGTGTAGATAGAGATAAGATGGGTTAAAAATAATTCCAGCGACACATCCTGATTAGCGAAGACGCATTCCAATGTAAGATCCTAGTAAGACAGCATTTCTAATATGGTTGCAATGACGAGGAAGGTTAAGTCTAATGTCAATAGCTAAAAGTCCACAAGAGAAAGCACTATATATGTATTATTATTTATTATCCTACTCATATAGGTCCGGTTACTGCCCGCACAGAGTACAAAACACAGATGTTGGCCTACAAAACAACCAAAGGTATGGCACCCTATTTCTTCAAAGTCTGATCAACGACGACAACGAGTGTCAGCTACATGCCTAAATTGTAATTGTAATAATTCTCCTGTATGATATATGATATGATATGATATGAACTTTATTTATATAGCGCTTTTCAAAACATAGTTCCAAAGTGCTGCACAGAGCAAGATTAAAAACAGCAAGAAACACACAATAACAAAATGATAATGGCACACCAAATAATAACAAGGATGTATGTACAATTGGCTATTAAATAGTTAAAAAACACTCTGTATAAAGGTGGGTTTTCAGGCGTGACTTAAATAGGGGGACGGATGGTGCTACCCTAATGTGCACTGGCAGTGCGTTCCACAGTCTGGGTGCCCGAGCGGCAAAAGCCTGGTCACCCCGGGTAACTAGGTTAGTATGAGGGACAGCCAGGAGGGCCTTATCCGAGGATCTGAGGGTGCGCCCGGCTTTAGGGAGGGATAGCATCTCACGGATGTAAATAGGGGCTAGCCCATTTAGGGCTTTGAACGTGATTAATAGGATCTTGAAGTCACATCTGGCGCTCACCGGCAGCCAGTGCAGATCTGCTAGTATCGGTGTTATATGGTCCCGTTTCTTTTTATTTGTCAGTAGTCGAGCCGCAGAGTTTTGTATTAATTGTAGACGGGATGTAATTTTCTTCGGAAGGCCATGTACTTCATAGTATGAATCACATACAATTCATAGTATGAATCACACAAATACGCTACAGGATCTGTAGTGTATTTGGGTGATTCATACTATGAAGGCAAAGTAAATTAGATGTACTGGATTGTTTGGGGTTGTAGCACTGCAGATAGAACTTGGCCACGGGGACTCCTTAAATCGCCAACAGTGAAGTGGAGTGTGACGTTGTCATGGAAACGTTCTTTGATGTGAATTGGCCGGTTTTAGAACATTGTTTTCGCCCGTCTCGCCATGAATCTTTGATTTGAACTGACCTTTTAGGTAGTCATTACAGGAATTCATCAACATTGACTGAACATCGATGTAAATTACACCTACGGTATAATGAAATATTTCTACTGTCTTTTCTGCTGTGAAGTTTAATGAATGACTGTAGCCTATAAAATTCAATTAGAAAGGTTCGGATTTTATTTTTATTTTATTTTTTTTGCCACAATGCTGCAGATGTGTGCTGATATATTATATTATATTCAGGGCCGCACATAACAGTGCGCCAGTGCGCATGCGTCATCAAATGCTTCTTTCAACGTATGGCAATGCAAATACGTTTGATAATCGCTACTCTGCTCAATGTTGTTTTGAAAATGCTGCAAATTGCATTGCAGTGAACGAGCACAAATCACAACTTCCCCCGGTTGTGGGCGGAGTCACAGTTTGAGGCACTGTTTACGCGCCGTGGTGTCAGTGTATGGTAGAGTAGAGACGTCCGCAGCCCCCCCCGCCCCCCCCCCCGCCGTGTGTACCAAGCTACTGTACATCTCCAGGTGCTCCTCCGCATAATTATGTGCGGCCATGGATATATTGCATCATTGATAGGAGAGTCATGTTCTATGTATTGTCTTCACCAGGCCAGACAGCCGAAGGCCTTGTTTTCGCCCCTGTCCATCCGCGTGTGAAATCTCCGGTATCGATCGATCGATCTGCGCAAAGCTTTGCGCACACTTAACTCCCATTAGGTCAAGGAAGAACCCACTTAATGTTTTGGTATGTATAACTGTTTAACCCATTTTTACCTGAGATCAGATTCTAAAAATGTCTGTTTGAAAATGTTTTCTGAAAAAGCTATGTTTCTATGTCAGTCGTTCTTCGATTTTTCAAAAATAGCAGACCTACAAGCTTGTAGCGCGCCACTCGGTGGCGCGCTATGAGCTTGTAGATCTGCTATTTTTCAATAGCTAAAGCATAACATAATGCTAACACCAAAAGGGGTTCCCGCCCAAAATGGCTTAACATAATCTATACTTGGATTCCTTCCATTTTGCATTTTCTTCGACACACTTTTCGCTACTGAAGATTTTACATTACATTGTATCGCATCTGTCCAATCAAAAAGAACTTCTACATTCCAATTCGCTATGACTGCCAGCCTCGGCGGCCTGGTGGAGACAGGGAAAAAATATATATTTTATCAACTCAATTCAACTCACACAGGCAGACTAGGTGAATAAACAAGATTGTACCTTTTTCCTTTTTAGACAATCATACAGTCTGCAAGCATCCATAAGCACAACAACTGCATCACATTTTAACACGTTGCATATGACCATTGACCACCCAGCCAGACACTTTCAGACTTATTTTATGTAGAGTGGGCAATAGTTAAGTTTGACACTAAAAATATTGCATCAGGGGAACTTATTTGAAAAATCCACAATTGTATACATTTTTTTGTTTGCTGATGTATTCTTATTATTTGTGGTCAACAAGTCAAGGTTATCCCCTGTATGGGATTCATGACAAGTTAAGTTATCATGTGGTCTTTCCTCTTATTCTCATCAAGTACCCCATTGCCTCAAATGTATTATCAACTCACTATGACCAACTGCACAAACCAAATGACCTATTTCAAGAAATCAATAATCCCCATTCATTCCTCATATCAATTATTTTATAAAACTGGCATGTTTCAGATTAAACATGTAGATGGAACAATGGAATCTGTTTCATTCTCTGCTCAAGGCCTATATGCAATTTCCTTTCTTGAATGCTGAAAATATTTGTTTGGTTGGTTTGTTTCTTCAGTATGTGCGCAATGCACTCAATTTAATATACTTCACTGGAGATATTGCTGCTTTTGTGAGGAGCTTAAGTTCGTTTTAAAGGTAGGACACAAACCTAAAAATAATAATAAAAAACAAACATCTTGTAATATCCAAGTGGTATGTCCAAACTAGTTATTTACTAGCTTGGTCATACCACTTGCATATTACTGATCTGATCTGTATTATTAAAATGTCTCAAATTGAGATGCAGACATAATAACGCTTATATTTGCTTGTGGGATGTAAGAGTGAAGAGGGAAAACGATAGGGTGAAATGAGAAAGGAAGGAGGGTGTGGGGGCTGAAATGCAAGAGAAGCTCTATCAGTCTGATCAGTCATCCGTCGCTCTCCAATCTCCTGATGAAGCAGGTATACTGCAGCAGGTGAAACGATGTGGATCAAAACCTCATGAAGATCGATGACATCCTTCTGCCAGCTCTGAGAAAGACAAAAGACTGAAGGAATGAGTGCAAGAAATAAAAAAAAGAGACTGCATCTAAATTGGTCGACATAAAAAGTGACGACAACAGCGGAGAGGGAAAAAGAGGCTGTTAAAAAGTTTGAGGAGGAAGGTGGAAAACAGACTGCAGGGAAGGCCTTTGCTTACATAGCCAGTACAAATGATGTAGAAGGAGATTACCTTCATTTTTCACTAGACATACAAATGTGTAGAGAGATGGTGAAGTGATGGGCTGCCAGTTAAGAGTTTGGTGCCTTGCTCAAGGGGACATCAGTGGTGCCCAGGAGGCGAACTGGCACCTGTCCAGCTACCAATCAACACTCCATACTGTACGTGGTGTGTGATGGACCTGAACCAGCCACCCTCGGGTTCCCAAACCAAGTCCCTATACGGACTGATCAACTGCCGCCTGTAACCTGGTGTGGTTAATAAGTCCCAGAGAAATCATGGAGGCCTACGATGTATGTTGTGGTTCACAGGCCTGAGGCCAGATGTGATTATGTATACACTGTCTGGGCAAATCCTGTAGTAGTGCTGCATGTGATCTGTGCTTTTACAGCCCAGTACATCCAGATAACGTTGCTGTCCGGAAGAAACCACCTAACTCCATTTTTGAGGTTTTTGATTTTGTTTTCATAAATCAATGCTATTGAACACCATTTAAGTGTGTTGGTTAAAATATATTGAACCAATGAAAAGTATTAAGAAGCGCTTCAACAAAAACCTCACTCCACTTGAGCTGGTTGTTTTTTCATTTTATGAATACATTGACATTTTGGAGTCCCATTGTTACTCTTCCTCACTGCCATGTAACCTGGAGTTATCCTTCAGTACTGGAACTAAGTGGGATTTTATACAATTTAATGCAGATTACAGTCTTTGTTTTTCCTGGAAAATTACCTTATATATGTAATATATAATATGTAATGAAATACACAAAAAAACAGGTGAGGACTGAGTTGATGTTTGAAATTAGGGGCGCGTTCGGAAATAGCGCATTGATAGCGCACTGTGCAATGCAAACTAATAGGCGAGTGTGCTCCCGGTGCGCATTTCCGAACACACCCAGGGTCTCTGACATTGTTAAGGTTAGGTCAGCACAAACCTACTTTATTATGTTAACATTATATTTATTTACTTATTACTTATCAATTTTTTTGATTAACCAAAATTCATAGCCCAAAACAATGTATAGCCAAATATTTTTCACGCCGTTGAAGTACATTTACGGCAACTTTTAAGCGCCAATGGCGTGACTTTGCGTCATGTGGTCTGGCGTTGGGAGGGTGTTGGGGCCTCGGGGGTCTGCGCTGAGCAGCTTGCATGGGGGCCTACTGACGCCGCTGCATCCGCCTCCATGTAAACAGGATTTTTTCTAATACATCTAATTCTTTTCCCAGATTGTGTTTTCAATCAAAACAAGCTTTATTCATGGCCCATAACTTTGAATTAATTAATTTTTAAACAATACAAACGACATAGCTTCCAAATGTGTTGTTCTATCAAATGCAGCATTCTAATTTGCTTCCACTTGTAGCAGAATTTCTTATCAACTGAATTATGAATACAATATTACATATTACAATTATTACAGTTCCCCAGAGTTTTCTTTCCCCTGTAAAAAATCATGACAATAAATAATGGTAAACCTAAACCAGTAAATAAACCATTCAGTAATCTACTCCAAGTTCCATCTAAGTTCCATTCTAACGTCAGCAGCAGCTACACCATACGTGTTAACCAAAAGAGTGCTATAGTTCTTCAGTACAACGGTGTGTGACGGTGACCGAGAGAGTGCTGTAGTTCTTCAGTACAACAGTGTGTGACCAAGAGTGCTATAGTTCTCCAGTACAACGGTGTGTGACAGAGAGATAGGGCTATAATTCTTCAGTACAACAGTGTGTGACTGTGATGATGCTAGGCTCCAGGAAGTAGACCAGTCCACACATTTGTTTTAGGCATTTTATGCACCTCCAAAAAGTGCATTAACAGTGCAAGCCGGTGGCAAATACAAAAATAAATAATACTGGCCAAAACAACGTTCCAAAAATGGGAAACAAAATTAACACTTGACGGCTAAACTTCAAGAAAATAACAAACAGGAACTGTTACAGGCTTATATGCCTCCTGCAATAATGAGGCCCTGTGCTCGCAGTTTTCCCCTGTTGCTCTCTATCTATACTAGCCTCAAGTCAGACTGAACTGTCACCTGCAGCAATCCTGCTCTTAAACAGGTGGGGCAAACCATCCTCCTAATTAGGGACCGGTCGAAATTTTAATAGGGGTACCCCTGGAGGAAATGTATGTGTCCTGATATAAAATAACATCACCCTCCCTGTGAATGAAAATAAAAATCCAGTCCCCTCCCCAGGTGATTAAACAAAAAGGAATCACCCTCCCCTATTAATTAATATCACATTTACCTGAGTATTATTTATTCCTAACTTTAATCTGCTAGCGTTTTTAATATGTGAGAAAATAAAGTGACCGCTGTGAGGCTTGAACTCACGGCCAACGTGGACAATGGTCTCGAAGTCTAACGCCTAACACAGCAAGCTATGGAAGCTATTGAAAAGTGGGGGTTGAAGTGTGTACTTACACACTTGGATAGGCCAAGCACAATGATGACGGAGAACAATGAAAACCGGTCCTGTTGGGAAGAACCAAGTGAAAGCAACAGAGGGGTATCGTTGACCAAAGTTGTACTTTAATTCAGAAAAGCTGTAGTATTAGATATATATATAAAACCCGGACTATTTTATTATCAAAATTGGATCACCCTCCCTTGGACTCGAAATAAAATTAGCTCACCCTCCCTCTGAATAAAATTAATAAGACATGGCCCTCCCCTATTTTCCTCCAGGGCCCCCTTTTCTAAATTTCGACTGGTCCCTTAGTAAGTGGTCATTAATTAACTCACCACACGGCTAACTAAGCCTACGAGCAATCTTCCACATTACTATACCTTAAAGGAATATTAAATATACAAATTCACTCAACTATATTTCACAGGCCCAATTCATTTAGAAACATGAACAAAACACCGCTCCTCTACAGTACTTAATTGGCACCCTCCAATCTAGAGGAGTGCCAGCACTGCAGAGGAGATAGGTGAAGTGACCAACAGATACTTCAATTACTTCACACAGTGACATTAAATCAACATTTAAAAACCATTTTTGTCCTTGTGTGAAATATCAGATGTCCACTGTAAAGAACATGCAACACAACACAACCCACACTTCCCAGCCGGCTTGATGGTGATTGCTATTGGAAGCAGCAGTGTAGTGTGTGTGCATTCATAGTTCCTCAGTACTGTGTCTATAGGGCACGGGCTGGCCCGTGACAGTGATCAAGAGAGTGCTATAGTTCAACGGTGTGTGACAGAGAGAGTGCTATAGTTCTTCAGTACAACGGTGTGTGACAGAGAGAGTTCTATAGTTTAGAGATGCTCCGATAATAAGGGCCTTTCTCGGCCCCACCCCTCTCCCATTTGTTTATATTGTGTTAAGGATCCAAGATGGCCGCAGCACCAGGAGGGGGTGGGGCGTAGGTGAGTGTGCGGGGTCGACATATGCCCTTACTGGGCTGCATTCAAGACACTTGCCTTGTGTCTGACACCTGACTTGATTTCCAGATTTCCTGTGTGGAGGGTATGGGCTGAGAACGCGCGCGGCAGGTTCTGCTGGCCTGCCTGCTGTTTTCCACTCTGTTATGGTTCAGATCATTTCAGCACAGACTCCACTGTTGACGTGACGAGTTCCTCCAGCAGCGAGGTCAGTGTGCGGTGACACTTTACCTTCCTGATTGGTCAGCCCTATAGGGACGATATACCTTTACACTATGATTGTCAGCTGACCAGTCAGTCACAATCTCAGTCCTTTATCACCCCCTCACCCAGGAGAACTACTGTCTGTGTGTGTGTGTGTGTGTGCGTGTGTGTGTGTGTGCGTGCGTGCGTGCGTACGTGCGTGTGTGCGTGCGTGCGTGCGTACCGCACGGTATACTCTTCTACATTGTACTGCAGAGATGAAAGTAGATGAAAGTAGACTTCAAAAGTTATATGACGTAAGCTATTTATTTGCTTTCACAGGTTAGGCAATAACATTGCTAGGCTTTCTGTTTGATTTCAAATAACATTGAAAATTGTGCTCTTTCTCTGGAAAATTCTAAAGGATTTGCTTTTATATCAGTACAGTCACAGCTCAGAAATCTCTGGAAACGTTTGATGCTGTGTTTTCTCACGTGTCTGGTGTGACCAGATTCAATTTACACTGTAATGCTGCTGGGAAATGACTGCATGGCAAGTTTTCTTAATGGGAATAGTGTTTTAGTCCCTTCTAAATATGATTTGCGAACTTCAAAACACACTTTGACTCTCCAAGCCTGGGAAATCAGCATGTTTCTTACAGTAGCCTGTACATTACACAGAAAACACAAACCTGATTATTGCATCAGTTAGCAATGCAATAATGGATCCTAAAACTATTTCTCAATCTTCATTTTTTTTCTTGAAGCAGCCATAACGACTCATAACAATACAATGTACACACGTTCTACACAATATTTAATAATAATAATAATAAGGCAACGCTGCTAAGCTAGTCTAGCCCCACACATAAACAATAAGACATTTCAATCAAAGTATTAGTACCATCATAAATAGACAAATGCAAGTTAGGACGAAGAAACACTGCAAGCAGAGAATAAAGATACGTCCTATCGTCTCTTGGTCATGACTTCATTTTTATATTGGTCTCAATGATAAGGTTAGCATCATTCATGGTTAAGACTAGGGATGTCCTGATCGGATCGGGTGATCGGAAATCTGAGCCGATCATCTCATTTTCAAATGATCGGGATCGGGAGAAATAAATCGGATATGTTCTTTTTTTTATTTCAATAAAATTGTGTGTCTAAATAGGCTTGTGTCTAATGTAAATCTCAAAGAAAGATGTAAACAATGATATTTTGTGAAAACTGTCATGTTTATGCTTGATGTTTGTCCTCCTGGGGCACTAGTTCCAGCAGTGACAAACACTTTGTCTCAAAGATCATGCAACAAAGACATTCACAGAGGTGTGAAATAGAGACATGATTGTAATGTATTGGCTTAAATACATCTTATGCTATACCAGGGCTCCCCCTGTTGACAAATGTTGATGGTGCATTCCAGCACTACTGCGCATGTGCACCAACCTATGTATGCTCCCGCTTGTATTCATTCAGTAAATAACCCGGCATCTGAACAGAAGCACTGTGTCCGTGTCCATTCATAAATACCAGTCTACTACCGAACCCGATATATTACAGTGGCGACGAGGTGGATGGGATTTTCTAGCGCAAAGAGGATCCCTGTGACGAGAGACAAGGTTGAAGAACGTAGATTGTGGAAAATAAACGGACGAGACTACACGTTGACACAATGGCTGCGTCGTTCCAAATAGGCGCTATAGCCGAATATAAAGAAGGACAGGAAGATTTTGAGTCTTACTTGGAAAGATTGGACATGTGGATGACCGCAAACAATGTGGCGGATGACAAAAAGGTCAGTGTGTTCCTCTCAGTAATTGGAGCTGATGCCTACAGACTTTTGAAGAATCTAGTCAGCCCAGACAAACCCAGTACAAAGACCTATGTACAGCTGTGTGAGGCACTCGGTAACCATTACAAGCCGAAACCGCTCATCATTGTGGAACGATTCCGGTTCCAAAAGAGAAACCAACATGACGGCGAGTCTAATGCTGATTATGTTGTTGCATTGAAGCAACTGTCTACACACTGTGATTTTGGCGCATTTCTCGATGATGCACTACGTGACCGTTTTGTAAGTGGATTAAAGGCGGAGGAAGTGCAAAGGAGACTGTTGTCCATGGCAGGGCTTACGTTCAAGATGGCATGTGATACAGCGTTGGCCATGGAGACGGCAACACGCAATGCACAAGAATTTTCAGGGCACATGAAAGACACAGGGACAGTAAACAAGGTGCACATGGAACAAAGTAAAGGCGGATGGAAATCGCGGAGCAACAGTGCTCAACAGAGTTTCAAACCAGCACCTAGAAATGACGACGCCCGAGAGCAGCAGCCTTGCTACAGATGTGGCGGTAAGCATGCTGCACAGTTATGCAAATTCAAGCAAGAAAAGTGTCACAATTGTGCTAAAATTGGCCATATCGCGCGGATGTGTAGGAGCAAGAAGACACACTATGTCGAGCAGGAAGCACGCGGAAATTATGATGATGAGGATGATGAAGATGCAGTGCTAGGAGTGTGCTCTGTGTTTACAGCTTCTAGTAATAAGCGTGGCATTAATGTGCATGTGATACTGGAAGGAAAGGGTCTGGATATGCTGCTAGACACTGGAGCAGATGCAACATTGGTGTCTGAGGTTTTCTATGAAGAGTGCCTATCTCATCTACCCCTTGAAGTATGCCGTCAGAGACTGTCCACATTTACTGGGGAACGAATTCCCACACTAGGGCAAGTGCATGTGAATGCAACATATGAGCAACAGACCGCAAAATTACCTTTGGTGATTGTGAAGGGGGATCGACCAGCACTCCTAGGGCGTGACTGGTTGGATACAATCAGACTAAACTGGAGGGAAATATTCGCTGTTAAGGCAGCAGGTGGTGCTAGTGTGCCAGATGTGGAGGCCGTGTTACAGAGGCACAAAGCTGTGTTTGAAGAAGGCCCCAGCATCATTAAAGAGTTCAAAGCCTCTATTCGAGTGAAGTCGGATGCACAGCCCATCTGTAGGAAGGCCAGACCGGTGCCTTATGCCCTCAGAGAACCAGTGGAAAAGGAGCTGGACAGATTGGAAGCTATGGGCATAATTTCCAAAACTGACAGAAGTGAATGGGCATCGCCAATTGTTGTAGTCCCAAAAGCTGACAAGTCAATACGCATATGTGGTGATTACAAAGTTACCATAAACCAGAGCGTGGAGGAGGAAACTTATCCACTTCCAAATGCCGAAGATCTGTTCGCAACATTGGCTGGAGGCAAACTGTTCACAAAATTGGATTTGTCACATGCCTATCAGCAACTACAACTGGATAAGGATTCAGAAAAATACCTCACTGTAAACACTCACCGTGGGCTATATGTCTACCACCGTCTCGCTTATGGTGTCTCTAGTGCACCATCCATCTTCCAGGGAGTGATGGATCAAATACTGCAGGGTCTTGACCATGTGACCTGTTTTCTCGATGACATTCTAATCACAGCAGGGTCAAGACAAGAACACCTGAAAAAGCTGGAGGAGGTCCTGAGTCGTCTGGAGAAGTATGGTGTTCGAGTAAAGCGATCCAAGTGCAAGTTCATGGAAAGCAGAGTGGAGTATTTGGGCCACATGGTGGACAGTGAAGGGCTCCACCCAACAGATGAGAAGGTGGAAGCTCTAGTCAATGCTCCAAGCCCCACAAATGTGTCCGAGCTACGCTCGTTTCTGGGGCTCTTAAATTACTATGGACGTTTCCTGAAGGGTCTGTCCACCCTGTTACAGCCCCTGCATGCGCTACTCAAGAAGGAGAGTCCCTGGAAATGGACACCGGAATGCGAGGGAGCGTTTACAAAGACAAAGACACTGTTGCTAGAAAGCAATTTAGTTGTACACTACGACACCCAGAAGCCAGTGAGGCTAGCCTGTGACGCATCCCCTTACGGCGTGGGAGCGGTGATTTCACACATCATGGAAGATGGTGAAGAAAAGCCAATTGCTTTTGCGTCACGCACTCTGTCGGATGCAGAGAGCAAGTATGCCCAAATAGAGAAAGAAGCTCTATCCATCATTTTCGGAGTGAGGAAGTTCCATAAATATCTCTACGGGAGAAAGTTTATCCTCACTACTGACCACAAGCCGCTCTTGGCGATCCTGGGCCCGAAGTCAGCAATTCCCACTTTAGCTGCTCTGAGGATGCAACGGTGGGCACTAATACTCATGGCCTACAACTACGACATTGAGTATCGCAAATCGGCGGATCATGCAAACGCAGACGCTTTTTCCAGGCTGCCGAGGCCAGACAAAGACAAAACAGCTGAAGAAAACAGCATCTTCTACTTCTCTGTAGTGGATGACCTGCCAGTGCATGCCAGGGACATAGCACACAGCACACGGAAGGATCCAGTATTGAGCAAAGTCAGAGAGTTCACTTTAAATGGGTGGCCCAACAGCGTTGATGATGAGACTCTCAGACCATTCTTCATCCGGAGAACTGAACTGTCTGAAGAGCAAGGATGTGTACTGTGGGGAATGAGGGTCATCGTGCCACCCGCACATAGGGCGAAGCTGCTAAGTGACCTACACACCGGACATCCGGGTATCTGCCGCATGAAAGCACTGGCCAGGTCATATGTGTGGTGGCCCCACTTGGACAGTGACGTTGAAGAAACCGTACAGAGCTGTGGGGCGTGCCAGTCAGTGAGAAAGCTGCCAGCGGTGGCCCCGTTGCACTCTTGGAGGTGGCCGGAACGTGTTTGGCAGAGAGTACACATAGACTTTTGTGAGAAAGACAAGCAGTACTTCCTAGTACTTGTCGACAGTCACTCTAAATGGCTGGAGGTCATGCCTATGAAAACCACCACATCGGCAAAGACCATTGATGTTCTACGCAACCTGTTTGCTTCTCAAGGTCTCCCGGAGGAGGTGGTAAGCGACAACGGACCTCAATTCACTTCCTGTGAGTTCAAACAGTTCCTGAGGAGCAACGGTATCAAGCAGACACTGGTACCAGCTTATCATCCTGCGTCGAACGGCGCCGCTGAAAGGTCGGTGCAGACAGTCAAAGCTGCACTCCTGAAGCAAGTTCTTGGAGAAGAGTCTCATCAGTTGACATTGCAACATAGGCTGGCTAATTTCCTGTTGATGTACAGGAGCACACCCCACGCAGTGACAGGGGTTTCGCCAGCGGAGTTGTTCTTGAAACGTCAACTGAGGACCAGGTTCAGCTTGCTTAAACCGAGCCTGGCGAGAACTGTTGAGGAAAAGCAGCTCCAACAGAAGGTTCACCATGACAAGGCCACAACCAAATTGAGACACCTGTCCCCGGGTGATTTGGTTCGTGTGAGAAATTTTCGTGAGGGGAAGGAGAAGTGGTTGAGAGCCACAGTGGTGAAGCGCCTTGGACCAGTCACGTACCTGATCAATGATGGGTGCAGAGAGCGCTCCGTTCATATCGATCACCTATTACACTCTAAGGAAGCGGATCTGCAACACATAAACTCCAGAGACCACACAACGCACCCCAGAGACTTCAATGAGCCGTTCACCAGCCAAGTCTCTACTCTGCCTCAGTGGAACTGTGAGTCTACTCCTGGGCTGACACACACGCCGCGGATGACTCCAGGGACACCTGCAAGGACACCTGGTAGCAGCGACAGCCCTACACAGCCGCCGCAGAGCCCTGTCAAGCCCAGCACTCCGCAGCAGAGCCCTGTCAAGCCCAGCACTCCTGCCATGCACCGCTACCCGGACCGGGTGCGCATGAAGACACGCAAGTACAATGATTAGTTAGGGAAACCAAGTCAAGGGCAGAATAATCCCTTTTTGGCTTGGTATACAAGGGTGGAGCAGTCTACCTCTCCCTTTCCAGTTAGGGTCAACAAAGACTCTTTTTGCTTAAAGACATTCCCTTCTTAGTAAAGATAATTAATGGGAAGTTAAGTTGTTTGACAGTAAATTGTTGTTGTTGTTTGAGTTGATTTGTAAACAAGAACTTAAAGGGAGTTTTCATATATAGGGGAGGACTGTAATGTATTGGCTTAAATACATCTTATGCTATACCAGGGCTCCCCCTGTTGACAAATGTTGATGGTGCATTCCAGCACTACTGCGCATGTGCACCAACCTATGTATGCTCCCGCTTGTATTCATTCAGTAAATAACCCGGCATCTGAACAGAAGCACTGTGTCCGTGTCCATTCATAAATACCAGTCTACTACCGAACCCGATATATTACAATGATAATGTCCTGTAGTAGGTCTACTATCTGTCTCTGAATGATAGCCAAAGCCATGCAAATGGTGTTTTCTTTACAAGAGTTTTAACTTTGACTTCAGCTCCATAAGCTGTAGTTGCAATATTCACTCAATCTAATTAACCAATACATCATTATTTTTGCTATGATTCCTTGCTTTCAACCTTTCATATTTTTGCCTTTGAATTATTGAAAGGCAGACTAGAGTGACATACATTTCTCACATGGCATAAGTCTTGTATAAAATATAAAGATCGGATCGGGAAAAGTCGGTATCGGCATGTCTCGAAATCAAATGATTGGAATCGGATCGGGAGCAAAAAAAACGTGATCGGGACATCCCTAGTTATGACTAATGATAGTCAGAGTGAGGCCGGTTATGCAATACCCGTTGTACCTGTTGTCAGTAGCGGTGCACGATTAATTATGACCGATATCCGATCTCTGATTATTTGTAAGGTCATATCTGCCGATACCGATTCTGACCGATTCCGATATTATACAGAGGACCACAATGGAAACAAGCCTGTTAATAAATTATTCAATTCATAAATAAATAGCTTACAGTATACTCTTTTCCAAGTCTGTTTTCAAAACAGAATGACTACTGAATGAGATGAGTACACAAATTAAATGAGGAAAAATCACATTTGATTTGGCGTTTGTTCTAGACTAGAGGTACTAGACACTTTTGATTTATATTAATTCATTGATGATTTTTTACATTTTTCTTCTTCTTCTTTTTTTGCTGGTGAAAACCGGTTAAATAATCAGGATTATTTTGAGACCGATCCGATACCAATATGGCCGATTCCGATTATGCTACCGATTATATTGTGCATATAGTTGTCAGTACTTAATGCAGATTATGATAGTACTTGGAGCACAACTCAATCTACAGTATTGTGGAATTATATGTTAATTATGAACATCATACTATATATGCGCGCAATCTCTGTGACTGTAGTTCACGTATCTTTAGAACTATCTGACCGATCGACTTCAAACTCGGTATGCGCATTGATGAGGACCCGTGGGAGTGCTCTGCCTGGTGTCATGTTGGTTAGATAGGCGGTTGTCCAGGGGGACTGCCAATAATTCCGACATCCAATTATTCCGACTACGTGGCTTTGTGTGCGGTAAGGTTAGTAGCTAATGGGGCGAGTCTGACCAACTGTTGGAATAACAGTCAGAACAATAACACAGCACTGTTGTCCTGAACATCAGAAGAAACACCAAACATTGGTCAGATCGGCCGTTACAATTTATAATTTAGCTTAATGCTCCAAAGCAACTTAACTTACTTACTATACTGTAAGTCTGGATAAAGAGCGTCTGCTAAATGCCTAAATTGTAACAGCTAATCTGTCCAATAGTTTTGGTGTTTCTTCTGATGTTCTCTTTGGATACTCGTTGGAATACCAAAATTGTGGAAGATCAAACAACACATAGATTCTGGGGGCATATATGGGACTTCAACAACAGTGGTGAGTCTCCCCCATGAAATAATGTAGTACAAGAGGAAATAATTATTAATTAATTAATTATTTTTAGTATTTGAACATGCTGAATTTAACTCAATTCAACAAAATCATATCACATATAGATTTTAATGGCCGTGGGATATGGCCCTCTGCATCCGTTACATGGTTATGCACCGTGCCGCATAGTGTATAGCATTGCTCTGTATTCCTCCCCTGTCTCTCCTTCCCGCCACTCTATCATTTTCTGCCGGTTTGAAGTCACCAATCACCTCATTTGCCAATCAGCCGTTATTGTTCTCCTACTATGTAAATTATACTGTATATGCTCTGCCTTGGGACAGGTAAGACAGAGGCCTCTATATATAGGCACCACGTAGGTAGAACCAGGCACACTAGGTAAGGGGTGTTTGCCACCAATGTATTTTTGAACTAACTTTTGGTTAGAGTAGTTAGGTAGGCAGGCTTTTGTTTTGTAATTACGAGTTAGTTAGTCTGTCTTTTGTTTCCCTAGCTATTATTTTGGCAACACCGTGTCCCTTAATTGTTTGATTGTATGCCTGTGCATACCTACAGTTTTGTAAATATTATAAATATCTACCCATCTAAAAAGAGTAAAATGCACTTCACCTTTTTGACCTGAAACTGTGTTGTCTCCTTTATTTGCACATACGTATAAAAATGTTTATGTTACAAACTTATCCCTGGACCCACAAGGGTTTGGTAACAGTTGCGCTACACCTGCACGATTAGTAACACTCCAAGCTCTATAAGGACTAACTCATCATGGCCATGGCCTGTTAATCTGTGTTCCTGATTCTGAAAGAAGACAGTGCCTGAATCTATCTATTATCTACTGAGATTTACTTTGCCTCTGACAGCCTGCCTCTCACAGTGCGTTTTAACAGCGGGCGAGCATCGGCCGACACATCGCCCAATCGCCCGTTATCGCCCGAAAAGTTGAATTATTTGTATATTTTCGGGCAACGTTTCTCCGCCCACTTTTCGACCATCGCCTGTTCGCCTGCTATCGCCGATAGTCACCGTGTCCCATAGACACATAATGCACTTCCGGAAAATTTGTCTGGCTGTCGCTGGCTGTTAAAACGTACTGTCAGAAGAACAACGCTACTCTCACATTAAGGTGTGAAAAAGAACCCTTGTTCCCCACACAGAATCTCTTGTCCACAGCACAGACCTCCGAGCTACCACTGCTTACAAGAGCCGACTGTGTATTCCAGCAAGGACCAAAAGCTCCCACCAGCACCAGATCCAAGTATACTGTGCATAATATCTGACTGCTGTCCAAACATCATAATGCCTGGCCTCCTGACAATCTTCCCGGGCACCCAGTAAGCACTGCATGCAAGTCAGCAGTATAGTTTCTTCGTCATGGCAATTTGATGCATTAGTTGTCGAACCTGGGCAATATACGTTATTATCTCTGCCAGGCCTGAAAGGCAGTGCCAGAGATTATTTTTCCACACATGTCTGTCTGTCTGTGTTCAGGGTAAAAAAACAACAACTAAAAAACGCTGGCAATTGGTGATGTTTGAACTCTGGCAGTTAATGAGTTTTAATGAGAAGTGAGAACTACTACATTTCTAGTGGCGGATATGCTTGTCGCCTGGTCTGTAAAAGCAATTTTACTTCTGACCACAGGAGGCACCACTTTCCCTGCAGCTTCCTCGGTCCCGACGGCTGCAACTCTCACAACTTTCCAAATTGTCTAGTAGTTTGTATTACTTTCATAGACTGGCATTATTGGCTGCCTGTTCTAACCTAATTATTTTTTGTGTCATTTTGAATAGGGTTCGCTGTACATTTCTGTCCTGATTTGAGGTCCCATTCTGGCCTTGTACAAATATAACTGAAGACATTCAATACCAGCATCCCTTATCATAGCCTTTCCCCTCTTTCCCTGTAATCCCTTTATTACATGCACACAATAAGAAAACACTGCCATAACATGCTCATCATAAACAAAACGATGGAGGGAGGCAGGGACTTGCCTCCTTGTCTGATATTTGTGCTGCTGTGCGTGCCTCTCTCTACATGTTTCCACATCGAAAAATATGTTATTTCATGGCTAGTTTATTCATTCACTCATCTATTTTTCAGTCAGTTAATACATCTTTCCAATTTCCTGTTTTTGTCATTATCATTTGCATTTATCTATTTTACATGTGCTGTTGTGTTTCTTTGGAATTGGAATGTTCAATAAAGTAGTCACTGATAAAGTCTGTCATTTGTATTTCTGTTGATGTGAATTACCGCATCATGGAATCCAAATCCATAGGGAGAAATGTCCATTTCATACGCTATACCCATATCCATACAGCAATTTGTAACATTGAATTAAATTTTTTCTAATCTTTGAAGACATTTCACTGGCTACAGCTGCTGCACATTTTTACATGCAAACTTATTTTAATGAGGATTTCCTGACAGGCCAAAGTGACCTAATGATCTCATTGTGAAACTGTAGAACTTCAAACAGCAGATGCATTCCATCAATTATTTATGCGTCGCGTTGTTAGAAATCACAAAGTAGATGTGGACTACTGCCGCAATGCTATTCTGCACTTTATCAACCTTATGGATTACACAGCTCAACAATGTAAATAAAAACAGAAAGAAAGAAAATAAAGGCATTCTCTTAGATAAACTGTCAAAGTCCTGTGGCCTCACATTTGACGTGTCTTTTTAGTAGGACTCACAAATGTTTAATCTAGGCAACAAAGCAGTAGCAGTATCTTCTGTAGCTGTTGGCCATGGCCACTACACCAGTGCATAACATACTTTAGTTGTTTGCATTTCATAATTCCAACCGATCCCTTTCTAGTCGATGAATAATGGATTTCTCTTCTGTCTCTTTCTCCTCCCAGTTTGTAGTATGCAAGGTATATTTTACAGTAGATTCACT
Source organism: Electrona antarctica (assembly GCF_951216825.1). Taxonomy (NCBI): domain Eukaryota; kingdom Metazoa; phylum Chordata; class Actinopteri; order Myctophiformes; family Myctophidae; genus Electrona; species Electrona antarctica. The sequence continues at coordinate 46,863,691 of NC_136808.1, read as the reverse complement.
TCCTTTCTGTATAATGCAGATGCGAGCCAAGAGAGAACTCAACAAACCATTCTCACAGCCATAGAGATATCTTACTTCAAAGACCTGCACAAACGATGTGCCTAATAATGGAGTAAACCACCTCATGACTAGAAGTCAGAATAATGAGAAGATGCTCCACCATCTCTGTTCTGACCTTCATCATGCCGTTGAAGCTCATCATCACATAGTGACAGAAACGGTATATCCACAGTATCATCTGGACTGCAATATCCTCTCATTAGACTTCATGGGCGACATGACCGCACTGCTGTCAACCTTTCGTAGGCATTTATCAAATGCCTGCTGGTAAAAAAAAAAGCTCTACAACAGTAGTAGTTGTTTTCTTCCTTGGTGTCCTCCCTTCTTACATCTGACACAAGCATCTGACTCATGGTCCCCCTGTATGTGATATTTGGCACCTGGACCCCAGTTTGAGAAACACTGCTCTACAAAACATTGAGTGGAAACAAATACATTTTAAAGCAAGATAGTAGATGGATGGATGGATGGATGGATGGATTGAATGATGGATGGATACCTTTATTTGTGATACTGTGGGGGAATTTCAGTATGAAGGTATACATGTGTAGAGTTAGAAAATATGTGATAGCATTTCACCAGTGGTAGCTTAGCTTTATGGGTGCATCAAGCATTTTATTTCATAACAATACCCGAAAATGTGATGGGTCATTCATTATGAACAAAATACTAAATTGGCATTCAGCGTCTTGCTCAAGGAGCCAAGCATGCTATTTCTGAGTGTCGAGGGGTTAGGTTAACACAATATGATTCATTCATCCTCAATCAGCCCTGGGCTGAATTATGTTTTATTTCTGAGTATTGCTTACCTCGCTATGAAGTCAATCGATAATCCCTCGCGTTCATATTTTAAACGAGAGGCATGTTGAAGTCAGAAATGAAGAGCTTAGTATATCCTTCTGGTCAAAACCACGGAGAGCTCCCTAGATTAGGAGATACGAGCCTTTCTTTCTGAGCGGTAAACAGGGAAGTGAACGGCAGCGCACATCAGAGTACAAACACTTTGCTGGCAGGGAACTTCACAGGCTACCCTGATGTGCCGATGAGCTTACAGATATTGAATGTAGTTGCAAAAGATACACATTATATTTTATATTATACTATTATTACAAATAACAGTGCTTGTGATGTTTGTGACAGTTATTTTAAGTGAATCATGAACGTTCATCAAGTTGTTTCTATTTGTTGTTTTCTCATTTCTCACCTTAACCTGATCTTAACATGCGAGATTGACCCGATATAAAATAAATAGCAAATATACACAATACAAATTCCAAAAAGAAAAAAGTTAAATCTTCACCATGGCGCTCAGTGGCCAACGAGTTTGGGCAACCAAGCTAAAATTGTTCTAGGTCTCCAAATACAAATCAACAAACAACAAAAACTTCATATTTTATGAAACAACATTTCTAGTATAGTATTGTAATGGTGAACAGAAAGTTATCGTATCCACATGTACACTGTACACTTGCACTATATTTGGTTTATTGAATTTCATAAAACATTTCCTTTGAATTTATGTTCTAAGGTGGTTTTACATATTGTACTGTATGCAAAAAAAACAACCACGCAGGGTTACTGTGTCCTCACCGGGTCCCGCCCCCAAACAGATAAAGTGTCCATTACAATGCCATTCATATTAAAGTGTCAATTTCAATCAGTGCAATGCGAAAGAAAAGTGCTAGTGTTCACAGTGCAATCAGTACAATAACCACACCCTAAACGTGTCATTAGATGTCAGAGTCCCTTGATACATCTATTTATTCCAAGTTATGTTGGTTGACCTGGCAGAGTGACTATTGTGTGTCTCGTTGTAAACCTTCAAAGCGACTGGCACAAAGGACATGCCAACTAAGTCTCATACAGTTCCACCCCTGGTGTCTATTCCTCTCCTGCTCAGATGCCCACTGTACTGTATAATATCTAGGTGGAGGGGGTGGGAAGGGTTCTCTATAATGGCATCCAGCTTCCTCAATGTACGTACCTTCTGGCACGTACACTGCAAGATTTTTGCTCTGATTATGCTGTCGGGGCACTTTTTGCCCCCCCCCCCCCCCATCTGACGCAAGATCGGGCTTTGGTCGCCATTTTTGCTTGCTGTGTGTGAAAGGCTCTGTGAGAAGATCCGGCCACGATAAAAGCGATCGGCGATGCCTTCCCGAGCCTAAAGCAATGAAGTAGATGGATGGATGCCTTCCAGATATATACAGGTTTGATATTTGGCTCTGTCGCAGACTGCAAATCATACAATGTGAAAGGGGCTGCGATCAGCTCTGCAAGCCTTGTGCAGCAGTTTCAACCAATGAGAGAACAGGTCCAGGTGGTTGGGGGAGTGTCGCTGGACCCATGTCCAGCGATACTGGGATGCTGGGGTCAGAGGTGAGGGGCTACATTAGCATCAAAACCCGAAAACAAACGGCGGAAAGTGAAACTTTCCAGCCTGGACAAAAATGTTACAAAACAGAATGAGATAATGTTAGTGAGCGTGCGAGGAGTGTGGCTGCACACAAAGAGACATTGTTTGTTTATGCTGCGACAAGCTTCACACGTGGATTAACACACACACAAGAGAGAGAGAGAGAGAGAGAGAGAGAGGTGGGGAGAGGGAGAGAGGGGACAGAGGGAGACAGAGATAAAGAGAGCGTCAATCCGCTCCGCTGTAGGCTATCCAGTAGGGGAAATAATGTTCTCCTCTGATTGAATGTAAACATAATATTAATTCATATCTTGCTACACGATGCAGGACTTTGCGGGGCCTGTTCCCGACCGCAGGTATCGTATTTAAATACCGCCCACGCCCACAAGATTTGCGTTGGGACCTGCGGGTACAACCCGCTGCTGTTGCAGGGCTCTCTGAGATGAGTCCTGTGAAATGTCCTGCAGTGTGCGATCAATCGTGTAGTGTAAAAAACGATATTATGACAGCCGAATTCAAAAAGAGACTTGTGTATTGTGAAATACTTAACGATCTGATGACTTTAAAGGTCCTACCGTGTGTATGGGCCATTAGCCACCTCCTCCAGTAGCACGAGGCTACCACGACGCATCCGCGCACCTTCCTCACCAGCCTGTTTAGGTTGAGAGATGAGATGAGATAAGATTTACTTTATAAATCCCGAAGGGAAATTGAGACGTTACAGCAGAATAATGTGACACACATAAAACTAAAGCTACTGGATAAACAGAAAAACACACAAGACTAGGGCCAATATAGGACAGTATGCATTTGGGGAGACGTTTTTTTTTTTTTTTTTTTTTTAAGATATTTTTTTGCGGCTTACGCCTTTTATTGGTTTTTGAAGGGACAGACAGTAGGCTGACAGGAAACGGGAGAGAGATGGGGGAAGACATGCAGTAAAGGCCGTGTCGGGCTCGGGAGTCGAACCCGCGGCACACTGCGACTGGATTACCAGTCGGGTGCCCAGACGGTTACGCCACCGCCTGGGCGGGGAGACGGTTTCTTATATAGATTCTGATGGCAGTTGGCATGAAAGAGAGTGTGTACCGCTCCGTATGCATCCATGGGGGGGAAGGTGAGCCTTCGGCTGAAGGTGCTCACCCTATCCTGTAGCACGCCATAAAAAGGATGGTTGTTAGTGAAGTATCAAAGGGAAATTTATGGACCAGAGGTTTCAGATAATGGAGAACTCCTTCATTTGCTCTGTACGGTAAAATCCTAGGACTTTTGGATGATGCAAGTAAAGACACTCAGCTTCAGCTAAGGCAAGACACAAACACGGCTTGGACAAAATCAACAAGAGCTGACTTCCTTGCAAATGGAAATTCTGGTGCTTCCAGTTTGGCCTGTTGCCCCAGATGATGTAGGCACTAATCGTCTATAATTTATCTACCCACCCCCCCCTTCGCCTCTCTCTCTCGGCTCCCTCTCTCTCTCCCCGTCTCTCTCCCCCTTCTATCTCCCCCCACTCTCTCTCCCTCTCTTTCTCCCCCTTCCGTCCTCACATTTTGTGGACGCAAAATCTAAAACGATTAGTTAGATGATAGCCTATGACTTGTGACTTTGACCTTTCATTCATGAAATATTGGAAGATACCTTTTTACCATGATTTTGAAACCTTCTTTTGTGTTTGCTTGTATTATATATCCTGGTAATGAATTCCACCCTACAACAGCTCTATACATAACAGTTCTCTGTATAACTGATGTCCTCACTCTAGGTAAATTGAACCTTCCTTCAATTGCATGTCTTGTTTGATATTCATGATTAGCAGAATGTCTTATTAAACTTTTATATTATATTTCTGGAGACTGTGTGACTTGTATGTTTCTGATGGAAATTTACTAAGCAATAAGTGGACATTTGACTAACAGTCAGCCATTTTAATCTATCATGCATATCTTTAACATTAGTTCTGTAGGAACAATTTAATGCACAACGTGCTGCTTTATTTTGAACAATTTGTAATTTCTTTACATCCGTAATTGAGGCACTTGGATTTGGTCAAGTTTACCAAATGACAAAACAGTAATCAAGCTGTGACAGGACTAAAGCATTTAGGACCTGCTTAATGACATCTGGTGGCAGACCTCTAGAAATTCTTCTAGTGACTGATACAGCCCTTCCCATTTTACTGACAGTGTTGTCAACATGATGTGACCATGATAAAGTGTTATTGAAGGTAATACCTAAACGTTTTGTCTTATTTACTTGGTCAATGGGAATATTGTTTATATTTAAATTCAACTTTGGTTCAGATCTCATCTGGTGCTTTGTTCCCATTAGTATAGACTTTGTCTTACCAACATTGAGTACAAGTTTATTACTCTTCACCCAGTCCACTATTGACTTTAATAGAAAATAGAATTTATCTCATCTGTAGTTGATCCCGATGCATATATGGTTGAGTCGTCTGCATACATTGAGATTTGAGCTTTTTGTAGTACTAAAAGTAGATAATTTATAAAAATAGAAAACAATAGAGGCCCCAAGCAACTTCCCTGAGGGACTCCGCAATTAACATGACTGACCTTAGACAAACTTCCATTAAAGAAAACAGTTTGCTTTCTGTCGCTTAAGTAACTCTCCATCCATCTTAATGCAGTTACAGTAAATCCATATTGTTTAAGCTTTTCTAATAACAAAGGATGATCAATCAAATCAAACGCTGCACTAAAATCAAGTAAAACAGCCGCCACCAGTCTTCCATTATCAATATCACATTGCCAATCATCAGTCATCTGTGTCAATGCCGTACATGTCGAGTGGCCAGGCCTGTAGGCATGTTGATAGTCTGTATTTAAACCATTTACATAAAAATAAAGTTGAATCTGTTGAAATATAATAATAATTCTTTCCATTACCTTTCCTAACGCCGGTAACAAGCTAATAGGGCGACTGTTTGTGCCAGAAAATGGTGCAGCTGTATTTTCTGCAAGAGGAATAGTTTTAGCTATTTTCCAAGCATCAGGACAGATACATCTCTCAATACTCAAGTTAATAATATGACAAACAGGGACAGAAATTAAATTGGATACCAAACTAATACATTTTATATCTACTGTATATTGTCAACACCTGGTGGTCTGTCTTTGTTAAGCAGACACTCAACTTCATTAATAGTTACATTTGTTATTTTAATATCTACAGTCCTTGTTGTCCATTGAATTGTTAATTAATGTAGTTGATGGCTACAAGCTCGTAGCGCTCCACTCGGTGGCGCGCTATGAGCTTGTAGATCTGCTATTTTTCAATAGCTAAACATACATAACATATATGTTATGTATGTTATATAACATAATGCTTAAAACACCAAAAGGGGTTCCCGCCCAGAATGGGTTAAAACATTTTCAGGCTTGCTACACTCTTGTGGTATAATGTAAGGTAGAAATGAAATTCATATTGAAAGAAACATATTGCACTTTGTAGAGTGCATTCTGTTTTATGGCAACAAACTTAATCTGCAGTGTCACATTTACCGGCCCCTACAATATTTCAGGATGCTGCAAGCTGTATCCTCCCACTTCAACATCTCTTTCCATCCTCTCCCACAGTCCATCCATCCATCCATTCATCCATCTTCAACCGCTTATCCGGAGTCGAGTCGCGGGGGCAACAGCTCCACCAGAGAGCTCCAGACATTCCTCTCCAGAGAAACATTAGTAACTTCGTCCTGGGGGATCCCGGTGTGTTCCAAGGCCAGTGAGTCAATGTAATCCCTCCATCTGCGCCTTGGTCTGCCCCGGGGTCTCCTCCCAGTGGGATGTGCATAGAGGACCTCCCTAGTGAGACGCCCGAGAGGCATCCTATAACCAGATGCCCGGACCACCTAAGCTGGCTCCTTTCCAGGCGAAGACCTTATTCTTTCGGTCATGACCCACACTTCATGACCATAGGTGAGAGTAGGAACACTTCATGACCATAGGTCAGAGTAGGAACACTTCATGACCATAGGTGAGAGTAGGAACACTTCATGACCATAGGTCAGAGTAGGAACACTTCATGACCATAGGTGAGAGTAGGAACACTTCATGACCATAGGTGAGAGTTGGAACACTTCATGACCATAGGTGAGAGTAGGAACACTTCATGACCATAGGTGAGAGTAGGAACACTTCATGACCACAGGTGAGAGTAGGAACACTTCATGACCATAGGTGAGAGTAGGAACACTTCATGACCATAGGTGAGAGTAGGAACACTTCATGACCATAGGTGACAGTAGGAACACTTCATGACCATAGGTGAGAGTAGGAACGAAGATTGCTCGGTAGACAGAGAGCTTTGCCTTCTGGCTCCCACAGTCAAGTAACATTTTTCTGCAGCTACTTCTAATTTGTGAGAGAGAGAGTTTTAGTATTTAGTTGAGGACGTCCACTTCACTCTCAAGCAGATAGGATTCACATCTGTTGGATCAGGTGTGCTAATTGAAGACTATTTTCAAGTGTTCCCTAAAGGGACATCAGAAAGAGAAGTTTAGGGACTTGCATTCTTGAGTGGCAACTTTTGTAGAGAAGGCAAGATTACCAGAGGAATATGATGAATATGATGTTTGTCGCAGAGGTTAAGCATTAAGCAAATAGTAGCCTGGAGCTCACCTATGCTTTCTATGGCATAGGCAGCTCCCGGCAGGATCCGCCGGCAGAAACTGTGCGCAGCTGCTGGATATGAGACTAATTAATTAGAGCGACAGAGAGAAAGAGGAGTGTGTGTGTGTACGGGTGTGCGTGTGTGCGTCAATTTAACAAAGGTGCAGACGATCAGAAATCAGCAGAGAGTGATCGACGTTTGCGCTACTCTATGCCGAATTGAAGTGGACTCGGACCCAGACTTTTTTTTTCTCCCTGGAAATAAAAACGTCTGGGTTTCCGAGGCTAAGCAAATAGAGACTATTACTTCATTAATTGAATGCTAATGGCTTCTTTTTCCCCAAGCTCCCTGGATGGCGCTGTTCGCTAACCTATTGGTTTCGGGGGTTCCCAGGACACCACGTGACACGTTGATCACATGACCGGAAGAAATCACACCCGTGTGAAGTGAGTGGTGCAACTCCGTGTTGGGGTCCCCGGGGGTCCCCGGAACTTCCAGACCCACATGAACGAGCCCAGGGTGCCGGCCCGGTTCCGGCGAGCCGCCCGAGTCCGAAACGGTTGAGAAATGACAGAGTTAGCGTGTGGGGGTCCCCAGGGTGTCCCTCTACTGTATTGTACTGTACTGTCACTGTACTGTACTGTCACACCCAAAATTAATACGGTATATAAAATTCATATGTGTGTTTGTATTAGGCTGCACAACAGTGACACTTGGTGATGAAACCAACCACGCTATTTTCGTGCTCGGACACAGCCAGGCACACAGGGACACAGCCAGGCACACAGGGACACAGCCAGGCAGAGACACACAAAGTTCTGTATAGGAGTGGTTGCACCACTCAAAAACCTGCTTTCTCAAGCTTGCAGTAGCCAGTGGAAAGACACCACATTGCTATGGGAATCCACACCAGAGCCTGTAGCTTTCAAACGGATTGTCACATATTTGAAATATATCATTTCAAAGGTAGGTGAAAAACGCTTTGAATCCTAGCAGTAATGGAACAGTTCATTCCTACTTAGCCGAACTGATGACTCTCTGACTTCTTGATGCCTCTCTGTTCAGCTTCCCCCCATTCTAGAGCCCTGTTGTTTACCAGCCCCCCCCCCACACACACACACACACACACACACACACACTAGATTACAAAGAGATGTTGGTGTGCTATATTTATTCAACCTCCCCCCAAAATGAATGTGCCCCCTTCAAATATCACTAGGTGTGTTTAAAGGCAGCTGAAAAATCTGCATGATAAATGTGAAACATTAGCAGTATCTCAGTAAAATCCACTGGGCAAGCTTAACATCTACCTGGAAATCAAGGCACTCAACTTGTATTAGGACACCATTGAAAGCTTCCTACTGTAGTGTAAACACTATCTATTTAAATATATCTAGTATACGCTTTGGGGATGCACTAGGATGGTATTTCATCCACCAGTCCCTCCAATGTAACCCAAATCTAATATCCTGGTGTTGGAAGCACTAATACATGTCGGGTTTGTTTAGGAGCATCGGGAGAGTTGTTGTTTGTCTGCCAATATTGTTGCAGCAGAGCACATTCAACTACAACTCAGATCTGTGCGTGATGCTGTAATGGAAACTATGTATTGTGTCTCTTTCAGACGCTGCAATGTCATGATCTCTCTTCTTTATTCTTGCAGGATGTTTGACACCTTATAACAATTTATATTCCATTGTATCTACAGTAGCTTCAGTGCAAAGATCACTGTTCAGTTTGCGACGGGGTGCTTTCCTTTAGCTGTGATATTTGTAACTGTCAATCACAAACTATGCAGGCCAGGGACTTTTGATTGATTGAAATATTTATTAACAGTTTGCAGAATTACAGTACATTTCAAGCACAAACTCAATACAAAGACTGTTAACTGTGAGTGGACGACCCAATAAAGCATTACACTTGTTTACAAGAGGGTCCACCTTGTTCAAATCATCAAAACATTTAGAGACGTACAAATATACACTTCTATATAGCCAAAGAACAGAACAGGAATTCATCATAAAGGAGGTAAAAAAGGGAAAAGAAACATATACAGTGAGGGGAAAAAGGGGTGGGGGGGGGATTCAGATTTTACGGGGGCCAGTTTCGAATTGCAGCCGTCCGTAGGTGCCCTTTGAGAGCGGTTTTGAAGGAGTCAAGGGATTCACATGTCTTAATGACTGTTGGTAGGGCGTTCCACATTTTGGTGGCATAGGAGCGGAAATAATTTAGTCCCTTGTTTGTGCTGAATCTGGGTTGCACAGTGTTGCCCCAGTATGCCACAGTCCTGCTTATAGCTGATGTTCTTTAACAATATCAATTGTTGAGAGACACTCTAATTATGTGCGAGATAAAGGTTTCACAATTACCCCAATTGCAAACAATAATCAGGTTGGACTTCAACAGTTTTCAGCAATTACATATTTCTTCACGGTTATATTTTCAGCAAGTCTACTTTGTCTTTAGTTCAATGTTGATTTTGTAAACGCCATTGACAATGAAGGGACAATTTACGTCATAATGTGTCATTTACGTCATAATTGTCTCTTTATTGTTTTAATGGCGTTTAATGTTGTGTTTGCACCGTTTGTTTTATACATCACCATTACATCACCTAATCAACATGAGTTAGACTTTAATATATTGGCGCCCCTCACTTCACACGGGTGTGATTTTTTACTAAGAGACAAGGAGCAGAGAGACAGCACAGCTGAGAGAGAGAGTGTGGGGGGGTTTGAACTCAGACTGGCTGCAGGAAGGACTGCATGCAACCTTATTGATATAGCCGTAGTCAGTTTGGACTCATGCACATGCCTTAAGCTTGATAGATAAAGGAGAGTCCTTGCTTGACCTTTGATGGTTTTCACACCAAAGTTATCTTATCTCCTGGCCTATCATTCCCTCCAAGTTTCAAGGACATCCACCATAATGTTTTTGAGCCGCGCTAGCCGCAAAGCATGGCTTTGTGTGTGCCCCCCGCCCCCCGTCCCCGTCCCCCACTTTGATGTAGTGGTGCCACAGTATACACTATGACGTCGTAGTGGATGCCACCGTAAAAAGCCATGTGTGATGACTTCATCATCAGGGTGAAAAAAGGTAACGCACATCCTCCATTGGTGCTGAGCCAAAACTGTAGAAACAGTACACAATAAAAAGAAAGCAGGGACTAGCAACTCACTTTAAGATGCTCCAAACTTTATTTAGCGCCAGGCAGGCAGAAATACGACGTTTCGACCTTACGGTCTTCATCAAGTATGACACTTACTTGATAAAGACTGTAAGGTCAAAACGTCGTATTTCTGCCTGCCTGTCGCTAAATAAAGTTTGGAGCATCTTAAAGTGAGTTGCGAGCCCCTGCTTTCTTTTTATGACTTCATCATCATATAATGGGCGACTGTGGCTCAAGAGGTAGAGCAGGTTGTCCAATGATCCATGGGTCGGCGGTTCGAATCCCGGCTCCTCCTGTCTACATGTCGAAGTGTCCTTGGGCAAGACACTGAACCCCAAATTGCTCCCGATGTGCTGGTTGGTACCTTGCATGGCTTCCGCTGCAATCGGTGTATGAATGTGTGTGTGAATGGGTGAATGTAATGCACAATCTATGTAAAGCGCCTTGGATAAAGGCGCTATATAAATGCACCATTTACCGTTTCATATAATACATGTCATCACGATAAAAGGTGCCGCTCACTTCACACGAGTGTGATTGTTTATTTTGACCGTGACCTTGATTCTGACCTAGTTCCATGACCTTTTAACGGACAGACAGACAGACAGACAGACAGACAGACAGACAGACAGACAGACAGACAGACAGACAGACAGACAGACAGACAGACAGACAGACAGACAGACAGACAGACAGACACATGCACACACATAAACATACATGCAGGCATGGTAATTAATGCAAAAACAGGCACTAAAGTGTCAAATAAACAAGATACTTTATGTTGCAGTTTAATTCACCTTTTATGAATCCATTGGGTGTATTCAATGGCACCTGTCTTTTAAAACCTGTGATCATGCTGAAAGTTGAAAGTTTAATAAAGAAAGAAAAATAGCGTCTGCAATGCAAATGGATATCTTGTTCAGTGTTTAATAAACGAAATGTAACATGGGGACAGTCTGCAAAACAGAAACATGTATTACTAATGAAACTGCTCTGCACGTGTGGGTGTGTGTGTGTGCGTGCGTGCGTGCGTGCGTGCGTGCGTGTGATTAGAGTTCTATTTGTAGTTACAGCTAACCTTGTGCTGCGTAGCAATGTTTGGTGACTGAGAAATAGCTCTCGTACAAAGACAGAAAAAAATGTAATGAATAAAGAAAATGTGATACAATCAACATTTCCCTAAATGACTCACCATGCAAGATGCAATAAAAATGATAAACTATGATGTAGACGGGGAGCAGGAGAAGGTGCAGAAGTGACTGGTTCATAATTGAAACACATGCATTCAATAGGGATACACAATAATAATAATAATAATAATAATAATAATAATAATAATAATAATAATAATAATAATAATAATAATAATGTGTATGCATAATTATGTTATTGCTGCTGAGGAAAAAGCTGTTTTATATAAATTCAAATAAATTCTAAATGACTTAGAAGGAACAACATGGGTTACCTTTTGATCATGTTGTTTCCCAGCATACTATTTTAACCACTTAAGCCATACCGTTCTGTCATATGATGAATAGCAGAAATAGACAATCTGCAAGCTCACAGCGCAATGAGCGCATCACGATAGACCCCTGGGAGTCAATTATGGTTTATGATAAATATTTCCACAGCATAATAATGTACTTATTTGGGAGCAGTTGTATTACCTGTCATAGAGGCTGTTGTATCTCAATATTTAATATTTGTATTGCCGCAATGTGACATGTTATGAGCTTGTACTTTAGATCAGCTATTTTCTTTATTAACATTTTTGTCTATAATGGAAAGTAAATTAAAAGTAAGAGCTTATGACTAAATAAGAATTGGATCCATTTGAATAGAGCGCCAAAGTCCTGACGTCACTCGCTCATCCCCTCACGGAAGTCATTTCTCTACATGGGCTCGTCTTAAAAGCGTCTCATATAAGAATTGTGGTCCAAAGATAAACTCGGCGAAACTGTCGGGGAGGTGTCTCTGTGTCGTTTAAGACCATCAGTCAGGACTATTTCATGTCTGTTTCTAGCGAAAATGTAACTAATTCAGCAGCAGTAACAATAGTGTTTTCTCTCAGTTGAATCATATCCATATGAGTGAAACGGCCTGGATGATTTGTTTATTTTTCAAACACAGTTCTTATATGAGGCGATCTAAAATCCCGGATTACAATTCAAATAAAAAGTACATGAACCAGTGGACTTAGCGCCCTCTGCCGATATTAACGTCAGCCTTTGGTGCTCTATTGTCTTCTTTTTCCATTTCCTGAAAAGACAGGTTTCCTACAGCGAAGATATCCTACAGTAGCCTAACATCCTATATTCATCCTGTTCATCCATTCCTGTCGTTTCATCTTCTTCTACCACACCAGTCTTGCATTTGTGCATTTCTCACCACATTATGCACACATTATAATGTACAGTATGCCATGGGAAATCAACTAAACTACATTTCATGCTTGAAAATTTCACATTTTCCGTACACTGTGTATTTGTACCTTATTGTGCAATAATTGTCCTATATTATTATAGAGGGTATAAAGTGAGTGGCAAAACAAGTGGCAAAGTGAGTTTAACACCGTTTAACGATTGATTGATTGATTGATTGATTGATTGATTGATTGATTAACAGTTTGCATAATTACAGTACATTTCAAGTACAACTCAATACAAAAACTGTTAACTGTGAGTGGACGACACCATAACGCATATTACACTTGTTTACAATAGGGCCCACCATTTTCAATTAATCAAAACATTAAGAGATGTACGAATATACACAACTATATAGTCAAAACAGGAAATCGCATAGATGAGGTAAAAAGGGAAAAGAAACATAAACAGTGAGGGGGAAAAGGGGTGGGAGATTTGGGGTTTAGAATTGCAGCCGTCCGTAGGTGCCCTTTGAGAGCGGTTTTGAAGGAGTCAAGGGATTTGCATGTCTTAATGACTGTTGGTAGGGCGTTCCACATTTTGGTGGCATAGGAGCGAAATTTATTTAGTCCCTTGTTTGTGCCGAATCTGTGTTGCACTTGGTTTGTTGAGCTCCCTCTGGTGTTGTGGGTGTGGACTTTGTTGACATTAAGGAAGAAAGGACAGGTACATGGGTATCTTGGTGGTGTAGTGAATCTTGTGGACCAGACCCATTGCAATATGCTGTACTCTGTCGTCAACCCTAAGCCATTCCAGCCTGTCAAAGTGGGAAGGGGTGAGGTGGGTTCGGGGAGTGAGGCCAAGTAGTAGCCTGACCAGTTTGTTTTGGGAAGTCTTGGAGCCTTGTTTTTAGGGCCTTAGAGGTGCTGTGGTACCAGGAGGTGCATGCATAGTCGAAGAAACCTTGTACGAGGGCTCTTGTTAGGGTCTTCAAGGTGTTTTTGTTGACCAGTGAGGAGATCCTTTATAGGAATCTTGTTCTTTGGTTGACCTTTTTGATTACGTTGGTGGCCATTTTATCACCAACGGTTTCTTCATCAGAAGAAAAAAAAGGCAGGATACAACACTTTTTGTTTTGTTTTTCTTCTTACAAATGATCGGCCCAAAACATTGTGTTTATTGTCATGATTTGTCACGAGTTGGCTTTGTCCGCGGCGTAAACGTCTTTAAATAAATACTTTTTGAAAAGCCTATGAGGAAAATGAATGGGGACTCACTTCTGGGTCTGTCGTCATCATGAAAGGGGGCGGGACTGCAACGCTCTATAGGGTAGGCTATAATGATTATAAATTATTTGTTGTCCTATGTATGTATGACTATGTATTGCACCCTGTCTGTCAGTCCACCCCTCTCCTCCGCCCGTCTGTGTGTGTCTGTCCATCATTCTGTCTGTATACAGCCACTCTCTGGCACCGTTGACTTGATCGCAACGGAACTGTGCACACACACTCCCTGGATCTCGGAGCAGGAACTCTCCCCCAAATCTTATCACTCGGGCCTGTTATAGCGCCACCAGGAGGCAGATTTTCGCTGTGACACTGCCACATAAATGTGTGAAGAAATGTATTTCCTGTCCTGGTATCATTATTGAAAGAAAATGAAACATGTTTGAATATCTAACCCCAAAATCTAGTGTACAGAAAATAATTTATATTTTGTTTTGTGTAGTTAAACCATGGTCATTCATTTTCTGTTGACAAGATTTGATCATATAGGGCAGTGTGGAAAAAGCATGTTAGCAATAGTTCCAGGAAGTGAGGCAACAGGACATAGGCGGACCATGACATAATGAGTAGTGGGGCCGGGAAGCTTTGATATCTGGAAGAAGAAAAGTTTGGTCAAGGAGCATTTCTGAGGGTTTAGCTCTGAATTCCATCAGAGGTTTTGTACAAAGGTTGCCAGACTGTTGCCTCTCACAATTTTCAAATGCTTCCGTCATACAGTCTGGAGAACGGAAGCTCTGATGAGCTCATGAGCAAGCGATACAGTGGAAGTGAAGCTTCCCCACTAAGCTAAATTATATAAAAATCATCGAAATCATCTAATCATATATATAGCTTGCTTCTTAGCAGAAATGGAAATAAAATAAATAAATAAAGATATTTTAAAGAAAATTGTGAACCGAAATGGCAGCTTCCTTGTTCGGATTCCGGGAGGTGTAGTTCCAGACTCAGAGACTATATATACTGTAGCATTCTGGGAGGTGTAGTTCCAGACTCAGAGACTCTATATACTGTAGCATTCTGGGAGATGTAGTTCCAGACTCAGAGACTCTATATGCTGTAGCATTCGGAGGTGTAGTTCCAGACTCAGAGACTCTATATACTGTAGCATTCTGGGAGGTGTAGTTCCAGACTCAGAGACTCTATATACTGTAGCATTCGGAGGTGTAGTTCCAGACAACTATTCCACAATCACTAGAGTCTCTGAGTCTGGATTCCAGACTCAGAGACTCTATAATCTATATACTGTAGCAGCTGCATTCTGGGAGGTGTAGTTCCAGACTCAGAGACTCTATATACTGTAGCATTCGGAGGTGTAGTTCCAGACTCTGGAACTACACCTCCGAATGCTACAGTATATAGAGTCTCTGAGTCTGGAACTACACCTCCCAGAATGCAGCTGCTACAGTATATAGAGTCTCTGAGTCTGGAATCCAGACTCAGAGACTCTAGTGATTGTGGAATAGTTGTCTGACCACAGCAGGAGAACCTGCTGTGGTCTGAGCTGACTTGAAGGTTGTTTGAGGAATATTTTTTTTCCCTTTTTGAGCAATGCATGTAATGCTGGGGCGGTATTATATAGTAGTATATACTATATAGTATAGTGGCTCAGGGGTAGAGTGGCCTGTAGAGCATCCGGATGGGAACCACAAGGTTCCCAGACCCAGTTCTCTCCCAGGCTCCTCCATGTTGAAGTGTCCTTGAGCTAGACGCTGAACCCCAAATTGCTCCCGATGTGCAGGTTGGTGCCTTGCATGGTGTATGAATGTGTTATGTGTGAATGGGTGAATGTAATGCACACCTATGTGAAGCACTTTGGATAATAGCGCTATATAATTGTACCGTTTACCATTTAACACAGAGCTGTTTCTGCTTGCAATATGTTTTGTGCAATATGCATCCTGAATGTTTAACAGACAGCAGGTCATGTTGCTTTTCTCTAAAATGCCACGAGCATTTAACATTGTGCAGCTGACACAAGGATATAAACAGGTTTACAGTACATTGATTCAGTTTGGGGTGAAAATGAAAATTCAATATTTAAATAACCTCATAAAATGAATTATAAGTGAATCGTGAATGGAATTGTCACTTAGTGGTGTGGTGAGGACACAAAAGCAGGACAGGCAGGCATCCATGGTTGGGTGTTTTAATAAAGGTGAACAGAACGGATATCACAAACTAACATGACACCAACAATGACCCTGTTGTGTATGGAACCACATCATCATGAAATATTCCATATTATTCAATGTTTATATATACTGTTGCAGTATGCAGTATACTGTGCATAGTGATGACTGCATGCAGGTGACTGCATGGTACTCTGGACTTGTGACTTGTGTCTGGTGAAACACCACAGGGCATGCCTGGTCTCCTCCATTCATTTATACAACGAGGTCAAAAGGGCTCATAGTCATATAGAACACTCAATAGGCTACAACCCAACAAGGACTGACTGCATGGGGAACAAGACTAATATGGAGATGTTCTTCTTCTTCTTCTTCTTCTTCTTCTTCTTCTTCTTCTTCTTCTTCTTCTTCTTCTTCTTCATAATATTATCTTCTTCACCTCTAGATACTTGTAAAAAGAGTTCACATCCAGTAAATCAGCTTCTTCTCCACTAATTGTTTTGACTTCTTTTGGAAAGGATATGAGATGATGCAGCAACATGATGGAATTTAAAGGCTACCGGTATGCAAATATTAAGGAGAGAGAGTATCGACTCATTTGTTATACTCTTGTGAAAAGTGGCATTTTCCACCCCTGAATGAAACTGTCACATTTGATATACTAACAGGGAGCCTAGTCTTTTCATTTTGGTTCTAGGCCTACATGAGCAGTGTTAGCTGTCCCTCATTTCTGTCATTTCTGACTAGAGAGTCCATGCTCAGCATTGGAATAAAGCATGTAACCGCATGCTCTACTCCCTTAACTCCCTTGCTGCCCAACTCTCTGAAAAGTATCCATGAGAATTGTTGGTAACACTTTATATTAAGGTCGTCTTTATAATGCATTATAGCGCATTTATAATGCATTATAATGTGCTTATAAGGCATTATAACACTCGTTATAAATGTTTGTAATCATGTATAACAACTTATAACCACGTTTATAACATATTATAAGTGCTGGTCATAATGCATTATTATGCTCAGTGGAACAGCATATTATAACTATTATAACTTAGGTGGTTATAAAGATACATAGAGAAGGGCTGTAATGGTTGTGTCATAATGCATTATAACCAATGTGTATTAAATGGAATAATGTCTTATAAGCATCAATAATATGCTATAGCAGGACTTTGAGACCTTTAAGTAAAGCGGCAACATTCTTTAATGGTTATTAGCAGTTGTATCATTTTATAATACCCTATAGCATGACTTTGTGACCTTTAAGTAAAGTGACAAAACTTTGTATAATATGCTATAGCATAATATTGATGTTTATAAGACATTATTCCATTTAATAAACACATTGGTTATAATGCATTATGACACAGACATTTCAGCACTTCTCTATGTGCCTTTATAACCACCTAAGTTAAAATAGTTATAATGTGCTGTTCCACTGAGCATAATAATGCATTATGACCAGCACTTATAATATGTTATAAACGTGGTTATAAGTTGTTAAACATGATTACAAACATTTATAACGACTGTTATAATGCCTTATAAGCACATTATAATGCATTATAAATGAGCTTATAATGCATTATAAAGGCGACCTTAATATAAAGTGTTACCGAATAGGTTTCTGTCATTGTATCCCACACATTGTTGTGCTGTTCACATCATAGATTGTATGTTCCTATTGCAGGCCGATGTCAGTCAGACAGTAGGGGTAGAATATAGTATAGTATACTGTACAGTATCTGCTAGGATTTAAAGTTAAATCAAACAAATGAGTCAAATCAAGTCAAGTGGAAGTGTTGAAGTTAAGGTGTGCCCATTGTATCCTGATGTCCTGGATTGATATAAGCTGGTTCCCCAGTTGTAAATTATAATTCATGTAAAGTATGTTGAGTGGACTCCACCTGGCTAGGTAGAGATAATTCATGTAGAACTCTCCTTCAGTGCTGCACCCCGCACACTCCATAATACTGTAAGACAACATGGTTCTCAAACATTGTCATGGTAAGGTCCCCCAACATTGCCAGGGACCCCCGTAAGAGAACATTGTGCTGTTCTTCAGAAGAGTTTTACATTTTCTTTTAAAACGCACGCACACGCAACTTGCAAGTCCAAAATTGTGAGCTTTTCGTTCTGCTATTTTCGAATAGTATGAGTGTAAAATAGGGTTAAAGTCATATTGTTATGTGTGGAACTGTGGATGTTTTCCATTCTTTGTTTGAAACCTTAGATACAATTAATGTACGATTCTCTGAGAAATTAGGTACAGTATATGGAGTGCAGTGGAGAGCATCAGAACTGTAAACCACCAGATTACCTCAGGGTAGAACAACAAATCCTGGGCTCAGTAAATCTGGCTGGAGCTGTTGGTATGCTAACAACCACCGTTCATCTCCCAGTCTGCCAAAACAAGGATGTTCCTCCAGGCACAGAATTGCTGAAGTGCATGAGAAGTATTCCTAAATTTCTCAAATGTTGTTACTTTAATTCTGAGAGTGTAAAAAATGTACGGTACCAACATGAAGATTGTAATAGTTCAAGTCCTCTCTTACTTTCAGTCTGCACAACTATTTCAGTAATATATGATCTTTAGATTTGATCCAGTCAATATTCTCTCCTGCACATGCACATATTGCATATATCCTGCCATTGCAATTACACCTGGTAAAATATCCTGTATCAACTTTGATATGGATGTTAAACATCCCAATCCCCTCATTCAATATCTCCTACATAAAGAAAGAAAGAAAGAAAGACAGAAAGAAAGTAAGAGAGAAAGAAAGTAAGAAAGAAAGAAAGAAAGAAAGAAAGAAAGAAAGAAAGAAAGAAAGAAAGAAAGAAAGAAAGAATACACAATCTAGCTTGAGAGCCTATTTCTATTGTGGTCCGTTGCTATGGGACACATATTGTCAGGGAATTAACCATAACTTAATTTATTTTGCCTTTGTTTCCTGTACTGTGGTCTTTCATTAAAAATCCTCTCTCTTATACAGCACCTTCATATATCTTACTGTGGCATTAGAAGCACTTAGTAAATCTGATTTAACTTGACCTGACTAAGATGCCATGTCTCCTTTATGGCTCACTGCGGGTGAATCTAACAAGTAGTACAGAATCATTCCCGGTTGGTCTATAGTCCTGACTCATTGTAATCTCAGTGGACTTTTTGTTTTTTTCAATAACATTATAAATGATTTGTCTGAATAACTAAGTGCAGTGCAGGCTGATGCCAGTCAGACAGTGATAGGTGGAAATGCAGTTTACTGTACAGTATACTTTATGCAAAAGAAAAAGCTTTCAGTCTTCTATTTATTTTTGCCTCTGTCATTTGGTGCTGTGTGTGTGGTGGTGGTAGTTTTGCCAGCTGTACTGTATGAACTATGAAAGGTACATCGAGATACCAACTCCCATCTGACTAACTTCTGTATGAGCCACAACAGACATGACAACAGACAGCATGAACTAAAGCACAGTTGTGATTCTGTTTCACTTTGTGTGTGTGTGTGTGTGTGTGTGTGTGTGTGTGTGTGTGTGTGTGCGTGCGTGCGTGCGTGCGTGCGTGCGTGCGTGCGTGCGTGCGTGCGTGCGTGCGTGCGTGCGTGCGTGCGTGCGTGCGTGCGCATGTATTTGTTGCATTGGCACGTTTTAGAAGTGTAGTTTACAGTAACTGATCATGGCCATGATACTACTACTGACAATAATACTGTATGCATGTCAGTGGTAATGCTGGGAGCATTCCGTCATTTATTTTTCCTCAGAGAGCAGAAAGCATCTGTTTATTCCCCCATGGTGTGAAACTGCATTGTTAGTAGAGGTACTTGAACATTGTTGAGATCATATTACTTGCACATTTCCCATCTTGACATGATATGAATTAGAAGCTCTAGAACCCCTGTGAATATGGGGACTTCCCCATGGTTCGACCTGCCGTTAGTTCGACCATGCATGCAAGGTTGGCGAACATGCATTAAGGTTGACGGACAAACATGCATTTAGGTTGGCAAACATGCATTAAGGTTGGCTAACATGCATTAAGGTTGGCGAACATGCATTAAGGTTGGCGAACATGCATTAAGGTTGACGGACATGCATTAAGGTTGACGGACAAACATGCATTTAGGTTGGCAAACATGCATTTAGGTTGGCAAACATGCATTAAGGTTGGCGGACATGCATTAAGGTTGGTGAACATGCATTAAGGTTGACGAAAATGCATTAAGGTTGGTGAACATGCATTAAGGTTGGCGAACATGCGTTAAGGTTGACGAAAATGCATTAAGGTTGGTGAACATGCATTAAGGTTGGTGAACATGCATTAAGGTTGACGAAAATGCATTAAGGTTGGTGAACATGCATTAAGGTTGGCGAACATGCATTTAGGTTGGCAAACATGCATTAAGGTTGGCAAACATGCATTTAGGTTGGCAAACATGCATTAAGGTTGGTGAACAAACATGCATTAAGGTTGACGAACATGCATTAAGGTTGGCGAACATGCATTAATGTTGGCGAACATGCATTAAGGTTGGCAAACATGCATTTAGGTTGGTGAACATGCATTACGGTTGACGAAAATGCATTTAGGTTGGTGAACATGCATTAAGGTTGGCGAACATGCATTAAGGTTGGTGAACATGCATTAAGGTTGGCGAACATGCATTAAGGTTGACGAACATGCATTAAGGTTGGCGAACATGCATTAAGGTTGACGAACAAACATGCATTTAGGTTGGCAAACATGCATTAAGGTTGGCGAACATGCATTAAGGTTGGTGAACATGCATTAAGGTTGGTGAACATGCATTAAGGTTGACGAACAAACATGCATTTAGGTTGGTGAACATGCATTAAGGTTGGCGAACATGCATTAAGGTTGACGAACAAACATGCATTTAGGTTGGTGAACATGCATTAAGGTTGGTGAACATGCATTAAGGTTGGTGAACATGCATTAAGGTTGACGAACAAACATGCATTTAGGTTGGCAAACATGCATTAAGGTTGGCGAACATGCATTAAGGTTGGCGAACATGCATTAAGGTTGACGAACAAACATGCATTTAGGTTGGCAAACATGCATTAAGGTTGACGAACATGCATTAAGGTTGGCGAACATGCATTAAGGTTGACGAACAAACATGCATTTAGGTTGGCAAACATGCATTAAGGTTGGCGAACATGCATTAAGGTTGGTGAACATGCATTAAGGTTGACGAACATGCATTAAGGTTGGTGAACATGCATTAAGGTTGGCGAACATGCATTAAGGTTGGTGAACATGCATTAAGGTTGGCGAACATGCATTAAGGTTGACGAACATGCATTAAGGTTGGCGAACATGCATTAAGGTTGGCGAACATGCATTAAGGTTGACGAACATGCATTAAGGTTGGCGAACATGCATTAAGGTTGACGAACAAACATGCATTTAGGTTGGCAAACATGCATTAAGGTTGGCGAACATGCATTAAGGTTGGTGAACATGCATTAAGGTTGGTGAACATGCATTAAGGTTGGTGAACATGCATTAAGGTTGGCGAACATGCATTAAGGTTGGTGAACATGCATTAAGGTTGGCGAACATGCATTAAGGTTGGCGAACATGCGCTGCTCCCGTGCTTGCGGTTATGTTTAGGTTAGGGTTAGAGATATTGTTAGTAAGGTTAGTAATGGTCGAACTAACGGGAGGTCGTACCAATGCCATGCCGCCGTGAATATATGATAGCGTATTTATGTATTTTTTAATGCACTTAAGCTGGATTGCCAATCAATGTCGTTGTTTTGTACAATGACAATAAAGATATTCTGATGAGAAAATCAATATAGAAATTGGAAACATTTTCCCTTCATGTGTTTGAAATTATAGATTTGATAATGTAGGTAATTTTAAGTTGTTGTTGTTGTTTTTATTGCTATAGTTGGCTATAGTATATACGTGGGGGTGTTATTGTAATGAGTGGGAGGGGAGTAGGGGAGAGGGGAGTATAAAAAACTGTTTTAAAATGCATGTTGTAGTTCCTTTTGTATCATACACACTAGGAGTGATGTATGTGTTAGAAGATTGTTATGCAAATATCCAAATATATTACATACAATTACAGTTACATAAAGACCTACTCAAATTGCATTAACAATGACTGATGATGCTTGTATTATTTGTTTTGTATTAGTATTAAAACAAATAATAATTGCAATTGTTCTTACGGACATTATGAAAAGAAGACTGATTAGTGATTATACTTTAGTGTATTTCTAAGTGATAATGCACACAGCAGTAATCCCCATGCGGCCCTTGGAAACATAATTGTCAGTCCCAGCATGGATGTCACACTTGAGCCAACCTTAATGCCAACAACACATGCCACTATTTTCTCAGCTGAATCACTTCTTTTGTAAATGTGGCTATGGGGTTCGCGTGACATTTTAAACGGTGTCTCATTTGCTGTACATAAATTGCATGATGCCCATCTGATAAGACCTTATCACTCGGATGGGTGATGTGAAAGCTCATCTAGCATCTCAGCTGATGCAAATGGTCTGGTACGTGTAAATGTAAAAACGAACAATAACCGTGAACTTGAACTAAACTATCCTCGGCAGAGATTTAATTTCTCTGTCATCTTTTATTCCTGATGTTTATGTATGAATGCATGAAATTAACAATCTATTAATTGAAGTCATGGCAATTTCATCATTATATACATCAAAGACACTTTCTGGCACAGCAAGGAAGTAAACAATGCATTGTAGAATGTTCAATTTAACGAATGTGAATACATTACATTTAATGGGTTATTTCAAACAAAAGGTTGTACATAATGATGTAGTAATCTAAATCATTTAAACATACTAATGTTTGACTACTAGTTTATTGGCTGTATATTTGAATTTCACTGACAGCATATTTGTAAAAATGTAGCCTTCTGTTATTAATATTATATCTTTATATTATATATATTTAAGCTTTATAGTGATGTTATACCTAACTGTGTCTGTGCGTAAGTACATTTGAGCAGTACTGTAGCAAGAGTGAGATCTTTTTTGTGTCTGACTGACTGCAATGCTAGTATGCATCTATTGAGGTGATCCATTGGTGTATGAAGAGCCATTGTAACAGCAGGGTGAGTCTTGAATTCTTTCTTCGCAGTGGTGGATGCAAAGAAAGACTGTGTACCTGCAGGGTGATTTTGTTATCCTCAAAGTGTACTTGGACAGATGGTCTTTGTCTGTCTCCATGTCTTTGTTGAATGTGGTTATTAACCGTAGGGTGTTATATCTTGAAGATACCTTATTGAAGTAGTTACAAGAGATTTCTCATATTTAATGCAAAGGATATGGCACCCTGTCAGCATGCCATTTCAATAGATTTGTCATTCATAATGCACACCATGTCAGCTAAAATGAATAGAGACAGCACAATGCAAATGAAAAACAACAGAATAACTGGCTACCTGAAACCAACTTCATTTATTTCTGCCCACAACCCATCAGTTTCAATATTTACAGTTCATTCCAGTCCACCTAGGTAGGGTTTACGCTTGAAACACAGATGACAAAGAACCAAGAAAAAAGACGACCCAATTAAGCATTACACTTGTTTACAAGAGGGTCCACCATGTTCAATTCATCAAAACATTTAGAGACGTACAAATAGACACTTCTATATAGTCAAAGAACAGAACAGGAATTCATCATAGAGGTGGGGTGCAGTTTCGAATTGCAGCCGTCCGTAGGTGCCCTTTGAGAGCAGTTTTGAAGGAGTCAAGGGATTTGCATGTCTTAATGACTGTTGGTAGGGCGTTCCACATTTTGGTGGCATAGTAGCGAAAATAATTTAGTCCCTTGTTTGTGCCGAATCTGGGTTGTACATGGTTCGTTGCACTCCCTCTGGTGTTGTGGGTGTGGACTTCGTTAACATTAAGGAAGTATCTAGACAGGTACATGGGTATCTTGGTGGAGTATCGAATCTTGTGGACCCTAATGGAATCATCAAGCATCAATGGATCAAGCCCCCAGGTGTCTAGATTTCTTACAGCCCAATTAATATATGATATCCATGCACACAGCATATTCATTAGTATGGCTGCACCTCCACGCAAATCTTTAGCGTTAATACTTAACATAATTACACAAAATGGACCCTTACGGGTTCCTTACGGATCCATTTGATTCCATGTGTACAGTCTTCCCAATTAAATGAACACTAAGGATGTTACTGCACAGCATCATAACGGCCGCTGTGATACATTTATATGCAGTAGAGAATCTTCTATCGCAGCGGCCAGACGACGGACATTTCACCTCACCTAACCTCCAACAACCCCATATCCTACCACAGCAGCTGTGAAGTTGCCTTTACTAATTAATGTATGACATGAAAAAGTGTACGCTACGCACAAAAGTGACCTTTAGCATGACACGTTGCTGTCTGAGAATGAATGTATACAGGCCTCCACCTGGCTGCCATCTTCCTGCCTAGACAGAGCTGAATTCTCTGTCAGACGGTCGTCCTAATGGCCTGTATTAACACTGAGGATTTTACTGTATAGGTGTGTGTGTGTGTGTGTGTGTGTGTGTGTGTGTGTGTGTGTGTGTGTGTGTGTGTGTGTGTGTGTGTGTGTGTGTGTGTGTGTGTGTCTACTGATTACTTCAATGGGTGGTTCCAGATAATTACATACAAACACATGTCTAGCACTCTGTAATACAGAAAACTCTTTGCTGTGTACCGGTATTTATCTAAAAATCATTTCCTCTAAATAGCCTCTTTTCGGTTCAGGGAATTGTCTCTATGTTTACCTTTGGAAAAGATTACATACATTCTTAAGGACAAACAGTGCCTAATCGCCCCTAAGCCTAGTCAATTATTTATGAACACACTGAAGAAAAAGTGCACGGTACAATAGAGTGTTAATTGATTGAATGCCCGAACGTGATGACTCATCTTCAAATTCATACTGAAATGTGTCATGCATCATATCTGAAGTACTTTGATTGATTGATTGATTAAAAAATGTATTAACAGTTTGCAGAATTACAGTACATTTCAAGCACAAACTCAATACAAAGGCTGTTAACTGTGAGTGGACGACCCAATTAAGCATTACACTTGTTTCCAATAGGGTCCACAATGTTCAATTCATCAAAAACATTTAGAGACGTACAAATAGACACTTCTATATAGACAAAGGACAGAACAGGAATTCATCATAAAGGAGGTAAAAAGGGAAAAGAAACATATACAGTGAGGGAAAAAAAGGGGTGGGCGGTGGGGGGGATTCACGTTCAGCTCCGTTCATTTGTTTGTTTTCCTTGGAGGAGCTGCGTTGGGTCCCCAAGTCGGCTCCGTTGCCGTACCTTGAGTTGGCTGTGTGGCCGTGACCGTCTCTTGTGTTGTCCTTGCGTTGGGTCCCCAAGTCGGCTCTGTGGCCGTACCTTGAGTTGGCTGTGTGGCCGTGACCGTCTCTTGTGTTGTCCTTGCGTTGGGTCCCCAAGTCGGCTCAGTGGCCATACCTTGAGTTGGCTGTGTGGCCGCGACCGTCTCTTGTGTTGTCCTTGCGTCCGTGTTTGAGGGATTCCGATTTTACAGGGGCCAGTTTCGAATTGCAGCCGTCCGTAGGTGCCCTTTGAGAGCGGTTTTGAAGGAGTCAAGGGATTCGCATGTCTTAATGACTACTAATTAGCATCTAGACTGTACTTCACTTTGGAAGAAAGTATTGAACTGTTAATTCATAATATCTGGTATTTCAAATACAGCCAGGAATGGTACAATGTTGGAAAGTACGAACACCACAGTCATCTGTCTTATACAGGTAATGCTGACTCGTACAGTACATGCAAAGATGGGTCTTGCTCAACTTCCACGTAGTATTTGACTGGGCTCCATTTCATCCAATACAGACAGGCTCTCTTTTCATAACAGAATTGGGGGGAATGTTTGACCTTTTCCAGCACGGTGTCTGGAAAGTGATATGTGATTTGAATGTGTCAGAGAGGAGAGGAAACGAGGAGGGTGAGAGAAGGCGAAGGAAGGAGGGGGCATGCACACAAAGCAATGAAAGAAAGCGTATATTTTGTATGTTTACTATGTCGAAACCTTAATCCACCAAGGATATCTTCATTGATCACACATTGTGTCAGTCACCATACCATATGTGACTATGAATGGCAATAGATCTCAAATGGCAGAAAGGGGTATAAACAGATAACCTTGCACTTGAAAAGATCTTAAAAAGTTTATCTGAAATCATGCCTTCAAAAACAACATGACGCTATAGCCTGTGTCTGGAAGTAGCTGCATACGATTTGGTAAATAGTAGATTCCCTTGGAGCAGCATTACTTATTAACTCAGTAAAGCCCTGCAGGAGCGCTTCCCGTCACCTTGTTGTGATATCGCAAACTCAACCTTGTGATTTCACGGAGCACGATGTGTCTGCCACTGCATGAGCAAGTTCTTCTATCCAGTTATCTAATCCTCTGTGGGTAAACTTTTTTGTTGTTGCTTGAGTCGCCTGATTATGAGCTCTGATTAGTATTCAGGAGGGTTAGGGCTTGTCATTGCTGCGATACCAATTACCCGCCGCGTCATTACCACTCTTGTTAAAAGTCAGACTCTTGCAAAGGGGGAAAAAAGAGGGAATTTGCCTCAATTTACACATGAATTTGTAGAGATGTGTTAGATAAGAGTACGGTATACTGTACTGTATGCAGTGCATGCATATGTACACGTTACATTATACAGTATATTGCTCAGTTATACAGATTGGCAATGCAAGTTAGAAACACGGCACTAACTGTCTTGTTTCTACCTCCAGCGTATTTGAATACTTGAATACTAACATGAGAAACTCAGAGATAAACATGAGAATGACTCAGTTTAGTCACACACATTTTTGTGTCACTGCACAATGTTACTGTTCTAATCCTACTACGATATTGTCGAGGCTGTAGCTCAGCTAGGTAGAAAGTCTGTAAGAACTTTACCCCACTGCTCCTGGAAAGGCTTGCCCCATCCAGTTATGCAATACCCGTTGTCCCCCGTGTTACCCGTCTGTCCTTTCATACCCTATGGAGAGCTCTGTATCTGTATGTCCACTGTCCGTGTCCCTTTCATACCCTATGGAGAGCTCTGTATCTGTATGTCCACTGTCCCTGTCCCTTTCATACCCTATGGAGAGCTCTGTATCTGTATGTCCACTGTCCCTGTCCCTTTCATACCCTATGGAGAGCTCTGTATCTGTATGTCCACTGTCCCTGTCCCTTTCATACCCTATGGAGAGCTCTGTATCTGTATGTCCACTGTCCGTGTCCCTTTCATACCCTATGGAGAGCTCTGTATCTGTATGTCCACTGTCCGTGTCCCTTTTATGCCCATATGGAGATATATACTAACATGAGAAACTCAGAGATAAAAATGAGAATGACACCATAAAGACGCAGACTGACTGACTGGCTGCATGCTCTAAATACTTTATTATTTTGTATTTCAATTTGGACAGATATGGCATTATGGGAGCCACTGTCGTTCAAAATCACAGGATGATTTGTGTTCCCTGTCTGCCCCTGTACAATAAGGAATATAACAATCAGCATCCTATTTTGCCACTGCCTTTTCATGCGCAAAACCCCCAAATAATATATGGCATGCAACACAGGGAACTATACTGAGCACACCTCCAACAAGAACTGCAAATAGGCGTATAAGCTCTGCATAAACTACATTATGGCAATTGGGCTTCAGGACAGTTGAAAATAAGCAAAGCGACAGTTTAAAATGTAGTAACGGGTTTATTTAAATTGCTCAGACTTATTGTTCAGACAAATTAGCATAATTGTTATGAATACTTCATCAGTATAATGGCTGTGAAATGTTACAATCATTTATATAGATTGGCAAATGCACACAAAGTAAGCCTACTAAAACAACTATGAAAAAGGAGAGCCCCTTCCATTAGTTTTCTTTTTCAATCAGTCTTGCTTGATTGCTTTATGTAAATTTTAAACAGTCTATTTATGATTGTGATTTAACAGCGAACCAAATCTGTAAGTATCAGTGTATATGTGGAGCTGATGTGTTAACGATAATCATGCTCGGTGGGCCCTAGCTTAAACTCTAGCCTATATCTTGTTGACTGGGCCCCTCAGGGCTCTGTATTTGCTCATGTAGATTGGTTATTTTCACGAAATTGTTGCCTATTATGACACTAGGATTCTTGTGTTTAACCGCTTGCACATTATACCACCAGTAAGACGCCTGAGGGCGAGAAGCGACCTCGCGAGGTCGCGTGCACGCATCCGCCTCGTTGACGGCAGACTGCTGGGCGAGCGCTGGCGCTTTGGCATGGGGGGGTCAGAACAACATGGAATGAATTCTGTACTGGCCATGTCTTGAGTGTACAGGGTTTGATGAGGTCAGATCAACATATAGAATGTCAGAACAGGTCAGCTCCATACAGTATATGGTGATCTAAGCGTGGTAGCAGGGACATTCTCTTGAGTGTACAGGGTTTGATGAGGGCCCAGGTAGGGCCGGGCCTTAATTTTCGGGCCTGTTGAGAACTCTCAGCTCTGCAGCTGCACTAATAACTTTGGGGCAGGCCCGTCTAGAGTTTGAATGGACAGTTATCAGTCAAAAGGGAGACATCAAAGAGGAAGGATGCATGGGAAAGGATCAACATATGGAATGTCAGAACAGGTTCTGACACATATCCATATGTGGAGATCTAAGGGTTTGAGGTTTGAGGTCAGATGTAGAGTTGCTAGCTAGCCAATATTGATGACATCAGGGATCTCCATACAGTATATGGGCTTATGCGACAGCAGGTCGCATTTACTATGACATCAGGGTCTCCACACTTCCTTCTGTGATGATGTCACATGATGTCACGAGACCTGGACACCATATATGGTGCCGGACACACACTGTCGCAATAACTATTGTAGGTGGAGACATAAAGTAGTCACTCGAAGGACTGATGGAAAGACAGTGGCGTCTATAGGTGCTGTCTATCTCTCTATACTTTTTTGAGTGGTGTAAACCACTCCTACGACTGGCTTTGTTAGTTTACGTGTATGTCTGTCTGTTCGTACCAAAAAATGAGCATGGTTGCTACGGTCACCCAGTTCACCCGGGTGTGATTTCATTACGTCATTACGACATTATGTCAGATCAGAGCTGATCAGGCTATATAAGACCTTACACCACTCAGTTCACACGGGAGTGATTTTTTTTTGTTAGATCAGTGTCTGGCAAGCTGACTTGAATTGCTTATCTGCACTCCGTCAAGCTATGCGTTGTGAACTTGTGAAGCCTGACACCTAGGTTTGGGATGACACTACATGGCATGTAGGATTTTCAGGGAGCAGAGCCAGGGGGCATGGAAATAATTTAGAGGAATTTACTTGTATACTGTACAGTTCACTACACAGTCAATCTTCAGTGTTAACTAGATAAGCCTTTGGCTTTGACTTAAACGTCTTTTTTTTAACTTGTACTGTTGATAAAATCATCAATAAAATATTCAATATTCTTAAAGATGGAGTGATTTTTGTATTTTTTGTATTTTCTGTATTTCTGTATTTTCTGGAGTTAACATAACTCTAATAGACCCCCAGGTGTGGTTATAATATTCAAATATGTCTTCCCTGTTTAAGGGTCTACTCGGATCTGTGTCTCAAAGGATGGCTGTGGACAGTTCAGAAACCCGCCTACCAGTGACATCATCGATGGGAGTCCAAGCTAATATAAAGTAATAACTGCAGGATTTCTATTCCTGGAAAGTTAAATTGCTATTAGAAGCCATTGCTGTCGCACAAAACAAACACAAACCTCTTGAAAAATCCATCCTCGGAGACAGAGTGAGTACACAAAGATTGTACCATATTATAATTAGTGAGGACCAATTATACGAAGATAGGTTGAAAATGGTGTGTACATTTTCTGCTCTACTCAAACCAGAAGGTTAACAATCAAACAATGTAATAATTATTCTCTGTGAAGACTCCCTCGGATTCACTATAGGACACGTTGCGTAGGCAGATTACGCAATTCTTTTTGCATCCCAGTTCTTTGGGCCATGTGAGCAGCTTATTCAAGAAATGTATGCAAATGTGCTTGCAGAGCGAACAAATGACTGAGATAAGATCTTCGCCAGTGAAAGTGAGTTTCGCATGCCACCTTTAACTTAGGGTTCTTGTTTGAAGTAGTTGCAGTCTCAAGGTATTGGTGAATTGGGTGAAGTTCACATGGCTCAGCATGTGCATGATAGGAGAAGGATATCAAACGGAACACAACCACCCTAAAGACTAATCATTGTGTATATTCCTGCACTATACCTGCATCCAGTGATCTTGGTACAATATAGAAATTGATCTATTGAAGATTCTGACGTTCAAATGTACATATTTTTTGTTTTGATTGTATTGATGTATTGTTGTATTGTGCTTTCTGCTTTGGCAATGTAAACGTATGTTTTCTCATGCCAATAAAGCCCTTTGAATTGAAATTGAATTGAATTGCATGGGTACACTCATAGACGGGGGACATACAGTACCTTGAATTTGAGGGCCTCTGTATTTTTACCTTACCTTATCTTATCTTTTTCTCCCCAGTTTAGTCACACACATTTTTGTGTCACTGCACAATGTTACTGTTCTAATCCTACTACGATATTGTCGAGGCTGTAGCTCAACTAGGTGGAAAGTCTGTAAGAACTTTACCCCACTGCTCCTGGAAAGGCTTGACGTGTTACCCGTCTGTCCTTTCATACCCTATGGAGAGCTCTGTATCTGTATGTCCACTGTCCGTGTCCCTTTTATGCCCATATGGAGATCCCGCAGATCTCCATATTGTGGGACTTATAATACCCATTGAACCCGTTGTCAGAGTACCTATCCCATATGTGGAGTTCTGTTATATGGAGTTTATGACATATGGAGTCTATGACATCATATTGTATTGATGACATCAGAATCCATATATGGGGATTTGCAGATTATATATAATTTGGGGAAATCCGCTGATCCAAACTTCCTTCCCACTTGACTATTGGCTGTTTATGAGGTCCCCAACATCATATTCTCAAGCGAAGGAGGAACTACAGTATACTGAATAAGTACAACGCTTGTGATAGCCATCTGAGCAGCCATCAGCTGTGTGAAGCCTAAAACTGAATTTCCCCAGTGGGATTGCCTCTCTCTCTTAGATTCCTCTCCAAATGTCTGCAACTCTGCATCCTTCTAGGAAGATGGAAAGTGCTTCGGAAATTGCTTTTTTGCTATCCTAGTTTTAAGCAACTGTGCCAACTGTCACCTTTTTACGTTGCCCATATATGCAGTAGGGGTTCAAGATGCATAGCATTTATTAATTATTATTCTTTATTAAGGGTATATTATGATCACATGCAGATGTGTTTTGAGTGATCATAGATCACACATGCAGATGTGTTTTGAGTGAATACAGTCAGTCAGGATGGATGTTGTTGGTTGGACGTAAACTGGATATTTAGATTGGTTGTTAGAAACATTAGGTTTCATATTCAGATTATAGTGTAGTGCACACTACATCATATGGATTAATATTAGGTTAAGTGGTTTGAAATGTAGAATCTGTAATATATACAGTAGGCTATTTTCTTTCCTACTAAAGAATGTAAATCATATCTGATTTTACATTGTGTTAAACATTCTACATAGGTCAAATAACCAACAAAACCACCCACAATAAAAAAGACAGCAGGAAAAAAGACATGCCGACATAAGGGGACAGACCTACAGTATAAGAGCTATTTGAAGGCGAAGTCTACACAACAATATGATCTCATAACATCTGATCTTTACTATCAGACCTAAGAGGCTGAAATATCCTGAGAGAATTTAGCAATGGGGAGTGGGAATCGGAGATTGAGAACTGTGCTAGAGCTAGAATGTGATGATTTCTATATCACCCTAAAGCACCGCAGAGATGGACTATTAGTACAGTTCTTCTGTCAGTTGGTGTTCCGAGTTACATGGGAGCTCCAGGGGTGTAGGAATCAATGAGACTGCCATGGTTTCATTCTGGAAGAAATGATAAAAACATTATCACTATTTCATGCTATGATTCAGTATTGCAAGTGGTAAGTTAAGGTAGAGTTTTGTCTTGATACACATGGGACATTGTCATATAGGCACAACAGTCATATAGGTTCCATGGGTATAAGGAGTCAGATTGGTTGTAGACTACAGTAGGTGGTAACTAAGACATACATACTGTACCATGTATGTATACCATGTATGTATTATGTTGAATATTTGTGAAAGATGTATGTAGGATGTCCACATATTTGAACTGAAGACAGCAACATAAAGACAAAATATGCATAGTGGTTTATTGTGAATAATTTAGCCAGAGCAGTGAGGGTCAGAGGACGGGAAACCATGAAGAAAGTTTAAGTTGATTCTGAGAGTGTTTATAGCTGAAGAGTATTGATTTGTACACTATTTGGACACTCTTTGGAGGTAAATGATCACTGCAATTTGACATTGTGTTAAAGGTCAAGCAGGCAAAGGTCATCAAGTCATCAGTTGACAAAAACGCAATTACAAATAAGTTACAGTGCCGCTTTAACTAAACTCAAATAAATGTTTAATTATCATTGTTAAAA
Organism: Electrona antarctica; assembly: GCF_951216825.1. Classification (NCBI taxonomy): domain Eukaryota; kingdom Metazoa; phylum Chordata; class Actinopteri; order Myctophiformes; family Myctophidae; genus Electrona; species Electrona antarctica. The sequence goes on along the minus strand of NC_136808.1, from coordinate 46,830,983 downwards.
TGATTAGTATTATTAATAATTCTCAATCAATTATCATCAATATAACAATGTATACAATACACTCCGGATATTCATTGAACTTAGCAGTAATAAACGAAACAACAACAATAATAGTACATTTCATTATGACCAAAAAAGGTACAGTATCGAGGCTGGAGCCAATAAGCTTGTTCTACTCCACCCACATACAATGGTAACACATTTGCTCCAGTTTGGTTACCCCTAAGAAAAGAACAAAAAATAAAACAAATACCCCCCACAAATTGTATGTATCCTGTATTAGCCTATGATTGATTGTAAAATATTGTACTCTTATCACGTATATCCATGAATGAAAATCATGCACAGAGATTTGTGTCTGGATTACACATTTCTATCTATTCAATTTCTAGAGACAATACCATAAGTACAATTTCAATATAAATGCCATTGTGACAGTGTTAGGTTGGCATGACACCTATTATCATCTTGTATAGTCTGCGGAGCATATAGACATTTTGCTGCTTGTATGGTCTGTATGAGTGAGTGACAAATAAATCTGCTTGGATCATGAATCTTCATTTCGATCTTGAATAATATTGACCCATTTTGTATGGTTGTAACTGAGGAATTATCATGTACAGTAGCTTGCTGCCTATAGCCAACTAAGATTGGTTTGTGAAGATATAATACAATGCAATATTGATTCAAATGTGTCAAGCTGCGCATTGTTCAGAAGCACATGTTTTTTTTTATTGTATTTCCCTGTTCTTGCTCTTATCATAGTGTTTTATATGATGGGAAATCATATCAAATGTGATGCTCACATGTTAGGATTTTGAAAGTCCTGGGGATGAAGGTCTTGAAGTTTCATGTCAGTGAGCAAAATGGTAATTTAGCATGAGGGCTTGTATATGCACTTTAACAATTTAGCCTAAACTATCATATGACAGAAATGTAAGAGTTTCCACTATTGTTAATACCTAATTCAAATTGCAAAATTAGTCAGAATGGTTAGATTTGTGAAGGAGATGTATTAAGTGGCTAGACTTATTATTTCAATATATCACACATGTATTTTATGGCAGGCAGCCATGGTTTAAAATGAATCAGGGTTAGTAGGGTTATATGTTAATTATACATTAGCATAATGCATTTAAATTCAACATTATCCGACATGAGACATCATAATAGTTGTTTTTTATATTTGAATACGCCTATACAGTGAAGGCCATACATATAACCAGCATTTCCTACAGTCAATAAGGTGGAGAAAAAGGGTCACTCCGTATAATGTTCTTGCCCAAGCTCATAAAGCTTTGATAAGCAGGAACGATTTAACCTTGTACTTTAATGAGGAAAGTTAAACATATTTGTTTCTTGTATTATTCATCATAATGCTGGTTCAACAGCATGAGCCGTCAATAAGTCAATGTTAGAATCAAACCAAGGTGAAGAGTTTGATTGACTGTGCAAAGCACATGGGGAATCATAAGGCCTTAGGTTGAGATTCATCCCTTAGGCTCTGTCTCTCTAGAGTGGGTACAGTAGCCTATGAGATTGTAAGGGGATGCACTTGCTAGAACATATATTAGCATACTACATAATTCATTACTTGCCAGTAACTTGACTGGCAGAGGAATTAACTACATCCAGTCCAGGATAGACTATAACCACGTAAGGCTACTGAACCTTCGAGTGAAATAGTGGAAATATGTCAGTTAAAAAAAAAGAAAAGATAATAATTGAACAGCAGAAGAATAGAATCCCCCTACAGCTATTGATTTAACATCCACACTGAACTGAGCAATACAGTATAGAACACATTAAGAAATACGATTGTAGAAGGCAAAACTTTGTAAAGTTAAATGTAATAATTATTGCAGGATGAAAGTGTGTGTGTGTGTGTGTGTGTGTGTGTGTGTGTGTGTGTGTGTGTGTGTGTGTGTGTGTGTGTGTGTGTGTGTGTGTGTGTGTGTGTGTGTGCGTGTGCGTGTGTGTACGCGCGAACATGTCGATGGCACATGTTGGGGTGTTAATGAGTCAGGTAGATGAGCGGAGCTACCAAGTGTTGAGGTTTCACTCATGCGGGCGGATATGTCGACACTTGCACTCCCAGCACGGGGGCAGGCAGCAGACTGGAAGCTGAAGTGACAGATCGCTCTTTCAGCCTCTCTCTCTCCCATGGCAAAGCAGAGATGACCACATCCAGAGACTGCGAGGTCAAGCCAGCAAGTTGGTTGTGCTAATGGATTAGTGACCAGGCAGGAGGACAGCTTCTCAGAGGACACACTGGGATGTCTGTTCTCAGCTCCTCAGCAGGCTGGCTCCCCATGACCCTTTGATCACTTTCATCACTGTTCCCCGTGTCCTGGGCTCCCTGTCACTCAACATGTCTCTCTGTCTGACCCCCCACCCCACCCCATCCTATTATTTTACTCCTCAGTGCTCGCTCGCTCTCTCACTCACTCACTCACTCACTCACTCACTCACTCACTCACTCACTCACTCACTCACTCACTCACTCACTCACTCACTCACTCACGCACTCACTCACTCACTCACTCACTCACTCACGCACACACACACACACACACACACACACACACACACACACACACACACACACACACACACACACACACACACAATTTGCCCCTCTCATTAGGAGGTGCAGGAAAATATTTTGTGGCATTTCTATTTGTTGACTACAGATGGCAGTGTTTACCATGGTAGGCATGCGCTCAACAGCTTGCATGTTTCAGTGCCACGGTCTACGGAGCACAGTGAGTACAGTCAGTCAGAATATAGGATATGCTCCCCCACTATACCACCCTCATATTACATATTAACCATTTTATATTCAAAGTAAGTTTATCAAAAACAGTTTAATTGATTTTTCTTCTGATCATCATTCAGGCCTATACTCATGCAGCCAATTATCCATTCGGTTTTTGTCGATAATTTCATAAAATGTAGGTGACCTTGGTATAGAGCTCCACAGCGTATCGATCTGTAATTAGGCCATTATAAAGCTTACATTTCTAAACCGTATCAGTCTAATTATTCAAGTAACCATACAAATAAACAGAGAACCAACCTGAAGCAGACTCGATTGATGTAACATGAGACACGGGTTGCATGGAGTCCCATATGGATATATAGCTTTGGGCAAGTGACAATATTAGTTCATGAAAAAAACCAAATGATAATGAGTGCAGCTAGGCGGGACCCAAGGTTATCTCGGACATCAGTATGAATATGCGCCCAGAGCCCATGGCCAGACAATGACTTTATATCAGGAAGGACATTATTCAATTCCCATTGTTCCATTGTTATCTTGTCTATGATCAGTCCAGATGGGCCAAATCTATGATAATTAATTAGTTCAATAGCTTTTCCCCACACAGTCGTTAATATTGTATCCTTATTCCTCCTTAGTCCTTACCAATTAAACCAACGGCGATGACTGCTGACCAGAAAGCATCTGAGTTAGATTATTTTCATGTGTCTGACTTACACTACAGTCAAATAAATTAAATGTGCCACACATAGAACAACAACACAGACAGTAACATATCTAACAGGACCGCAGATTATTTTCTCTCCATAATCATACCCAGCCAGCCCCGGGGTTTTGGTAACGCTAACGCATCTCCGCAGCCTGCAGCATCTCACGGAGCATTTAACCGTGGACAGCTCCTCTGTCTGCATTAAGTGACGTTACCATCGACCAATCGTGTCACTGCCCAGCGTGATGGTGTCCAATGACGAAGGTCTGGGGGCGTCAGTGTGGTGTACTCCAGCCTCCTATGGGTTTACACAGAGTTAGTGCAACATATTCTGTTCCAGGAGGGAGAGTGCGAGGAGGATAAACCGTTGCATACACTCCACTGGTGTTGGTGTTGAACACACTTTGTTGGTGTTCATGAACGGATCGACTTTAAAAGACTCCGTACCGTTACCTCCATTATTTGTTTAGCCTGCGTTTGCATGACCTCCGGGGATTTTTTGGGTGATGGAACCCTGTGAACTTGACACATGATGGGACAAGAGTGGCTGCTCTCGCATTTAGTTTATCGGCACTATCAACTAAACAGGTAGCCGACGAAAACGTTTCTTCTTGGAACCTACGGAGGGGCTGTGCAATGATTTGGGACCGATTCAAGCCAATGATCACCTGGCTATGTTTGCTGGAGAGGAACGCTGACAGCCGCTGTTCTTCTGACCCCGTCTGTTCTTGAAGTTAAATGGGAAAAAAACGTTCTGCGACATAATTCGGGATTGAATTGAGCTCAATTTGCGAGCCCCGCTGCTTTTGACTGAAAACTGTTGTTGAAGCTGTGAACACACACGGGAAGAGAGATGTGTTAAACCACGATCCAACGACACTGATCAAAAGGTTAATTTGCTCTTTTTTTTCTTTTTCTTTACGGGAAATAATATGTATTTATTCGTGGAAGAAACAGGATGAGAAGACTGAGCTGACTTCATATTTCTCTCCGGTAAAATAATAATAATTTGGGTTCACTGTAGCCTATATGAGTAGCTGTCAAATATGAATTAAATTGTGATACTGATATAGGCTTATTTGCTTGGTACAATGAATTATATTGATTCATTAGTTGCTAGCTTAAACTGTAGCTATAATAATTGCGGTGATTTAAGTGCTACGATTGCCGTCACATAGGACGCTGTGAAGTTCAGTCGCCCAGAGATTAAGAGACGTTGAAGATTCTCATTGACCATAATAATGTGTGGAAGATTGAGAAATGGGGCGAAGAGACTTGAATGGCCTAAATGGTTGCTGCAGTGTTTTCTTGTTGCTCTTGTATGAACTGATTGTTTAAATGAGAATGACAGCTTAAATTATGGACCATGAAAATTCAAAAATAAATAACACACACACACACACACACACACACACACACACACACACACACACACACACACACACATATATATATATATATATATATATATATATATATATATATATATATATATAGAGAGAGAGAGAGAGAGAGAGAGAGAGAGAGAGAGAGATACTGTATATATATAGATGAAGTTCTCACTGAATGCTAAAAATCTAATTGTTATATCTATTGATAGGTCTGTCCATGGAAGACATCCACCCTCATTTGCTGGGAGTCACTGACTGCAACATCTCATAGGTTTTTGAAGCATTGCCATGGATCTAAAAGACTTTTACCTGCTGGCTGCCCTTTTTGCATGCCTTTGGTTAGACCCTTCAGTAGCTCAAGAGCTTATCTATCCCATCAGAGAGGAGTTGCAAGAAAACATCCTCATTGGAAACATACCAAAGGACCTAAACATTTCACATACAAATGCTGCCACCGGAGCCAGTGCTAATCTGGTGTATAGGCTGGTTTCCAAAGCGGGAGACAACCCACTTGTCCGAGTGCTCAGCAGCACCGGTGAGATATTCACAACGGCCAACCGAATTGACAGAGAGAAGTTGTGCCCCGGTCTCTCATTTGAGGACAGCGAGTGCTCGTTTGAAATTGAAGTGGTTATCCTGCCCAATGATTATTTCAGACTGATTAAGATTAAAATAATAGTTAAAGACACAAACGACAATGCGCCCATGTTCCCGTCCCCCGTTATCAACATCTCCATACCAGAGAATACACTCATCAATAGTCGCTTTGCTATTCCTTCTGCCACTGACCCAGACACTGGACCCAACAGTGTCCACAAATATGAGCTTGTGAACGGGCAGAGTGCCTTTGGCTTAGACATTGTGGAAACGCCTGAGGGGGAGAAGTGGCCCCAGCTCATCGTGCAGCAGAACCTCGACAGAGAGCAGAAGGACACGTACGTGATGAAGATCAAGGTGGAGGACGGTGGCAGCCCGCAGAAGTCCAGCACGGCCATTCTACAAGTCACAGTGACAGATGTCAATGACAACAAACCCGTCTTTAAAGAGAGTCAGATGGAGGTGCACATACCAGAGAACTCTGCCATCGGCACGTCCGTCGTGCAGCTTCAGGCTACAGACGCAGACATAGGGGCAAATGCGGAGATCAGGTATGTCTTCGGGACGCAGGTGTCGCCCGCCACAAAGAGACTTTTTGCGTTGAATACGACGTCTGGCCTCATAACGGTACAGAGGCCTCTGGACAGAGAAGAGACTGCTATTCATAAACTGTCTGTTTTAGCTAGCGATGGAAGCTCCAGCCCAGCCAGAGCTACTATTACAATAAATGTGACTGATGTAAATGACAATCCACCTAACATAGACCTGAGATATATAATCAGTCCTATTAATGGCACTGTTTTCCTGTCTGAGAAGGATCCTATCAATACCAAGATAGCTCTCATCACCGTATCGGACAAAGACACAGACATCAATGGCAAGGTCATTTGTTTCATAGAGAAGGATGTGCCCTTCCACCTCAAAGCTGTGTATGACAACCAGTATTTATTAGAGACATCTGCATTGCTTGATTACGAGGGGACCAAAGAATACAACTTCAAGATTGTGGCCTCTGACTCTGGAAAGCCGAGCTTAAATCAGACCACCTTGGTTAGAGTAAGGCTGGAGGATGAGAATGACAATCCACCTATTTTTACCCAGCCTGTCATTGAGTTGGCTGTTATGGAAAACAACAAACGTGATCTGTTCCTCACCACTCTGAGTGCCACCGATGAGGACAGTGGGAAAAATGCAGAGATAGTCTATCAGCTGGGGCCGAACGCATCCTTCTTTGATCTCGACCGCAAAACCGGGGTCTTGACCGCGTCCCGAGTTTTCGACCGCGAGGACCAAGATCGGTTCCTTTTCACCATCACGGCCAGGGATAATGGGACACCGCCCCTGCAAAGCCAGGCCGCTGTCATCGTGACCATCTTGGACGAGAATGACAATAACCCCAAGTTCACGCATAACCACTTTCAGTTCTTTGTGTCTGAGAATCTTCCCAAATACAGCACCGTAGGGGTGATAACTGTGACAGATGCAGACACAGGCGAGAATGCTGCTGTCTCCCTTTCTATACTGAATGACAATGAGAATTTCATCCTGGATCCATACTCGGGAGTGATAAAGTCGAACGTTTCATTCGACAGGGAACAGCAGAGCTCATACACATTTGACGTCAGGGCTGTGGACAGTGGCAGGCCGCCGTGTTCATCAGCCGCCAAGGTGACCATCAATGTCATTGACGTCAACGACAACACACCTATTGTCATCTATCCCCCATCCAACACCTCCTTCAAACTTGTGCCTCTCTCCTCTATTCCGGGGTCGGTGGTGGCAGAGGTGTTCGCAGTCGACGGTGATACAGGGATGAACGCGGAACTGAAATACACTATTGTGAGTGGCAACAACAAGGGACTGTTCAGAATTGACCCTGTCACAGGGAATATCACCCTGGAGGAAAAGCCAGTGGTGACTGACATAGGCTTGCACAGATTAGTAGTCAATATTAGTGACCTGGGATATCCCAAGTCCCTTCACACTCTGGTGCTGGTATTTCTATATGTGAATGACACAGTGGGCAACTCCACGTTTATTTACGACCTCATCCGCCGCACTATGGAGACGCCTATTGACCGGAATATTGGCGAGAGCAGTGAGACTTACCAAAGTGGTGATTATTTAACCATAATGATAGCCTTCGTAACCGGGGCCTTAGTGGTGGTTATTGTCATTTTTGTCACTGTGCTGCTCCGCTGCCGCCATGCGTCCAGGTTCAAGGCCGCACAAAGGAAAAAGCAGGGTGCTGAGTGGATGTCGCCCAACACAGAGAACAAGCAGAATAAGAAGAAAAAACGCAAGAAAAGGAAGTCACCGAAAAGCTCCCTGCTAAACTTTGTCACCATCGAGGAGAACAAACCCGACGACCCCGCCCATGAGCCAATCAACGGAACCATCAGCCTTCCCTCCGAGCTGGAGGAGCAAGGGATTGGACGCTTTGACTGGAACGCCACACCTACCACGACCTTCAAACCCAGCAGCCCAGACCTGGCCCGGCACTACAAGTCTGCCTCCCCGCAGTCGGCCTTTCACCTCAAGGCCGACACGCCTGTCTCTGTGAAGAAGCACCACGTGATTCAGGAGCTCCCATTGGATAACACCTTTGTTGGGGGCTGCGACACCCTTTCCAAGAGGTCGTCCACTAGCTCAGACCACTTCAGTGCCTCAGAGTGCAGCTCCCAAGGAGGTTTCAAGACAAAGGGGCCGATGCACACCAGACAGCAGGTAAAGGAACACTTTTACTGGTCTATAAGTACTGCCTATAATTGCCCTGTTCCACAGTGCTGAAGTGCCAGTATAGATTAGGAACTCACTCTAAGTTACTGTAAAACAACACCAAGAGAGTTGGAGACGCACTACTTGGTTAAATTCTGCTATTCAAACTGTAAAACAAACACAAAACAACAACAAAAACTGACCAGTTGATAATGGACTAAGAGATCAAACATATATATTTTTGGGACTAGTTAGAGACTGATGTTTTGTTCTTAGGATATATGTTAAAATCTAACAAAAATGCAGTAGGTGAGCAATTGCCTTGTCAGATTGTGTTGGCATGCAACCTTTGTGAGCACCCAGAGGTTAGTTAAGTGGTAAATTGTACCAGCATAGAATTCATTGTGATACAATGTCCTCTACATTTGTGAAAGAAACATTTTTTTCTTGCCTATCTACTCAAATTGTCACTTTAATTATTATTGGTATAGGCCTATAGCTGCAACACGTTTAATTGCCAGCATAATCTACTAGCCTGTAGGAATATTAATTATAACATTATGGTTCCTCAGCGAATCATTATACCATTTATTTTTCCAATATCCTAAAAAATTAGTTGACTTTTCACATCTCCCTTCATACTATTTTGAGTGTATTCATGTTTTTTGTTTGTTTGTTTGTTTGTTTTTGTTGTGTATTGCAATATAGGACAATATTGTCTCAACACCTGCAGTAATTATCCCAACCAACCATAGCACAGTCAACAATCAGTGATGAATTTTGAATGTCACCTCATCCAGGCTTGAATTAAATACCTCCTCTCAAAGCACACTAGCGAACTGAGTGAAGCTTGTCTGGAACCTGATACACATCCAGTTGAAAAGGGATTAGCGAAGAATGATCTTCAAATTTCAGTATAATCCATACGGTTTCTTTTTTTGGGTAAAAGCCTTATTAATTTTTCTCGTAATAATGCATCCCAACACAACACACAGTCCTAATCTAACGGAACGCAGCGTGGACAAACGTGGGCTGTGGAGAAGGAGAGGGAGAGAGAGGGAGTGACTGCAAGAGTTGCATAGAGGGATGGAGATGGAGAGTGTGTTAAGGTTGGTCAGGGTACTATACCTTTAGGTGGCAGTGTTGCTCTGCTTGGCACAACTTGGCACTGCGCCAACGTGCAGCAGGCTTCTTAAATGCAAGGGAGGAGGAGAAAGCGGAGCAGGCTGTGATGCTGTTCTTGGTGAAATACTCTTGCCTAACGATGCAGAGATTGCACAGGGTAGATTGATAATGGCAGTTAGAGATGTGAGTGATAAGATCTATCCGGAAGAGAGAGTGGCATTACAGGGGTGACACTATGTGACTCCTATTGATGCATGCCTCTGGGTCACCGCGTCCGAGGTCGCATTTACCACGTCTCAGCTTGAAAGGTAGCAGTCAAAAGAGGCATTCAGTTTGTTAGTGTTTCTGGCACAGGCTGTGTGTGTGTGTGTGTGTGTGTGTGTGTGTGTGTGTGTGTGTGTGTGTGTGTGTGTGTGTGTGTGTGTGTGTGTGTGTGTGTGTGTGTGTGTGTGTGTGTGTGTGTGTGTGTGTGTGTGTGTGTGTGTGTGTGTGTGTGTGTGTGTGTGTGTGTGTGTGTGTGTGTGTGTGTGTGTGCGCTTGCTTTTGTATTTTCTTTTTGTCTGACAGACAGCAATGGAATGGGTGGGGGAAGAATATAGCCCTGGGGTGGACACATGAGATATGACACTATGCTGTAAGCACAACTCCATCGATTCCCTCAGTCATCCCACAATTCAACACAAGATTCATTGGGATCAATAGCTCAGACAGATGATTCAAAGCGGCACACAAACAGAGCTAGTGTGTGCAATATATTGTCATTGATAGTATAAATACTGTACATAACGGTTGCTTCAGTTCAGGCATTTCTGTGATCGAAAAGTGTCATTTATGGTATTTTTTATGTGGAATCTGCCAGTCTTTTAATCCCTATACTTATTGCCCGGGATCCTCCAGGGGTCTATTCTAGGTCGCCTACATTTTCCCTCTACACATTTATCCTCGGCAAAAATAGCCAATCTATAAGCTTGCAATGTGTTGTGTTGTGAGCTTAAAGATCTGCTATTTTCGCTGAATGTTTCCTACAGTATAGGAACGCTAGCGTTTATGTGGTTAACATTTAACAATAGTTCCTCAAAACGCTATGCTTGAGTGTAGTAGAACTTAATGTCTCTCCAGTTTGGGGATTTTAAAATTACAAAAGTTGTTACTTCACCTCAACCATTACTCCCCCTCTACCTACCTATTCCACGCTGTACATGTTTTAATCAATTAGTTAATAAGTGTCGTGAATCCATCCCTGCTTTTTCTACCTTTTACAGCTATAAAGAATAGCTATAACTTTATCCCCCAGCCATGAAGACTTGGACAATGTCACATGAAGATAATGGAGCTTAGATTGAACTAGTTCAAATTTGGTATTTTACTAAATTATACCATATTTTGATTAGTTCAAAACTGACTTCAAACATTCACTGTGATGACTTCTCCAAGGCAGTAGTTCTCAAACATATTCACGCCAAGGACTCCCGAATTGTTATGTATTTGGCCACGGAACCCCAATTGGAAAGACCTTGTGCTATCTTATGGGGGATAAGGGAACATTTGTCAAACAAAAAAAATGCAGATCTACAAGCTTGCATCGACATCACATTGTGGTCCATTGTGATCTGGTACAGTAAGTCGGAGGTTTCAGAACAATACAAATAAAACAGTGTTTACGTTTTTAAACCGTTCCTACTTGGAAACCCCTCAGTGATCCCTGGGGGTACCCAGACCCCACTTTGAGAATCAGTGCCATAATGACGTCGAACACTGATGTTAGCGTCTTATGTATATAATGTCCACTTTTGTGTTAAGTCTACCTTTAGCATATTCAATTAAAACTATCACAAGTTGTTGACAGTTCCTCAAATGTGCACTACATATTATGTTGTTATCTGATGGCAGATTCCTCAAGTGGTTTGAAAACTAAAAGTATTTACCAAGTAGATCCAGAGGGCAAGCATTGTATCGGTAGTGGTTAGACTCAGAGCATACTTCTCAAGAGGTCAAGTAATGTCATGGAGGATAAGAAGGGATACATTAGTCTGTATATGAAAACTGTCATTAAATGACAAGTTCATAATGTGGTGATAATCTAATATCATTGCCGGTATTTTAGTGATAGAATATTACTTTATTTATTTTATATTGTAAATAAGGTCAGGAAGGTGCCGCATTGCGACATATTATAGAGCAACCAAAGCATGCACTGTATGAAGGATTGATTATGTTTAGCATTTTACCTTCATGACCTAGAAGAAGATTATGAGTTACCAACACTGTTATGGAACTACCCTTAACATACGTTTGTACTTGAAATAAATTAAGAGGAACAAAATAAACTACTGTAACTGTGTAACAAAACAGTAGAGAATAAAGACTTACATTCTCAATAATCACTGCTCTACAAAATCCAATATAATAATAATCAATAATTAATAATAATAAAACATTATTATTGTTGTTACTCTTATTATTACACTATTACATTAATAATAATAATAATAATAGAAGGAGCAGAGAAGTAGTCAGAATACAACTGCAATAATAACACAATTTCATACCTTCTTCAGAAAACAGAATATGAAAGGTAGTTAAAAATATATATAAAAAAAGCAGACATCCCTTCAATATTGCCATCGCAGCCAAAGGCCTGCTGGAATCAGCCTTATAGAGACACCCCAGACTCTGCTTATAGCAAAGGGAGTAATTCTTTCCTCTCTTTTTTCTGTTATTATTTACCCTCCAGGGACTTATATTAGTGTAAACAACACTGAGGAAAAAAGGCATGTACACACTGTCCTAGATTCAGAAGGCAAGAGCAACATCTAAGAAAGAGAGTGCATATCCTGCTGTTTCACCATGAGGTTCTTCACATCCCATCAGTATTTTGAAGAGGAGACGTGGTTTTGGTTCACTAACTGAGCATTACCCTGGTGGCATTATATTATCAGCCTATAGAGCTCATGTTATAGCATAAATTCACTTAACTCATTTTGGGCGGGAACCCCTTTTGGTGTTTTAAGCGTTACGTTATACTTTAGCTATTGAAAAATAGCAGATCTACAAGCTCATAGCACGCCACCGAGTGGCGCGCTACGAGCTTGTAGGTCTGATATTTTGGAAAAGTCGTGAAAATACGGTGCAAATCTTTGAATATATATTTCAGAGCGACATTTTTTAACTAAAATATTTGCTTCTGGGGAGGTCCCTGGAACAACATATTTTGAGATGGGGGTCCGTGGCCCAATAGAGATAATTCTGGACTGGAGGTCCTTGACATGAAAAAGGTTGAGCACAACTGACATCAAACAACAACAAACAAACAGGATTTAGAAGCCTTTTTTTAATCGACAGTCCAAAATGGGTTAAAGTACATGCATTGCAAAATCCAGAGTTTTAATGTAACTATTGAGAGTGTACAGTACACTCAAAGTTAGGTGAACACTCAGTCTGAAGGTAAGAAGCTACTATTACCATTTAAAACTCACATTTTTATTTCTTGGTTATGGCGTGACACTGTACTACTGTAGCTATGTAGCTATGTCCGTCTGTCTGTCTATTTGTGAGTCCAGGGCTAATCTCAAACTGCTGGACTGATCAGTGCCATATTTCTTGTGCACACTGCCAACGGGCTATAGCAAGTACAGATGGCCTGAATATGGAGATGACGGACGTCATAGTACTGAGGTTGTAGGATGACTGATGCCATAGATTGGTCACAAGAAGTCCGAGATCCACAGTTAAGCCATGGTATTACTACTAGAGCCTGTCTTTTTCTGGTCACAATTTCACATAAACCTCATGGTAAATAGACAATTATGTTCATTGTCTGTTTCTGAAAATCTGTAGGTCTGTAGTTGATCTCATTCACATGCATGAGACACATGCTATGGTAGTTATGGAGTATGGACACAGTGCTTCTAAGGGTGCCCTGACTCTGACATTAGCTCCACATCTCAAGGGTAAAGAGGCTTAATTGCTTCAGTTAATTGGTTATTTTCTTAATACGTCCAAAGGGTTGCACATGCACCTACAGTGTAGTTGGTTTATACGGCTTTCTCTGGAGCACAAATACTGCCTTTCCTCATGGCAGGATTGTTCCTGCATAGAGGAATTTCTGGCGCGCCCAAAGAGTTTTTAGCCACCGCCTAAAGGCAAAATCACTAGCACCAAAAGTATAATAATTGAGAATAAAATATGTATTCTGTGTGCCCAAGTAAGACGAGCTGTTATTTGCCTATCAACAACTAGGATCTTAGCCAATCACCTGATGCTTTGATAGGTTTGGTTTATAGAATATATATCACTCCCCTCCCCCTTCCAACCATAACCCTATTTATTAAACCTTTATATTATTTGGAGTTTCTTTTACTCAAGCATATTACATACTGTGTATGTTTATCAAATGGTCACAAATAAAAGGAAAATACATTCATACATTTCTTATGGTAATAAGGTAACCTTATTACCATAAGGTTACCTTAAAGGCTCATTGCCGTCACTAATTGCACGTAGTGGTGCCGTGGGTGGATCATGCTTATTAAGTGTACAGTAGTCAGCCCCCACAAGGCCCATTCTGAGCTACTGTAGGATAAACCCTGGCATGCAGGGACATTGTATTGAAAGCTCTCTTCTGTGTAGTGAGTGTAGTTTATTATACACAGATCATTTGACTATGAATTATCAATGTGAATATTGTTAAAATAATCTTGGACATAATTTATATGACTCGTGGTCTGATTCTAAAAGACCTTTTTCTTCTCTTTTTCATTTTTCACAGAGTACCTCCAAGCAGGCTGCTTCTTCATGTTCATTTACTTTATTGTTGTGACGGCGACCAAAGTATTAGACTTGTGACTTGAATTACAGTATCACTCGTGAGAAACACAAAACCCATTACATAGTGGAGTTTGTGGAGTATATTGAACTCTAACGACACAGAGAAGGGGGAGGACTGTGGATGAAAGTGAAGTCACAGTAAACCTGTACAAATGGAACCAGTCACACCCTTTAAGGATGTGTTACTCGGAGAATGTACAAATCAACCGAATTAGGTTCCATTTGTAGACTCTCAGAGTTAAATTAACACTCAGGATATCATGGTGCAACTGGTACTGCCTTGCCACTATACTTAATGAATGGACGTTCTATGCAAACAGGAGTTTGTACAGACCATTGTAATTATGGAGCCTTGGGGGAGTCGTCGTTCTTGTGCAGGTCCATTTGCCACATTAATAAGGGGATTAGTAGTACGTATGGGGGCTGATGGCAGCAGGCGAAGTTTGAGAAGATTAATGAACTATGACAATGTTGCACCTGAGGGGAAAGAGTCTGTTGCAGGAATCTTCCAAATTGTGCTGACACAGAAGCTCGGCTGCCTGAGAAAAGATTGAAAGAGAGGACAGTGATTGTTACCTAACTATGAATAAAAGAGCAGCCACACACTCGTAGCTCATATGCAAAAATATCAATATTGTTATTTTTTGCATCTGAGCTACAAATGTACAGCTAGCTCTTCTACTCTCTCTACACGGTCATGAGTGTTCCTGTAGTTAAATGACTCAATATTTTACTGTTTGGCACTCTCTGCAAGCCAGCACCTCTCCAATGCACAGCAAGTGTGCATTTCCCAGCATTCTTAGCCCGTCTATAAATGTATTCTATGCTATCTTGCTAGTTAGCGTTATTTATTGTAATCTTTGGATGGATTTATTTGCCAGAAATAATATCTAACCTAAGTTGTTCTTACAGCCATGTTGTTTTCTTTTAGTATAAGAACATATTGCCAAATCTCATTCTGTTTGCGTCTGTGTATGAGAGGTACAATTTTAATTATATCAAAGAAAACCGATGGATAATTTCCATCTGTGAGTATATCACATATGCATATGGTAATTAATTCTGTCGTCCGCAGTGTACAGTACATGTAAAAAACCTCAATATGTGAAGAACTCCATTTCTCATTGAACACAAGCAATGAACCAAATACAGTGGTCATCTTCACCACATATTCAGTCAGCAGACGATTCTGAGAGAATCATGAAGTTTCAACTTCATCAATGGAGACTTTGTTCTACGAGAATATTGCATTTATCTGAAAGCCTTGTCATATCCACCATATCTAGGTGGGTAAGAAAGGAAATGAAACGGATTGTGGGCCATAGTAAGTTAGTGGATATAAGAACTACAGAGTAGATTATTGCCCTGAGGAGGATCTAGTTTTGTCTGCACAAAACAACAAAATAAATCAAAGCTCCCTTTTTGCTACACTGGCTGAACTCTTAGGGTGATTTTTATGTTTGGATTTTTCCTCTCGAGAAAAGTGAAGTGCTACTGAAATTTGTTTAGCTTTGTTTGGTTTTGTCTGTAACTGCCAGGGGGCACAATTTCTGTAACACACACAGATGATGGCAAATTACCAGGAATTAAATATTTGTCTCTATCTTTGAATTTGTTTTACTGCCATCATGATTTGTTTCCATAAATTGTGGAGATCGCAACTTTCATCAGTGATTTCTTTTCTCCCAATGCAACCAAAATTCATTATATTTCTTCACATAGCAAAATGTATGTGTGTCCGTGTGCATGTGTGAGTTATTTTGGTTCTGTTGTGTCCATCACTTTTGGGATGGCAGCCCATTCATCTGAAAAGTCAGCATCATCCATCTATGCTATTTCACAAAGCAAATTGATTGATGACTGATCTCCAAGGGATTGCTTTGTGAAATACATGTTTTGCATGCGCAAAAAAAATTGAAGTCATTGTTGCTTTTGTGAGACTGCCACAACTTAATTCATCTCCATGTTTGTAACTAATTGACCAAACACATTTCCCATGTTCCTACGGCAATCAATCAAGTTGACATACTAACGAACAAATATCGCTTCATATTATTTTAACACTGCATGACAAGGAGGGAAAAAAGATGAACTGCAGCACTTATGTTCAATACCAATCCATTTGGGTTGTAATTGTTTAAATATATATATTTTTTAAATGAAATACACTGAAGTAGAAGGGTGGAAGAAAATGTTTCTTGTCCGTTCACTTGTCTGTAAAAAACAATTCAGAATTACACGTTATGATGCTGCGACATTGTTTGAACAATCCCCCTACTACCAACCCACTTCTCCTCCCCATGCTTCACTCCTCTCGTCCACCCACCCCTGTCCTTCCCTTCTCCAAACCCAGCCCTTCTTTCACCTCCATGTTTTATTGGGGTCAGTGCTGTTACATGCAGGGTTTAGATCACTGAGGGTGTGTGTTCACCCTTTTGTGTCCTGATTACTCATGACATATTAGGGTGCTTTGTGTACAACACATAGCCCAACGTTCTCTCTGTTGCTGTCCTCTCTCCCTTAATCATTATACTCTTATAAAAAGGAAATGGGGTTAAAAGGTGGGCATGAGCGGCGCTGTCTGTCCTGACATGACAGTCCTGGAGGGAGACTCATCCTCGTCATGGGGCTGTTACGTTGAGCGACGACAGGCCGCTTCTCTGTCACTAGCGTGTGGCAGTGTCTAGACTAATAGTCGTGATAACGGCACTGCCAGCCAAAGCCCTCCATCCCTCCACCCCTCCCCCCATCTCCTTTAAGCAAAGAGGCACACTTGACTTGAAATGTGACTGCCATTGACTGTGCCCCATCGCTCACTGACACTGTAAGCCACACCAATGTACATTTTTATTGTATATATACAAGCTGCTTCATGTAAATGGAACTCCTGGTAATCTTGCCTAATGTGCTGTGTTATACTGTAATGGACTTGTTCTTTTATTTATTTTTTTGCTTTGTTTGATTTATTTATTTCCCCCTGATTCTTTCGTTCCCCCCACCCTCTCTCTTTATTGCTGGGTGTACTATAATTACATCTGAAGTATATTCTCCTCCCAATTATTCAGTATCCTGCAACCCATGTTCTTCTGTTTTATATAAAGCCTTTTTGAACAGTGCTATTATATCTTTATAATTTCATAATAAATGTTTCAAAGCGATTATTTCTTCTTTGTTCTTGCTTGCAGCATTTTGTCATGCATCCAGAGTGATTTGGTTGTTAACCGTGCATTTTCAGAAAAGTCTTTCAGAAGGTCTTGCCTGATGGTAGTGCAGCATTTTTAAAACCACTAAAACTATACAATAATACACTATATTATTGTACTTATTTGGCCGGTTTCCCCCATGGCTCTTTGCCGAACTTGGCGAGCTACACGCCCACACCGCGTCCCATCACAATGCAGCACATTGTGACATTGTAGATCTGCTATTTTTGCTGAAAGTTCACCCCAGAATAGGGAGACTAGGGTCAGTTATTAACAGAATCACAAACCCTCTTGTTGTGTTAAACAAAGAGCTTTTCAAATGTGACTCAGTCCTTTATTGGAAATGACCACCAGCATTATATCTCTCTGTGGATGTGCCTATTGGTATGAAAATCTGTCAATACACAGTAACATATCGATATAATATGGTAGAATAGGTTCTGCTATTTTTGCTGCTTTTGCATGACATCGCCATACAGTGGTATAATATAGGTTTCATTTATGAAACAAGTTAACATAATATAATATTGAGATTCAAGGTTTCAAACTTTCAGGGCAGATGATATACCTGTTCATATGGAAATCTTTCAATATACATACATTAAGCCTCAGAATGAAGACTAAAACTAACCCACATGTTCACCAACATGCTCGACCAGTACTTTTATTCCTTGTAGGCTTGTTCAGCTTAATAAATATAGAGAAACGGATTAAAACAAATGTGGTTAGCATGGTTATAACAAGGTGGCAGTGACCTTATCTAGTGATACTCATAGTAAAGTCGTCTGGAATAACCAACTACATTGAACCTGGCGTCCCAACGTTGGCATGTCATCATAGGTGAATCTTTTCAGAAACAGAAAAACATTTTCACACATCTTTAAAAAAAATTGAAAATATCTGATCCACAAGCTGAAGCTCATCATCATGTCGCATTCAATGCATTGTGAGCTAGTAGATCTATTTTCGCCACGTGAAAAGTATGAACGAGGCCTTAAGTGGTTAAGCAATATGGATGAACCTCATAATTGTTTAATAGAAAGACAGAGAAACAGACGCGGTGGATACCAAAGTGCCGCACCAGCATATTTGTGGAAAGTAGGCCTAACTCTGCTTAATCTGTCCCCTCCATTTGGAAGCTCGAAGCAGAGCTTAGTCTGCATTTGTGCGAGGAAGAGGCGGGGAAAGAGGATAAATAAATAAATATAGGCTTTAAAGGTTGACCTCATCTATATGGTTACTTTATAAAAAAAAGCTGCATGCTCTTACCAACCAGAATTTGAAATCTGACTTCTGACCTGAAGTATAATAATGTTGCCTGTCCTTTCATAAAAAAGGAAGGACTGCAAAGCGCCGCTGGGCAGTTTTAACAGGTTATGCTGTCACTGCCTCCCAATCCAATGTGGCCAAGCTTCCAAATTTTGTGCAATTGATGCGAGATCCAATGATTTCAGATGGCACAAACCTTTGACAGTGGTATTATTGAGTTACTGTGGCAAGATATATTTTCTGCAGTTGCACAGAATTTATTCTTCAGCAGGCAGTGATAGATATTCTCAGGTTTGAATGATAAAGGAATGAGAATCAGCAATACTTAAACTGTTGGTGTTGACCTTGTGTTGCCATTATCATAATTTCTCAAAATACAGATTTACATTTATTTACACATATTTATGCAAAATATATGTAAAGCATAAAAAACTTCTGTATGATGTACAATGACTAAACAATAGAAAATAATGCCATCTTATTATGAAGATATCGATGAGGGATGAACAATCTACAACATTTTGTTTAAAGACATTCTATCAGCAATGCCAATCAGAAGGATTTCAACTCTTTGTTTTGAAAAATTGAAAAGCAGATTC
Organism: Electrona antarctica; assembly: GCF_951216825.1. Classification (NCBI taxonomy): domain Eukaryota; kingdom Metazoa; phylum Chordata; class Actinopteri; order Myctophiformes; family Myctophidae; genus Electrona; species Electrona antarctica. Next base: position 46,811,763 of record NC_136808.1, on the reverse strand, counting down.
TGAAATGAATAGATTTTTATGAACATGTGAAACCATTCTTTAGGGAACCACTTGGGCTTGTAAAGTAGTAGCATAGCAATCTCAAAGACAATATTGCTGCCAAATGCGATAATGGCAGTGCCGGTATATCCTAATAATACTGATCAAAAGCACATTCGTTTTATTACCTTTTTAAGTAAGTGATCTTATGAACATTAATATGGTTCACTTTAACCACTTAAACCCTATATGCATAGCTGACCAGAGCCTCCCTCTGGTCTATACTCGGCCTCCTCCTTTTTCCCTCTACACAAAAATAGCTGATCTGCAAGAGTGCTACTCGTGAGAGATAGCTGAATGTTCACCCCAGAATATAGGGACGCTAGGGTTCAAGTGCTGCATATTTGCCTGAGCTACATTATGAACTTTTCTTTTTTTTTATTGGTGCAACCACTCCTATATGGAGCTTTGTGTGTCTCTGGCTGGCTGTGTCCGAGCACGAAAATAGCCTTTGGTTGGTTTCCATCACGAAGTGTCACTGTTGTGCAGCCTAATACACACACATATTAACTGTATATATGATGATTTTGGGTGTGTACAGTACACTACACTACAGTGACAGTACAGTAGAGGGACCCCCCTGGGGACCCCCACACAGTAACTCTGTCATTTCTCAACTGTTTCGGACGCGGGGCGGCTCACCGGAACCGGCCCGACCCCCTGGGCGTGTTGCTGGGGGTCTGGATGTTCCGGGGAGTGGACTCCCACACGGTAACTCCGTCATTTCTCAACCGTTTCGGACGTGGGGCGGCTCACCGGAACCGGGCCAGCACCCTGGGCTCATTCCTGTGGGTCTAGAAGTTGCACCACTCACTTCACACGGGTGTGATTCTTTTCTCATTTTGTAGTTGCAAAACATTTTTTCAACTGTGGTAGTTACTTCTTGAAAAAGATGTTATCATGGAACCTCACCGAATTAGTCAATTCAGCTCGTCTCTTTCCACTAAATGAAACGTGGAACAGTCACATGCTTGGACAGGACACAACTGTTTGAGTCTTCTAAATGTGTCTCCTATTAACATACTGTAATAACATAATGTCGGAGATCACAGACAGACTTTGCTCCCAGTGTAGCTCTTCATTCACAGTGTAACTAGTCATAATATTTGAGTCCCACATTATATGATTGAAATATTTCTGATTCTCCTGTCAGAGAAAACTATTATTTCTTCTAACCAGATTCGCTACAGAGAGCAGTAATAATATTGTGATTGTATGTATATGCATGTAGATGATCTTTTGATTATGCAGATGTTATCACCACTTTTTTCCCGATCCCCAATTTTTGCTGTGTTGGATGGATGGATGTGAGGGTGGATGTAAGCGTGTTCATTTGGAATTACCTTTAATTAGGCCTACCTTAAAAAAAATACACTTTTACAGTGTCACAGAGTCACATTTTACAATAATAACCATTAAAGGTTTAAATATGATTTTATTTAAATTTGTAATTACATTTAGCTTTTTATTTGGACAGGGAAGTGAAGTGTGTCAGGACAGTAAGAGCAGACAGTGTGAAATACTCTACATTATCCCGAGCCAGGAAATGGAGTTTAGATGTAAGGGGTTTTGTGGTCAATATAACCGGCAGAGCATTTAACCACATCATGCATAATTAGTAATTACCCAATACTACAGTACATTGTTTAAGGCACGATCACACCACCCTTTTATATTACCTATGAGTGTGGATTCTGCCGATGCATTTCAATGGGAATGGAGCGTTTATAGATAACCGCAAATGGCAGCAAACTCCATTTCCATTGAAATGCAATGTCAGAATCCGCCCTCATAAGTAGAATAAGTGCGGTGTGACCGTGCCCTTAGGGGAGAATTCTTGTGTTAAAGGATAATTTTGTATGAGGTAATATATTTTATTTCTGATGTCCATTTCCATTTATAGATTCAGCAAAATTGGCCATGGATGTGAGGCTTGCCTGTTTTGTAATGTTTATTTGTTGGATCTGCAAACAAATGTACTGCATTTCATTGACTATCACTGTTAACTGCGGAATGAAGTAAACCACATACTGTGTAAGTCTTTAACTGCTACAGGTCCTGGCTGCAAATTGGTCTCTCAGAAAGTTGGCTATTCCCTGATATTTCTTTACGAAGATTTTAGAAGTGAGATTTGTGTAGGAGTGGACTTTTTCTTTAATAATAATAACAACACTGTTGTGAAGATATTTTAGAACATGGATTTAAGACAAATGATGGGTTGAAATCTGTGTTGCATTATAAGACATTAATGACAAGAAAGAAAAACTGCAATCTCTGTGAGCCACAGAAAAGTGACTGAATTAGCAGACAAATAATGCTCTTCAGGGAGCTAATTAGATGAGAAGCTGTGATGTATGGCTTTTGGAAGGATGGGTGTCATTCTGCTCCTGTTCAATGTATAGACTGCAGATTTGTATTGATTGTATGCTTTGTCTTATGCCTCAGGCATAAGCATGCAACCGTTAGCTTTGTGCCTTTGTCTGGGTGTTGCAGAGAGTTGAGCAGATAAGGGTTGTGATAAATCTGCCAGAGAATAAGCTGTCATAGGGTGACGCACATGGGAATATTTAACGCAAACATAAAATATGGCGTGTCTGTTGTTTTATCGTCAAGGGTATAAGAGATGGCATGGTGTGAAAATACTCTTGCCCCCTTATTTCTGCACTTTCTATCTCTGCAGTCTTTGCATGCTGGAGCCCTGCTCATCTTTGTTATGGCCAAAGGAAAAAAAAAGGGAAAAAGACAGGCGCATTGCATAGAATGGTGAACGAGCACCTTATCGCCACTCAATAATATGCAGAGGTGTAAAACATTTGGCTAGCTTATTTAGATGGAATGATTTCTACTGTGCAGATTTACCAAGGGCTGAATCAGGTGATGTGTTAGGGAGGAGGGAGGCAGTGAAAATTGGTTTCCCCCTATCTCCTACTACACATAGAGACCCAGCCGGTCTCCTCTCTCCCTCCGCATTCTCCTTGCCTGACAATAACATGCCCCGATAATGGAAATATACACCCAGATTTATTTTCTATTTCCTGCTGCGAGTCCTTGCCCAGTAAACTTCTTTTTGTGTGTCTGCTTTATAGTTGTTTTCACTCATGACATTCAGATGTCAGAAAGCGCAGTGGCTGTAGAGGATATGCTGTAGATGCACATGACAGCCAGGTAGTAACAGTTGTCATGCATGTGCAGCACTTCTTCAAATTCAATAGCGGTAGGAGGAGGTCTGAGTTGGTCTGGCCGGTATACTGAATGTATGCAAGGCAGAGACAGGATGAGACCGATCCATTGTGTTGATTTTAATACCTCTGTCTTATTCAGGCTCTATGGGTGGGCGGCCATCTGCCTTGACCCTGTCGGGGGGGGGGGGGGGGGGGGGGGGGAGAGAGGAGAGAGAAGGAGAGAGATACACGCAACATCAACAGCAATAGTAACAACTATAATGACAACAATAATAGCAGGTATAATAATAGTATCATTTAAAAGCTGTCCACTGGCGTGTTCCATGGAAACCCTTGATCTGTAGCCTGGGGTCCATGGGAGCTATGATAACATACCACAGCTGGATTCCAATCTGGATTCAAGCCCACCTCATAGCACAGAGACTGCTCTCATTAAGCTTCTAAACAGCATTTGTTGTCGCCTGATTCTGGGAAAAAAAATGATTCAATGTTACTGTGACTGAATCTTATAGAGCTGCATTCAATACTGTCAACCACACAATACTGTCAACCACACAATACTGTCAACCACACAATACAATACTGCCAACCACACAATACTGTCAACCACACAATACTGTCAACCACACAATACTGCTAGACAAACTGGACAACTGTATTGTATTTTCTGGCATGGTCCTAAATTGGTTCAAGTTTTATCTAAAAGCCAATTTTGTCATAACTATATATCCAAGCAAAATATTACATGACTTGCATAGTTCCTGAAGGTTCAGTCCTCACAGCACTTCTATTCAACGCTTCATGTTCCTGACAATTTTTAGATAATAGAAAAATATATTATATATTATTATTATATATATTACTGTACATGGATGACACAAAAGTTGACATAGCTCATTCACAGTGAGTGACTGCCAGGGTTGGTGTTAAATATGTTGGGTCAGTGCATTGAACAAGAGACAATGATTGCAGGTGTGGGGGAAAGAAAAAACAGAAATTGTCTTTGGTGCTAAGGAAGAAAGACTGAAAGTTACTGTAGTACTCTCCTTGACTCCCTGTGTTAGAAGGCTAAAATCCAAGCTTGAAATATTGTTTAATATAGAAAGGATGTCCAAACAAAGACACAAAAGATGTTGGCCATGCCCTTTCTACTCTCCAGTAGGTTAGACAACTACAATGATTTTCTTTCTGGAAAATAACTCTCAGACAGCTACAGCTCATACAGAATGCAGCTGCTATAGTTCTAAGAGACTATGAAAGCTGAACTCCAATTATCAGATCTCTGCACCATGGCTTCCAGTGACTCATCAAATTGACTTTAAAATACTGTAGCTCGTCTTTAACACTTTAGGTTTAGGGTCAAAATGAATCTCTGACATTCTTTTTACATTATGAACACATTGGTATAATTTCAAAGGGGCTCATTAAGCCCTAGCAAAAATACCTGATCTGCCACGATCGGCTGAATTTTGCTATTTTGTTTGTCACATGGCACACATATGGTTGGATGGGATTCAGTTTCAGATGCACAATCTCAAATCTGATTAGTTAATTAGCAAATACAAACAACCAAGGTGGAGAAAATATGCATAGAACTCAATTTGAGCACTAGGAGGGGGGGGGGGGGGGGTGGCCATCCCCTTGGACCCCAAATAACGCCCCCAAATGATACATTATGTTGCGTTCACACGAGCAGACGCAACGACACAGTCTACCATTCATTGACAATGGAAGCCCAGCAACATGACGATGTAAAGACGCAATCATGCATGTCGCTACTCCAAATGATACTCCCATTCGTCTTTGCATCTGCTCATGTGAACGCACCAATATACTGTATGTATAACATGTCGTTCGTCCCAAGCTTTTCTCATCTCACAAGGAGAAACGCTTGGTAAAGAACTACGGCATAACGTGTCTACAGTACAAATCCTTAGGTTACGTTTTATGAGGCGTTTTTATAATTGGCCTCAGATCTAAAAGGGTTAAAATAATACAAAATAAAAATAACACAATCTTTATCAATTGAATGTAAAGATTTTTGAATTGCATTTGTTCATGTCGATAGGAGTATACGATTACATTTGCCTAATGTAAACACCAACAGACCTCCGTTGCCAGATTGGATTTGTAAAGGCTTAAGTGGAAGCAAAAGGTTAATCTCTCCATTAAAATTCAGGGGTAAGAAGCAAAAAACACTCATGTCCTATATGTTCAGTACAGCAAAGTTTATAGTTGACTGCTAGAGCATGCCAACCCCAGAACAAGGAACTGAATGACACATGGGCATGAGTGGACATGAAACCAGTTGGCCTGTTGTTTGTCCTTATTCCCTGACTTCCTTTTAATCGCTAAGAAGCTGTAGCTCAGTCTGACATGTGACATATGACCTCTGTGCATGCTTGGTAGGGGGTTTCAGTGTCCCAGAAACCATCCTTGTCTCTGTCCGAGTAACAATGAGGTCCCTTCATAGCCACAGTCTCTGGGCCAGCATAGCTTTAGGCCATACATCACATGGAATCCCGCATGAATGGTGTGTGTGCGTGCATGTGTGTGCGTGTGCGTGTCCGTGTGTGTGTGTGTGTGTGTGTGTGTGTGTGTGTGTGTGTGTGTGTGTGTGTGTGTGTGTGCATGAAGGTGTGAGTGCTCTTTGTGATTAGACTGCCACAGTGCTCTCAGCTGCTCACCCATAGAGATCAGAGGCTGTCTTGTTCTAGTCCATTCCTTCACAGAAGTCCACTTATTAATAACCCAGTATGTGGGAGGATATTCATAATCCAAGCAGGATAAAAAATAATGCATTTTCCGCATATGAAGTTAGATTGATAGGTATAGCTAAAACAAAATGTTATGTTTGGTCGATCTTCTCTTGCACTAGGCCATGTTCACGGTTTCATACTTTTTTGAAATATTACATTTTATTTCATAATGGAAGTCGATGTGGCTCTGTTCCGGGCTGAAATACATTTTGGAGTCATGTCATAGACGACTGTCATAGGCTGACATTCCTGTATGGATCCCGAGATCCACATGATTCTACTTGATTTTTAACGGCCATTAACAGTCATGCATTTCACACCTGGGAGCGGCCCAGTACACCTGGGAGTGGCCCAGTACACCTGGGAGTGGCCCAGTACACCTGGGAGCGGCCCAGTACAACCGCGGTCTGGTACTGTTGCTCCACTGAAGCAATACAATACAGTATACAATACAGTATGCTCAAAACATTGGGCTGCGTGTGCCTGAAATTTCTTAGTCGAAATAGATTTGACGGTTCAATATGACAATTCAACACTGTGTGTCTGTGCGTGCGTGCGTGCGTGCGTGCGTGCGTGCGTGCGTGCGTGCGTGCGTGCGTGCGTGCGTGCGTGCGCGTGTAAATATGTATTGTATGTACTGTACGTGTCTGTCTATAGTACAGTCAGTGAGGTCAGGTATGATTAGCTAGGATGATTTGTCAATGCTGTCAAAAATCTGTCAAGAATCTTGTAGGCTACATAGTGTCACATAGCCTAGCACTTCTCTTGAGATTACTTCTTCCAGCTACAAAAGCAGTTTATTAGCTACATTATTCAACTGCCACTCTGCCAGCCACCCACATATCATCGCTGCTCAGCCCACTGATGTGTCGTCTCTCCTTTATTCGTTTATTTCTAAAGCACATTTAAACCACCAAACATTGACCAAAGTTCTGTACAATGAATCACTTATGCAAAGTCTGAAAAAAAAAAAAAAAGATACATAAGAAAAGTTAAGCATTAAGACTCAAACACCTATGTAAAAAGGTCTGCCCTTAATCCGTGGTTAATAACAGTCGATGGAGGGGAAACTATTCCAAATAGGAATAGGCATTTTCTGATTTATTGAATGTTTTTAGACCACTGTCAAACCAACAGATTTCCTCCTCGAGTTGATGGAGAAGACCTAGTGGTTCTCGAGATATGCGGGGGACTCCTATTCAATCAGTTTTTTTTCTTTTATAGAAGGATAATACAACTTTAAAATTGATTCTATATTTAGTGTATACGGTAGCCAGCTCAGTCCCTCTTCCTAGTGCCAGTGAGAAGCCTAGCAGCTGCATGAAGGAGTGTTCCCTATTTTCTTCCCAGAATGTATAGTTGTCATTTAAAAAACGTTTTCTAAAACATTTGATAAAAAATAACGTAAAAATAGAGATGGGTTGGAAATTGGTAAGAACTGCAAGGTCTAGATTGGGCTTTTTAATAAGAGGGTCGACCACTGCATGTTTAAAACAAGATGGAAAAGTGCAATTTACTAAGCATCTATTTATTAAAGATATGATCAAATACTATGCCCAATAGTGTCTAATCCTTCTCTAAGGAGACACAAGGGAATAATGCCCAGAGGGCACGTAGCAGGCTTCATGTGTGAGACTACTGTATAGCAGGTGAGAAAGAAATACAGTTTTAAACGTGTTCAGAACAACAGGAGACATTTTTAAATCAGACAGATCATAATTGGGAGGTGAGACTAGAGATATGAGGATCTTTGTCAGTAAAGAAGTTCGAAAACGTTAAGTCGTTAAGTTGGGACAGGAAGTAATAATGATTTATTTATTATTATTTATTTATTTTATATTATTTCCATTTCATTTAGATGTCACACACATAATAATATAAGACCTTCCTTTGGGTTTTTGTGAACATCATAACACAATTAACGACTCTTTGCAAGCAAGTTTTTATTGTACACCTCCTGGGAATGTGCATGCAAAATGTCATGCTGATTGGTCCAGTGGTGCTGGAGCGTGGAGACACACACGGACGGACGAACAGGGGTGAAGACGAAACGAAAACATAGGGCCCTATTAAGCAAGACGAAAAACCCATGCGGTAATACAGATTTCGCCCTCGCTCTGCGCCTTTTCGTATTATGGAAGCCGTGGTGAGCGCTCACTCATATGGAATACCACGTTCCTGCATAATTTAGCATTGGGGGAGTGTCCATATGTTAATTATTTTCGCTTTGTGCTATTTGCTATTAAGCCCCTTGACCTAAAAACACTCAGCGCATACCGATTCCGCCTGGGTCTGACCACGTCTTAAAAGCAAAAAGCACTGTTTGATTTTACACTTGAGCGGCTCTGGAGTGCTGCTGGAGTGTTGCCATGTCTGTTTGCTGTTTATTATAAGCGGCTTCTTTTTCTGCAAAGTTGCTTGTAAATATTGGTAGTTGTGGTTGCTTTTCTTGTTTCTAAAGTGCTTATTTGGGCTTTTCTCCTAATGTTGTTTAAACCAGTGATCCTCACACAGCGACATTCCCATGTCAAGGACCCCCAGATGAATGCATTTGCCCAACTAAGCCAGTGACCCCCATGACAGATTTGTGTTATTAAATGTTTCAATAACATTTTTCAAAAATATTCTTATTGTCACTTTTTTCAAAGATTACTTTTGAAAATAGCAGATCTACCAGCTCACAATGCATCACATTCATTCATTAAAAAAATGAACTCTGACTGCAGGGGGATATATATTTATAATGATCATTATAACAATGTGCAAGAAAATATGTAAAAATAAGGAAGAACTTTATATTTGTGGACAATCAAAATATGCTGGAAATTTTAATGTGGTGTCATTAAAAGGAATCTTGATATGGCAGACTCACTATCTAGAAAATAAAAACATGGCACTTCATTTAAAATAGGTTGTAGACCCCTGTTATATGCGATTCTTTTGGGAGTATGTTTATAGACCTATTTACTTGTTTCTATGAGACATGGCAACAGCGAGCTTTCTGGCTTTCTCGTTGAGATTATAAAGGGTCATATATCGCTCATTTCTAAACCTTTTTTAAAAATTAAAACATCTCCATAATCACTGGGAAGTTTGCTTTCATACGCTGTATCACACCCGACTCAATTCTTCTTCAATAAAATGCTACGAGCGAAGACCATAACATTGGGTTCGCAGCAATACGCATGGCGCACGTATGCCATTTCAACTCATTCCTTCGTCGTGACTCGAATGAAATAAAATAAAATAAACGTTATTTTACTGGTGTTTTTCAATAGAAACAAATAAAGAGCGTGTGTGCAACAGTCAGTGCATATACGTGCATGCACTATAGGCTATATGTCCTCCTTGTCGGGATGGTGAGCTGAGCTCTTCACAGCCCGTTTGTCTTTCATATTATTCTTATAATATTTGATATTATAAACACTCATGGTTCTCTCATTTCTCAGCCGTTTTTTAAAATGTAAAAATCCCCACATTCCTTAGGAATCTTGCTTTCATTCGCTGTATGGTATATGGTTCTATTTTTATCGAATTAAACAATATCAAACGAACAATATCAAACTGTTCGGGGGTTAGACGATTCTGGGAACATTACGCATGGATTGCCAATTTGCCAGCCAATGCTGCGTATCTACTCGCAGTTCCATTCCGATCTGAAAGGTATAGGTAGGTGCCATTTCAAAGGCTTAGTTATTCATTTATGAATCAAATGAACTAGAATAAAGATTTTTACAGCTGTTTTTCATGCTTAGAACAGAAACAAATGAAGTGATGATGTGCGTATATCTCCCTCCCTTAGCATATGGCTGCGCCGCTGTAATGACTTTCCAATGAACACTGCAAGTTACTTAACAAAATAGAGACATAGGCCTACAAGCTATGCACATCATGGCTGTGACAGCTTGTGGATCTGTTCTTTTGAGGCATAAAGGTGACAGCATGCAGTGCAATAGGAATAATTAACCCAAATGTGACAAAGTCATGTCATGTCTATGGTGCCAGTCTGCAGAAATGTAATACCACTTGCCGAAAAGGGCGCATTCCATGAGGACATCAGCTGGTGTCGTAAAGAGAATAGTACGGACATGTTCATTGGGTAAGCCTCAAAACTCCCTGAAACACTCCCATGACTAATTCAAGGCCGTTTTGCTCACACCACGGGGTGTCGAAAGCGCTTCTTACCTGGCCCATAATTGTAATATGACATTGCACACGCCCCCACGTCTTAAAAACTGTAAAATGATATGTAATTAGATTCCACTTGCTTAATAGGGCCCATTATCTCTACCTATCTCTGCCCGGACGTTCTGGCCTGGCGGAGATAATGAGATTACAAACAAGCAGTGTCAACAGCAAAACAATACTAGAAACCACAGTAACAAGAAGATAAATACATAGTTTGTGTTAGTTTTGAAAGAAAATGGTTGGAATAGTAGCAAAAAGTTTTGAAGAAAAGTTGAAATGGCACAGATGGCCTATTATGTGGTTTTGTCATGTTCAAGAGTAAATGTGAAGTGGCCTGTTATAGTGCCACCATGAGACCGGTTTGAAAAGTGGTGGACGTTCTTCCTAGGCCTACTGGGATTGCCCCCTGGGTGCGTTCCTGGGAGTCTGGATGTTCTGGGAACGCCCAGGGACCCCCACACAGAGTTGCACCACTCAGTTCACACGGGTGTGATTTTTAATAGTCATCTGTTGTCTGCGTTTGGCGTATAGTATACGTTTTATATCGCTTCATATGGATCTGAAATGGCAGCTCTAAAAACAACTTTTAGCCCTGAGCCGGCAACACCTTGCACACACGAAACGTGCTCGCGCATGCGTAGACTAGGCTACTGTTATAATTAGGACTTCTCTGGCTCTTTCCTCGAACACTACAGTACGTCGCTGTACATTGTGCTCATCAGACATCCGAGGTTCGGATCTGATTTCTGATTTTTCATCGTATCGCGAAATATAAACGTTTCTCGAGAAAGATAGCTAGCGTGAGCTAATGCTAACATTAGCCTTTTCTTACAATGGAGGTCTGCTAGGCATCTGCGAGTGGGGAAAACTGAAGTACTTGAGTAGTAGTCTCCCCAATCCCGTAATTAGCCTACCACTGGTGGCCACACGGCCACAGTCTAAGTGTGTTTTGTGCCTGAGATTAGCTGTACAGACTCGAGGGAAAACATAATAACCTCTCCTTCTGCCGTTCTGGCCTCTTGGCAGAGATACTAATAAAATACAAGCAAGGGTCAACCATTTGGCCAAGTGTCTGACAGGAACAGTTCTCTGACAGTGTCCAAAATAGTCTTTAAAAGCTGACTTTGGGATAAAGTCAGCTTTGCCTTTTGCAGGTTGTTCCAGTCTGACTGCGGCAGACCAGAATGATGACCAAAAAAAACTAATGTGTTATTTGTTTTTGGAGGGTTAGGGTTAAATAATTGAATAAAGAATAAACATTTTATTATGTCATTATTAAACTTATAATTTCTATTCAAGTATTTAGCATTATAGCAACATTATAGCAACATTTCAAGAATATTTACAATTACTCAAAATATAGCCATAAAGAAGCCAGAAACTATAAAGTGGTACAGAAAATAATTATCATTAATGTGCCAATGCCATTTGATGATCTGGTAATCCCGTAGTTAACATTTAGTGATTGATGTTATTGTCTCCACCAGGCCGAAGGCATGGGAAGAGAGTATGTTTTGTCCGTGTGTCCGTCCGTCCGTTACCAGGTAATCTCCGGCACTGTTAAACCGGTCGATGCTAAACTTTGCACACACACTCCCTAGATGCCAACGATGAACCTCTGCCCCAAACTTTCCAGAATGGCCTGTTATAGCACCACCAGGAGGCAGACTTTTGTAAAACATATTTTTGGATATTACTCCTCCAGATTTTGTCCAAATATCCTGTATCATGTAGATACTGTTACACAGTATCTACATAGTCATGTGCTCAAGACGGATCTGTCCGATATTTCATATTCCATCCTAATTGGCTAACATTGGCTTTCAAAGTTTGCAGGATTGGCCCGTTTTGAACAAAAAGCCTCAAATCATGAACACAGCGTGCAATTTACGTGAGATCTTTCACGCACTTTCCTACTAGGCTGAGGAATATATCCCACCCTTTTCACATTGGCCTGTTATAGCGCCACCAATAGGTGGATTTTTGCAAAACACATTTTTGGAACAAAATGCCTCAAATCATCCAATTACCATCAAAGGCGTAAGAACAAATGGCACCCTTTTCACATTGTTTAAAGTTGTCTTTGGTGGTGGTGGACTTTGAATTCGAGTTCTCAGTTGAACTGACAGCTGAACACAGTCCATCTTAGTACAGTGCAGTGATATGTCAGAATTGTTCTGGGATTTATTGATTATCCACGAACCCTGAAGCTATACGAAGAAATGGCAACAAGTATTTGCTAATTAGATGAAGGCTTTCTCCATCATTACTCATTGGGTGGATGATAATGACGCTCAGGTTTGTATTTAATTTTTCAATTCCTTAGGCTTTGCCAAATGCCAGCTCTAGTTTTTTGACGAGGAGCTGGCCTTAAGGCCCTGGTAATATCAACCACAAACAATCAATCCCAGCCAATCTCCTGAAGCCTTAATGGACTTGGAAAGAATATTAAGAGGTTTTGTCTGCAGAGGCGCTTTCCTCTGCCACAGCAGCCGTCCCTCTGCTAATTTGTGTCTGTGTGCCAAAAGAGGCCACACACTGGAACCAGTGTAGCAGCCTAGCAGGCTCACAACTTTCTGAGTAGACAGTACACAGACTTGCCAGTAAACAAACACAGGTAAGCAAAGCAGGCACACAAAAATACATAAACAGTAAAACACATTAAATTCACACTCAAACACACAGATTTTTTATTTGGCTTGCTTCAAAAGGTTTTGTCCCACTGCAGCACATTGGGCTGCTAGTAATAAGGATAGAGAGCGTGAGAGAGGGTGATATTTTTGGGATGCCTGGCTAAATGTCGGGTAACCATGAGATGTGGGATCAATGCCTAATCCCTGGGTTCCATTCTAGTTGTAAATCTCCCTGTTGTTGGCATGCATCACTAAACAGAGCAAACACCTCCACAAAGAGTAATTGTACGATAGTACCCCCATCCTCCACTCTGCAAAAAAAAGGAGGAGAATGAAGGATAAAGATCTAATTAAAAGAGGCTATTATGGTACTCCTTGTCTGCTTATTAGGGTTTATAAAGTGTAGGATGTGTTTAGATTTTGACGTGCGCGCGTGTGTGTGTGTGTGTGTGTGTGTGTGTGTGTGTGTGTGTGTGTGTGTGTGTGTGTGTGTGTGTGTGTGTGTGTGTGTGTGTGTGTATGTGTGTGTGTGTGTGTGTGTGTGTGTGTGTGTGTTGTTTATGACTTTTTATGTATCTTTTTTCTTCCGATCCCCTGTTCTTCTGCCTACCTGTCACTATTCATTTTCACGTTCGGCGTGAGTGTTTGGAATTGAGAGCATGGCTACCTCAGAGAGAAGCTCGTTTATACTTACTGTATGAGTGTTTTCACCATCCGATGAGGCAGAATAAGCCTCCTGCCAACGCTTCATTTTAAAATGTTCTCCATGCCCCTGTTTTTCTGTCGTACTCCCCCGGCTTTCTTTGTAATGGCTCCTCTTTCTAACTGCATCATCCCCCCCCCCCCCCCCCATTTCCACCATGCAACTCATGTGGTTCCCTTCTCCTGATAATTGTCAATTTTCACTCTACCTCTTGCATGTAGGTCTTTCAATCACTCTTTCCCCTAGTTATTTCTCCACTTTAATCATTCATTTTGTATACGTGTGTGTGTGTGTGTGTGTGTGTGTGTGTGTGTGTGTGTGTGTGTGTGTGTGTGTGTGTGTGTGTGTGTGTGTGTGTGTGTGTGTGTGTGTGTGTGTGTGTGTGTGTGTGTGTGTGTGTGTGTGTGTATATATTTATTTCATTTTCCTTAAGTGTACTATATATATAATCCTTCTCTAAGGTCTCTAAGTGGTTGCTAGATGACTGGCGATTCCGAGTTTAACCTCAGGAGGGGGGATGGCTAGTATTGCCAGAGAGGCAGATGGTCAGAGGAGTAGGCAGTAGATGCTGGGAAATGCATCCCTTAACCTCCGAAGACCAGTATAGCGTTCTCTCTCTCTCTCTCTCTCTCTCTCTCTCTCTCTCTCTCTCTCTCTCTCTCTCTCTCTCTCTTTCTCTCTCTCTCTCTCTCTCAGATAGAGAGGTAAGAGATAGAAGGGATAGTCAGGTAAAGCAAAAGAAAAGCAAGGCAGAATGATTGTATGTGGGTGGGTGGGTGCATCAGGGTGGCTGAGCAGTGTGGTACTCTAGTCTGTGTGTTCTGCACTTCACAACCTACTACCTGCATATTTTAAAACCCTCATTATTGCTTCAGTCCGCACTTGCTTCCTGTTGTTGCACTGACCAATTTTCTGCCTCATTGGCATTTGCGCACAATCTGTTTGTTTGGCTATAACATCGTGGTATATTCAGCTGAGCTGCTTTGTGTCCACGTGACACTGTGTGTTCTGTACTATCTTATATATTATTTGTATTACCTTGGTGGTTCACTCACTATAGATACCGCATTTCTTTACACAGCTCAAGGTTTATACAAAGCTCCTTGAGGGTTAAGGCTGCCCAAACTAGTCAGAGTGAAACAATAAAGCTACCCTAGAGGACTGACTCAAACAATCTCTTTCTTCCCTTTAGTTTCAGCAGAAATATACCCTTATGGGGGTAATTGTTCAGTGTCAAGAGTGCTATACCAACACCGTTTCACTGGTTAACCATCTGAACCCTAGCATTCCAGTTCTGGGGGGAACATTTGCCCGAAAATGCCTGATCTACAAGCTCAAGTATAAAAGGTGGTTAATGGTTTAAAATATGAAATGCTATTGTTGGATTAGAATTGGATGCAATTATCTCATCATCCCAGAGTGGTCTGTCATATTTAAGTCTAAAGCTAAGCATCTCTACACTATATAATTACCTTAACAGAGAGTATAGTATAGGCCTATTTAATTCTTATCATTTGCTTATCATCCCTCTTTAATATTCTAACACGTGGGTCTCACTTTAAAGTGAAACTGGGGTTATTTCATTAGCTAGTACATAGAGCACAGTGCCGACAAGCCCACAAGAACCTGAGTTCCTCCAACATGTTAGCTAGCTACTGGTAGCCAAATAGAAGTAAATGGTAAATGGTAAATGGTGCATTTATATAGCGCCTTTATCCAAGGCGCTTTACAGAGATTGTGCATTACATTCACCCATTCACACACACATTCATACACCGATAGCAGCGGAAACCATGCAAGGCACCAACTAGCACATCGGGAGCAATTAGGGGTTCAGTGTCTTGCTCAAGGACACTTCGACAGTAACTCTGGGGGAGCCCGGGTTCGAACTGGCAACCTTACGGTTACCATCCAGGCACTCTACCCCTGAGCCACTGCCGCCCCTGCCGTCCACATGTTCTACTCGAATAATTACTCGAGGGGGGTGGGGGGTAAAACGAATAAAAAACGATAAAACAGTATATCCTGTATATCAAATAAGAAGCACCGCATATTTCTCCTTCAAAATTGTTCCCTTCCATTGAGGTTGTAGAAGAAGTATATATCTTGCATTTTAAATCAGATGGTTCCATTTGTTTGTTTCTGATTGGTTGAGTCCCATTGCAAAATTCACATCTAATTGATCGCAGCATCTATTAATATTACTGCGGCAATTAGCGTGTTTACAATATTCACCATACAGCTCCATGGCTGTATTACTGTTACTGCGGTCCTACTTTTCTTTCCTACGATGGCTGTGAAAGTGGAGCGCTTGTTTTGGAAGCGTCAACATCCTGTGTACAGTATGTGCAAGTCTCACAACAAATGCATTACTAATTAAATCACTTTAAAACAAGGCGCGTACCATTTGGGACATTCCATACATTTGCTTCGTAACTTCCTTGTTTATGCAGACAGGACTACTACTACTTTATTGTAAAAATCACACCCGTGTGAAGTGAGTGGTGCAACTCCGTGTGGGGGTGTGTGTGGGGGGGGGGAGTTCCAGACCCACAGGAACGCACCCAGGGTGCCGTCCCGATTCCGGCGAGCCGCCCCGCGTCCGAAACGCTTGAGAAATTACAGAGTTACCGTGTGGGGGTCCCTGTACTGTACTGTACTGTACTGTACTGTACTGGCACATCCGAAATCACCATATATACAGTTAATATGTGTGTGTGTGTGTGTGTTTGTGTGTGTGTTAGGTTGCGCACAGGTGGTGAAAAACAACCATGCTGTTTTCGTGCTCAGACGCACCCACCCACCCAGCCACCCACCCAGCCAGCCACCCACACACATAGCTCCTTAAGGGAGTGGTTGCACCACTCAAAAATATTCTTGTAGTGACATTGTTATTAAAACACTTTGAATTGGCATACCGTAGGTCTATGATATTCATGGGGGTTGCAGGCACTCTGCTATACGTGTTGTGCCTATCAACGCCCCTTAACTGTTCTAAAATCACTATAAATCACAGTCTCTTGGGGCGTATTGCCTTATCATACAACTTAACAAAGAATGCCACTGATTAAGCTAACCCTCCTCTCCCATTCCCCTTACATTAGAGCACAATTCTGCCTCTTGCTTTAATAGTAATAGTTTAACAACTAATATTCTGTCATTATCTACTCACCCTCAAAGATTTAGTTTACACCACATCAGGAGTTTGCCTGCAAAACCTCAAAAGCAGCCTTGCCCGAAACAACAAGCCAATGCCCAATTGTGGCATAGTACCGTCTTCTGAAGCCAAACAATCTTTAAGCTGGCACGAGAGTGAGACATGTTTTTCTTTTTTGGGGAACTATTCTTAGCCAACATTCTCTTCTAATGCTCATCTCAAAGGTAAATTCTCCTGTTCGAAAACCCAAACCCTAGGTCTAAGCCAGCACTTTTTTCAAAGGGGTCACATTTGAAAATATGAAAATACCCTAGGGCAGAGTAGCTCATCTCCTGTCATACTGTACCTTTGTATGAAAGTTACATTCAAATGCATTGAATATCCGGCTATGACATTTTTGGGGGTCTATAGACACCTTACCAGCTCAGTGGCCTTGTGGTTAGAGGGTCCGCCCTGAAACTGGGAGGTCGGGGTTCGATCCCCGTCCGGGTCAAACCAAAGACTGTAAAAATGGGACCCAATGCCTCCCTGCTTGACACTCAGCATCAATGGGTTGGATTAGGAGGTCAAATCAACTAATCAAATGATTCTGCAGCTCGTCGCTCCTTGGCGGCGGCTCACCGCTCCAAGAGATGGGTCAAATGCGGAGAACAAATTTCACTGCGGTAACGTGTGTGACAAATCGTACGACTTTGACTTTGACTTAACAGACGACGTCACACTGATAAGCAACAGCATGCGCGCGCATAACGGCAGCACAAGAACCCTGCCTCTCATAAGATGCAATGGAAAAGTTCTAACTGCACTCACGTGTAAAAAATGCACCATCAGACGCTGTTTTTCTCCCAGTGTGGAGGAAGAATGATTAGGATTTTTATTGTGATCTCTCGCCTTTGAAATATAGAATCCTTGGTTGCTGTTGTGTTTGAACAATAATAGCAATTCAAAGCATTTGTCCTCAAAACCACACTTCCAGTCGCTATCATAAGAATGGGAGGTGCGCTCATGATCACGGCAGCAGAGCCTGTTTGCCCATGGCTGCACCCGCACCTGCAGCCCATCAAGTATAATTTATGCCCGCGATGGTGTCGCGCACGTAGACCTCTAAACTCACAATACTGTTGCGCTTTGAAGTATAAATGTCTCCTAGGGTGCATCTCACTAGCCAACACACAAGAGGAGGTTGAATGGACTGAAACTAGCGCTCCCCAAAACAACAGGTTTGGAGATCTTTTGGGAATTGATTACATGAAATAGTCACTCGTGCGCCCAGTCCCAATGTTTGTAAACAAATAATTGGTCTATAGTCTTTTGTAGGCAGTGTAGCCAAATGTAAACCATGCATCTGTGCTGTGAACAAAACAAAAACAATTCAGCCCTTTTCAATTCTGCAAGAAATTGTCTTTTGTTCAAATAGAGTGTGGCCAAATGTTACCAGGTGTGGAAAAGGTCTCTACAAAATTGTTAATAAATTAAAAGTGCCCTTCCTTTCACATTGTCTTCAGTATCATTATGCTTAGGTGTACAAATGTTCTGCTCTTTTTATAATGTAAATGTGGCGGCGGTGGCTCAGGGGTAGAGTGCCTGGATGGTAACCTTAAGGTTGCCAGTTCGAACCCGAGCTCCCCCAGAGTTACTGTCGAAGTGTCCTTGAGCATTGAACCACTAATTGCTCCCGATGTACTAGTTGGTGCCTTGCATGGTTTCCGCTGCCATCGGTGTATGAATGTGTGTGTGAATGGGTGAATGTAATGCACAATCTCTGTAAAGCGCCTTGGATAAAGGCGCTATATAAATGCACCATTTACCATTCAACATTCTTTTTTAATGTAATTTATAGTAAAAATAAATAAATAAATACAAAATTAAAAAAATAATCCCATTTGATAAAGAGGTGCTCTTTGTCAAAAATAAAAGTACCTTTCTGTGTTAAAGTGATCTTCAGAGGCATGCAACATCCATGCGTACAAAATAACATATTTTACAACATTCAAACAACACAAACACGTTTTCATAGAGATGCCCTTCTTCCATACAACGAGTACAACATTTCTCAGGTCCATAAATTATTCATCATGCTGTGTCACAAATGAGCAAGTGACACGCTACGGCCTCCTTACTGAAAGAATATCTGCACCGGGACTGTATACCTACTGCGTATGGGTCTACCTACCTTATTATAACCAAGCAAGTTCTTTTATGAGCTAGGCTGTTTGTGCTGCCAACTGGGAGCCATTATGGTTTCCAACAGCAACGGGGTAGGAAAGCAAGATGAAAGGCTCATTATAACCCTACTGAGTGCAAATTAGCCCCTCTCTCTCCATAGTTCATGGACCTCTACTTCAGTGTACACTCCTAAAAAATCTGTTGTCACCATAATGACTCTCTTCTGTGGAAGTGGAGAGGCCTTTTAGAGCTCTATACCGTAGGCCTTGGTCAGACTGATTATTATGCTGTAGTCTGCAAGGTTGTGTACACATTAAAATCCTCAGTGTTCATTTAACTCTTGAGTTTACAAATGTAACGGTTACATTTGTACACTCTCTGAGTTACAAATGGATACATTAACAATGAGGATTGTACTGTGTATAGTGTGTGTGTGTATGAGAGAAAATGTGTTGCACATTCATAGATTGTGTGACAGTAAATGTGAATGAATCACTCAGTGTAGAACTGTATTAAGATAAAACCTATATTTATTTATCCCTGGTGTCATAGCAGCAACAGCAGTGAGAATGAAACACAGGAGAGATACAGGTAAGATTAAGGCTCAAGAACCAAACCAAGATACTGTAGATAAGAATAAAACAATCAAATAGACATCTCTGAACAAATAACTTAACATAGGCCTGCACGCGCACGCACGCACGCACGCACGCACGCACGCACTTCACTATCTTTAGTGAATATCTATCTCCAGTGAGCACTATACGAATGCATATAACGTGCAGTCTATCAACTGAATATATGAGTGAACATTTTATATTCTTAACAGGCATGTCAAGG
Organism: Electrona antarctica; assembly: GCF_951216825.1. NCBI lineage: Eukaryota > Metazoa > Chordata > Actinopteri > Myctophiformes > Myctophidae > Electrona > Electrona antarctica. The sequence goes on along the minus strand of NC_136808.1, from coordinate 46,792,096 downwards.
TATCGGTCAATTAAGATGCACAGCAAAGTGGCCCAGATGTCAAGGATGTTTGCTTGCCTCTGGGTAGTTCCTGTATGTAAACAACACTCAACACATTGGGAAGAATCACCTGTGGGCAGTGTGCATTAAATGACCGTGGCCTCGCCCCTCTCCATGGAAACGTAAGGCTATACGAGAGATGTAATCTTGCATTGCATCTAGTCTACAGCTGATCACAGAACACCATCAGTGAAGGGTTGTAGGGCTGCCTGCAACTATACATTATTTACGTAAAGATTTACTCATTTGTAATTTTGTTCTGATTCATTGATATATAAATAATACAATTATTTACATATTACACACAGACCCTCGCAAACAGAAAAAGAATATCTTACTCAGTTTACGATTTGCTCAAATGCAAACCAATTGTCATACAGTAAGTCAAATTACATTAGCCACAGATATGTGGCCATATAGTCCTGGGCGGACTATATAAGTCCGTAGTCTTTTTGTGTGTCTGTCATCACGATATGACACATTATGAGCTTGTAGATCAGCAACATTTGAAATACAGCATAAGTGCAGTCATAAACAAACCTGTGTCCAGGTGGTTTGGACCACATCGTTATAATTTAACAATTTGAAGTTGTGAACTTGTGTGCAAAACGTTGACAGCTGTGTTTACCACGTTGCGACACGAGTGCATCACAGTGCAACATATGTTTTATCAAAAGAGAATGTGTTTCGAGTTTTGCAAAGACTTATTTGCCAGTTATGTCTAATTAATTACCTGAACTTGTTTAAGGTTTTGCCAACAGAGTGACTGATTTGACAAATGGCCACTGAACATTTCCTTTATTTTATTATTATTATATATATTTTTTAAAGATATATTTTTGGGGCTTTTTCTGCCTTTAGTGTACAGTATGGTGACAGGAAATGGGGAGATATATTTGGGGAGTGACACACGGCAAAGGTCGTCTTGATCGGGAGTCGAACTCGTGACACGCTGTCAGCAGCTTAGCAGCCTATAGGTGCCCGGACCGCTACACTAGCCGCCCGGGCCAACATTTCCTTTATTATTCACATTTTGTGAATTCACAATCTCAGCTTTAACCCTCCTGTCTTTTTGAGGGCCGCTCCTATATCTGGCTTTCAGAAGTGACATCATGTGACAGCCGCAGACAAGTCTATGGACTTGTAATGTTTGTCTTAACCCATTTTGGGCGGGAACCCCTTTTGGTGTTAGCATTATGTTATGCTTTAGCAGATCTACAAGCTTGTAGGTCTGCTATTTTTGAAGAATCGAAGAACGACTGACATAGAAACATAGGTTTTTCAGAAAACTGTCAGGATGTAGAAGACATGTTTTGAATCTGATCTCAGGTCAAAATGGGTTAAAGAGTGTACTTCTGTCGCACGCAACCGGAGTGATACAGACACGTGCAGAACAGCGTTATGAAACGTAGTCATAAAAAAGACGTCAAAAGACGATCTCAGCGACATAGGCCAAGACGTACTGCATACATTCATATGCATTATTAATGTTTTTGGCCTGGTAATGCAGCTATTTAAAATTTAAAAAAAGTCAGCAGTTATGTCTAGATTCTGAACAGCTAATTAAAAAATGTAGTACTTCTGTAGCAGGTTCTGCCATCCTGTCAACTATAAGGTAAACAAACTGAAGGTACAGATTAGTAAATATTGAACATGTGTACTGTCCTCCGTACTGTACTGTCCTCCGTGCTCTTCTCAGAGGGTGGTATCAGGGATGATGCAACATAGCAATAATCAGTGGTGGGAAAAGTACTCAAGTATCAATACTGTAATGTAGAACTACTCCGTTACAAAGTAAAAGTCCGGAATTCAAAATGTACTTGAATAAAAGTACAAAGGTAAAGTTACTTTCCACCACTGGCAATAATAACACAAAGATTGCATGGAACATAATTGCATTGTTTGTTAATCATTATTACATCTTTTCAAAGTTACTTTCTTAAGTTGCGGGTGATTAATGTTATCATTATGTAGTTGTCTATGGGATAAATCACTGTCTGTGTCTCAGCTGTGCTTCTAAAGCCCTTTAAGACTTCCAGCCTGTTCGTTAGGAATATATTCATATTACAGGCAGTCCAGATGAATTGACTTTAGAAAATCCCACTGCAATTAAACCCAATTTATAATTAATGCAGAGCAGACTGGGGACCTAATTTACACTTGCACATTGTCGTTTTTTCCCTGCATGTGCTTGTCATTCTGCATGAATGTAAACAGGGATTGCTTTGGGAAGAGGGTGGCATCTCCTCTCCTGACCATTACCTAGGCTCTGGGGAGCTGTGCTCAGTACCATGCAATTGTGCCATCATACTTTGAAAACAAAGGAAATAATGCAGCTATACGTACCACGTTTCTCATGTGAACAGCAGAAGCAGGTACCCCAACATTATATTGTCAACAGCATTGTTTATTAACAACACGCTCACCATGTGCGTGTGAGTGTGTGTGTTTATCATGTGTGAGAAGAATGTGTGACTTCACCAGTCAGTTTGGTAGAGAGCATGGCTCTTGATCTCTGATGTTTGTGCTGAGCTGTGCTGTGCAGCGTAGAGTGGTATTCCTGATAGCGGTTGACATGCTGCAGTTGATGTGCACAGACAGTGGCTGCGTTTGAAAACCACGGAGCATTAGTCCAATCAGAGCCCTGGCACTCAAGCTGACAGTCTGTGTTTGTTATTTACCTTTATTCTGGCTCATTTCACTCCTATCGTTTCCAGTAGCTGCCTCTACTGGATTTAGCTATTAACCAGACACACACTCCGTCTTAATAAGGCCTTGGCCAAACCTTAGACATACTCAGACAAAAGCAGGCACAAACTATCACATACACACAAACACGCATGCATGCACACACGCACGTATGCACGCACGCACGCACGCACGCACGCACGCACGCACGCACGCACGCACGCACGCACGCACGCACGCACGCACGCACACACACACACACATGCACATGTCACACACACACACACACTTACAGTAGCTGATTTGATCTCTGTATGTTGGACGCTTTATAATTGCTATTCGTCATAACTCTGATTCTAATCAGAGCAGTTTTGTTATTACTTCTGTATGTAGGAGCTATTTTTGGCACGGAATGCTTGATCGTTCTAGCTTGTTGTAGAGTTTGACAAGTGATATTATTCACCCAAGCCATTCATCCTCTTAGCTGCTACCTTTCAAAGTAATGTGCGTAATCCTACACATCACGTGTTTTATTATTAACATATCAGGGTAACTAATTGTTGTTGTTGTTTTACGAGCCAGCACATCTGCTGAGATTTATCACAGTAGGCGTTCCGATGACTTGTTTATGCTTTTCATGGATGTTTTTCCACTTCCTGTTACGTGTTTACGTGTTCAGAATCAGAATAAATCATCAGAATAAATCATTTTTATGTCTCTTTAGAGAAAATTCTCTTTAAAATACCTTCAAAGTGATTGCAGCTGATTATGCCCAAATAACATTATATTATTGGCTTTGTGTTGTATTATCTCTCTCAGTCGCTCTATGTGTGTGTGTGTGTGTGTGTGTGTGTGTGTGTGTGTGTGTGTGTGTGTGTGTGTGTGTGTGTGTGTGTGTGTGTGTGTGTGTGTGTGTGTGTGTGTGTGTGTGTGTGTGTGTGTGTGTCCATAACACGGTCATGTGCAACAATGACTCATGAGCGGGAACACACATGCCGAGGGAACACACACTAATGGAAGAGATAAAAGGGGGGTTGTGGGGCAGGAAAGAGATGGGGGTGTCATTGATTGCTACAGGGATGAGGGGATGTGTCCCTGGCTGTGAGGCGAGTCAGGACGAGGCAAAGCTGCATGCTACAGGCCCTTTGTGTGCCTGATGACTCGCAGCTGATGTCTTATCTTGTCCAGTCAACAGGGAGAATTGAGTTGGTATAGGCCGGGGAATAAAGGGAAGTAGCAAGCAGCAGGGCAGCAAAAATACAAAATCGAGTTGGCAGTTATCTAGTTTGTTGATCAGCAGATGGTATAGATTTGTAGACAGAGCTCTTTGATTTCTCCTTCCCATTTTGAAGGGGAAAGTTTATGAGGAGGGGTCAGGGGGGGGAGCCTGTTGCCTATTAATCATGGTGACATATATAATGTAGAGGCACAGTCTGAGAATTTCTGTCTGTTGGCATCTCTTCCAAGGTCATGTACTGTAGTAATGCTAGCGTGTGTGTGTGTGTGTGTGTGTGTGTGTGTGTGTGTGTGTGTGTGTGTGTGTGTGTGTGTGTGTGTGTGTGTGTGTGTGTGTGTGTGTGTGTGTGTGTGTGTGTGTGTGTGTGTGTGTGTGTGTGTGTGTGTGCGTGCGTGCGTGCGTGCGTGCGTGCGTGCGTGCGTGCGTGCACACATTTTGAAAGTATGTAAATATGTAACCATACTGTACTGTATGTAAGAATAAAGCCAATAGTGGGAAAATGGTCCGTGTTAATGTACAATCTGGCTGAAGCTGTGAATAGACAATGATGTGTCATTGTAGGATCATTTATTTAGAAACAGCACTGCACCAAAAAATGTGCTACCAGGGAATGGCCACGCTCTCTCTCTCTCCCAAAAACCAAAGACCAAATATCTGTGTACTTCTCCCAACCAAATGCTTAATAAATAGGATATCAAACCGTGTAATAATGTCGGACCATAATCACACACTTAATGAGGGCAATCCCATCATTGCTTCCAATGATCATCAGGGACGGATTAACCCCCATGAGGGCCCCTGGGCCGGTAATTTTTGCAGGGCCCCCATAGCGCGTGTGCGTGCGACATTTTCTTGTTTTTCTGTGTTTTTATCATCTTTTTGACCTACATTTAACTAAATCAATGGCCAATGAAGGGCTCCAGAAGCCCTTTTCAGGGCATCAAACCTAGTACCGTGCGGTCCAATTTCCTCAAAGGGCCCCTGAGAGCCAAGGGCCCCTGGGCCACGGCCCCACTGGCCCAATGGCTAATTTGTCCCTGATGATCATGATTATACACAGGCTAGCTCCCATGCCCAACAAGAGACCAAACAAACAATCCAAGCAGTACCTAGCTACTACCTATAGTGAGATCCAAAAGCTCAATCCGACCACAATTTGCTAGTAGAAATCGTCAAAATCAAATGTGACACAGAATAAAAGTACTTAAAATTCCAAAGATCAATTTCCATCTCTACGAAGGACGAACTATGCTAAAAGGCTACTAATCTTTGTCAATTTCAGAAAGTTGAAAGTTGAACAAACTTAAAGTCCAGACAAAACAAGGGAGACCACACAAGTAATCATGAATTAAAGTAAGACTATTCACTCTAAGAACATTTTCAAAAGATGTTGAGGATTGAGTGGTGTAGTCAGTGAGTGCATGGATATGAGAAAATTGTGATTATGTGGATAAAGTGAAAATCAAAACTAACAGAACCCTAAGCACAACTAATGTTTGGTATTGTATTTATTTATATCTGGGTTGTTAGGGTTAGGATTAAAAGCTAGATGTAAAGCTAGATCAAATAATGTATGCAAAATATGGTATGTATGAACAGGCATAAATCAAAAGTTCAAAAACAACAACCAGACCAACCCGTGCTAGCTGGGTGCTTTTTCTCAGTGGTGTCACCAGCTCTGTATACTCGCCTTGTTTGGTTTTACATTGGGGCTAGCCTGAGAGGCATACCATTCCTGGCTCATGACCCGGTCGGGAGCGGATGATACGTTACGTCATGTTGTATTCTGGTTTGTACAGGGAAAAGGAAAGCAGTCCACATACTGTTTTACAGCTCCCAGTGTCATTTATTTGAAGTTGGTAGTCTGGTTTGTAGACAGTCATCAGGCCAGAACCCCCAAACCGAAATCAGAATGACTCAAAATAATTCCCTGCACCATAATTTTAGGGCCCACTCCAATGTTGATGTGGCATATAGTTCGTTTGGTACCGGTATATCAATGTTTTATTCCAACTCCTAGCGACTGGCGAGACAAACAGGGGGGGGGGGGGGGGTACAAACAGGGGGGGGGGGGGGGACGACCACAAAGTGATCATCCACAGTGATCAGTATCATCCAGTCCAAACCACGCCTAGCCCATTTAGACCTGAGGACGATTCTACAAATTCCTTCTAAATCCTCGTTGTTTCTATGTCAGTGGTTCTCAAACATTTTCATGTCAAGGACCCCCAAAAATATACGTAATTGGCCACCGACCCCCAACTGAAAATATGTAGTTCCAGGGACTCCCCCCCCCCCCAGAAGCAAAGGTATGAGTTAAAACCGTTCACTGTGAAATGATATATATTCAAAGATTCGCGCCACATTTTCACGATTTTTCTAAAATAGCAGACCTACAAGCTCGTAGCGCGCCACTCGGTGGCGCGCTATGAGCTTGTAGATCTGCTATTTTTCAATAGCTAAAGTATAACATAATGCTTAAACACCAAAAGGGGTTCCCGCCCAAAATGGGCTAGACCAGATCACACGGGAGGTTTAGGAACACAGACCAGGCTTTCCTCCGAGATGGAAAGTCTCGGATGGTGACGCAAGGTTACAGTGGGGAAAAATCATTACGTGCCAGGTACCCAGTTACTGATACGTTTTTCATATAACCTCCTTTGAGGTTCCAGGTGAGCTCAGGATACCAAAAAGTAAACACCACAGACTTCTGATTTGTGACAGAGAATTCTCTCTAGTGTCATTGCTTCATTGAATTACAACAGACACACATAACTGCACGGAAGATTCCGATTATTATGAACACCCTATTAAAAGAGACATGTACTGAAATTGAAACTTTTCATAGTTTTTGGAGGTCAATTCTACCCAAAATGCCAGAAATCTGAGGACAACTCAAATGTGCCTATGATCCCGCCTACAGTTATGTGATTTTCGTAATAGTACCTGGAAGAGAAGCAGAGAATTGTGTCGTGCCATTTTGTTTCGCGATCAATTTGTCTTATGCCTCTCCAATTTCTTAGTTACATAAGCATTGTTGTAACCAGTACCACTGTGAAGCAGTTTGTTTACCTATAATGGTGAAACCAAAAGAGCTGTTGGCATATAGAGTTAAGTGGCGCTAACTATGGTTGAATTATATCCGCTTAGCCAGTTTCGCGCAACGTCTTCATTTGACTCAGTTCTGGTCTAGTGCAGGTGTACAGAAATGTTTGCATGTATGTGTGTAGAAATTGATAGTAGGCGGGAAATAGAGCACTGATGCCTGGTGTAATTTACGCATCCTACCTGGATCACAGTCCCCCCACCCTGACGTGTTTAATATCACTTCATATAGAACTGTGTTCCAAGAATAAACAAAGCATGGTGGCTTGACTCATATGGATATGAAGCATCAACTGATGGCGAGAAAATGCTAATGTTACCGCTGTGCCCCGCCAAATTAATTACATTTTCGGCGGAAACAGACTGTGTCAAATATTAGTGACTGACTATATACTACTGATGGTCAGAAGAGCCACCTCTCTAACAATAATAGCCAGGCCAATTTGTTTATTTTCTTATATGAGACGATTCTAACATGACCCAATGTTATTTTCTATAGAGGAATTACTTCCGTGACCCAGGAGATGAACGAATGACATCAGAGGCCCAACGAGGCCTACTAGCGATGCGATCAGTGTTTTCATTAGCGGGAGGTTGGATTAATGTATTATTAGACGCCGATTCTGCCTATTTCATCTCATTTATGAGCCATAATGTCCATGAAGACGGCATGCATCCAGGGATTTTGGTTGTTTTTACGTGGACACTATCGGGCAATGGTAGATTAATCTCGTTATCTCGGGCATGCCATCATAACAGTTAAGAGCGCCCCCTGCAGTAGCATAATAGGTATTATGTTTTATTGCATCTAACAAAGCCTTTTAAAACACTTTGGGACCTCCAATTTTTCTTCCTGTTTCTTTTTTTCAAAAACGGCATGTCATTGGACCTTTAAACTAGCTGTAAATGTGAAATGAATCAATACTATTTGAGGCCATGTATGTCGAGATGTAATTCATTCCATTTATATTCGCTATGCGGCAGAAACACGAAGCTCAGCCAATCATCAGTTAAGCCAATCAAGGATTTATACTGGCTTAGCGACACAGACACAGTGATATGACGCCAATCTGTGAGGCTTTGACGGTTTGGTTTGGTTTGGCCATTCATGGAAGCCGGTGTACCCAATCTCCCGAACAACAGTTGTCCTCAGATCTGCGGGCTGGCAGATACTGTAGATATTCCTGTTTTTTTCTGTTCTCGGAAACCGTTGGTCCTTCCAAATTGCCGTTTTGCAATGGATACCTGGAGACACACACAGTTTGAACAGAGATTTGGTACATTATAGTATAGCTCTGGTCCATATCTCTAATGCCTTTGCATTAGAGCTATATGCTACTCTTGTCTTCCTGAACTCGACTGTAGCGACAATATAAGAACATTTTCGCTACTCACCAATACAAAGGCGGCTTGTGTCATTAGAAAGCCTACTTTCCACACTCTGAGCCCCTCACCACAAAATGCACTTTTTGTCCAGAAGAAAAATACTTTTAGTTACTCCACTGCGCCCTCTACCGATATTGCCAAGAGAAAACCCCATAGACAAGATTTTTCCTTCCGGTGAAAAGAAATCCCTTTCTGGCCAAAAAGTGCATTTTATACATGTGGTGGGGGGCTCAGAGCGTGTCCACCGCGGAAAGTAGGCTTTCTAATAACAGCCTTTGTATTGGTGAGTAGCGAAAACGTTATTTTTATTTTCACTAGAGTCGAGAGGGTATGGTCTGCATTTCATGCGAGTGCAGGAAGACGAGAGTAGCATAGCTCTAATGCAAAGGCATTAGAGCTATGGACCAGATAGCTAATTATAGTATAGATTTAGTAAATGTCAAGTATTTCCTTATCAGTAGTTGTGAGCACCCATGTCAGTTTTGTCTCCATTCTCACCACCCTAACCTAACTTATGATGTGCTGTTGTTGACAAAGGTGACCTCAAATCATACGAGAGACGAAAATAGAGAATGAGGTGTGCAGGAGTGTAATGCACACACAGGGTCAATTGAAATAACCTGCTGAGAGTCAACGGCCCCATTGACACCTGGCACTAATGTGAGTGATCGGCTCCTGCTGGCCTCTGAATTATTGTTTTGTTGAATATAAAATGCATGTTTTGTTATGAAACAGCCTACAAGGTACATTTCACACGACTCTGCACAATGAATGAAGAGCAAAGTCAAACAGAAAGGTCTCTTTTTGTTAAAAGCATAATGATTGACATGAGATGAGATTGACAAATCAAAAATAAATGTCTCATCCTTAAATGCAGATGTCACAAATCAAAAATAAATGTCTGCAAGTAAATGGTAGAAACTACATCAGATAGTAAATACCAAATGACAACCAGATAGCAAACAGGTTAGAGGAGCTCTTTAACACATGAATTGCTTCTGACGGAATTCTCCGTCATTTAATGTACTTTATCGATATGAAACTGTCTAGCTGCAAAGCAACATTCAACGCTGACCTGGTTGCTATAGGCAACGCCTTCGTCACTCCCAGCACAAGGAGACGTGCGCGCGCATTGCATGGAATATTGGAATCCCATTAAAAGTAAAATCTTCTTTGGTTATTATCTCTGAAACTACGAGCGCTGTCCGTGGTGATCGTCATCCATCCAAGGTTCGGATACGTTGAAATGATGTATTACTCTGAGGTGAACTTGGTAGCCTCCAGCCTAAACGATGCGCTTATTTGGGCCTTGGATTAACTTTAAAAATAAATTACAACTTCATTTCTAGTAAGTAAAGTTGAGATAAGAGTAGGAGGGAGGCAGGTTGTCATTGCAAAGTGGTGTTGCCTCCCATAATTAAAGAAATAACATGTTAGACAGCTTAGACAGGATAAACTCATAAGATCAAGGCCAGGGTAGCTTCGCTGGCAAGAGATTATGTTCATAGCTGCTGGAGCAGCAGCACAGCAGCTCTCTGGCTTGTGCATTGTGCCTCTTCCATTTGATTGACAGGCGTGTCATAGCCAGAGACGCATTCGGCAGACCTCCAACTGCTGGGGTTGCCATCCATGTCACAGTGGTTGCTTCGGAGCTGTCAGTGTCTACATGGATTGTCTGGCCAACATGGTGAACATGGTGAATCAGAGATGTTGACATGGTAAATCAGTGGACTTGGCTCTGCAGTGGGCTGCTGTGAGCTGTTCTTTTGTATCCCCACGGTGGCTCGCTCCCATGTCGTGTGTTCTTGCCCATCACCCAGCAAGATGCCAGAGAAGGCATTTGTGTGTGTGTGTGTGTGTGTGTGTGTGTGTGTGTGTGTGTGTGTGTGTGTGTGTGTGTGTCCTGTTTGGGGGTCCTTAACACTAAAGCGAAGCACTGGAAAATAGATAATAAATGTCAAGGGGTGAATTTCATCTCAAATATTGTCAGGGTTCTAATGATTTGACAAGAAACATATTAATACATTTGTCTACATATAATAACAACTTTATCCAAAGTACTTGAGTCTACATTACTGTACATTCATCCATACAAGCTTTACTCCTCCATGTCTTGCTTATTTTTTGGGCGGGAACCCCTTTTGGTGTTTTAAACATTGTTATAATTTAGCTATTGAAAAATAGCAGATCTACAAGCTCATAGCGCACCACCGAGTGGCGCGCTACGAGCTTGTAGGTCTGCTATTTTTGAAAACTCGTTAAAATGTGCCTCAAATCTTTCAGAGAATTGTCATGATTTAGAAAACATTTTTTTTAAATTTCAACGTCAGGCCTGAATGGGTTAAGGACATTTCAACATGATGCCAGGAGGACCATGGATTGAACTGGGACTCTTACAATTCCTTGACAACCTCTAACTCTAAACTCTACCTGGAAGTGTCCCTCGGCAAGAGACATAACCCCTAACAGCCTCCCCCTCCCTGAGTGGGATTCATGGCCATCTGAGCAGCTTGGTGAAACTGAAACAGAATTTATCCTGTGGTATTACTGTAACAAAGGTTAAATTTCCCTTCAACCGTATTGGACTTCCCATCAACTGACAACTGCTGCACACCGTGAGCAGTTGCATAAGTTAGACATGAGTGACCTCCAGGATAAAAAATTGCATTAGCTCAATCACATTTGGTCCGTTCCCCTCAAAATGTGTGGATTCAGTGTGGATCCAGTATGAGTAGAGAATATACCGTTACAGTGAAAAAGAAAAGGAAAGAAATAGGGGCATGTACATAATGTTTGTGGTGGAAGGCAATGTGTTTGGCAAGATATGGAAAGAAAGACTGTGATATATGATTTTATATCTTTTAAAAGTGTGATACACTAGTCAGTAGGCAGTAAGGGAGAAAGTGGGCAGTGATACTGTACTCCTGCCCATGCAGACTGCAGACATCCTCACGCACAGTAAGGGAGAAAGTGAGCATCAGTGTTCTGATGAAAGCAGTGATACTGTACTCCTGCCCATGGCCATGCAGACTGCAGACATCCTCACGTAGAGCTGTCCTCCACCGGCCGTAGTCACTTTGCTCCCTTCCTGACCTCTCCATAGCCAGGAGCTCTAATGGCTGTAAAACCGATTCATTAAAAACTGCTGTTAGAGAGAGGACACCCAGCAAATGGACCACAGCCAATTATGTGATTCCCTGCCAGTTAGAAAAAGATTTGGGCATTAAATCTCTCTGAGGAGTTGGAAAATGATCGGTACAGCTGATCTAAACGAGAGGTTTTGAGAGAGAGAGAGAGAGAGAGAGAGAGAGAGAGAGAGAGAGAGAGAGAGAGAGAGAGAGAGAGAGAGAGAGAGAGAGAGAGAGAGAGAGAGAGAGAGAGAGAGAGAGAGAGAGAGAGAGAGAGAGAGAGAGAGAGAGAGAGAGAGAGAGAGAGAGAGAGAGAGAGAGAGAGAGAGAGAGAGAGAGAGAGAGAGAGAGTTGAGTGAGTTGAGTGAGTTGAGTGAGAGAGTGTAATATATAGTTTTAGTTTGCGCAATGCATATTCTCATGTGCTTTTTTAGAATATGAAGAAGATAATATCTATCTCATGTATTAAAGCTATAAAGGGAGCAGTATGGGTTAGCGCCCCAGCCTGCATCCTCCGTGAGGAGGAAGCCCAAAAACCTTCGATGAGGCCTTTAGGAGGGCCATTCGAGCCGGATGTGGAGCCTGCAGTACTACCGTTGCCCAGTGGTGGAGCCTGCAGAACCATTGCGGCTGAAGAATCCACCACTCCTGAATGAAGTGTCTGGTGCTGGGAGTCTGGTGCAACGCACAGGTCCTCGCGGTACTCCTGGTGAGAGCAGGAGTGGACCTGGTGAGACGTAGGAGGGGCCCGGACAGGAGGCAACCCACAGAGCCTAGTCCCTCCACATGCCAGAATTGTACCTCTCAGTCCCGGCACAGTAGTTCCGGAGTGGTTCCAGCGGATTGTGCGGCCCTGTCTTTCCCTATAGTGGGTCTGATCGAGGGTAGCTACTGGGACGTAATTCGGGACTTGATCACCCCGGCTGGGTCACCCGAGTGAGGGGTATGATGTTCGCGAGACCCGAAACCCCGATGACCTTGGGATACATCACTTAGGATACGTCCCAGTTGCATCCATGCAATGTATTTTCGTTATAAAGGCTTTCTGTTTGCATTATTGGTGAAACACAGCAAGCTGTTTTTGGTTGGAGGTGGTGATGGGGGTTGGTTGGAGGTGGTGATGGGGGTTGGGGGGGCAGATCATAGCATAGATGCTTCATGCTTTCTTACTAATAAGCTATGCTTTGGAAGTCTCACAACCTTTGCTAAAAAAAACCTTTTCTGTCACTCAAATAAAATGGATGTGCCATTAAAATGAACTTTAAATGATTAAAGTCCAGCTGAACAATTCTACAGGCATTGGAAACATAAAACAATGAAAGTTAATCATTGTTATTCATGTTTGCTTCATGCTTTCTTACTAATAAGCTATGCTTTGGATGGAGACTGTCTCACAACCTTTGCTAAAAAAAAACTTTTCTGTCACTCAAATAAAATGCATGTGCCATTAAAATTAACTTTAAATTATTAAAGTCCAGCTGAACAATTCTACAGGCATTGGAAACATAAAACAATGAAAGTTAATCATTGTTATTCATGTTTGTATTGTCTTGTTAGCTTCAGGGTCATGGGAAATTCACCTCCTGGGAGTATGAGAAAGAATAAATACTGTGAAGAAAATCAGAAAATCCTTTTCAAGACACACCTTTTGCAATTTAATCTTCTACTTTACATTTCTTTCAAATAGGATGGACTTCTTAAGACCTATTGTGATCACAATTTGAACCACATCACATTCATAGATCGGCCAAGTAATATGAAGTAAATTAATTATGTAACGATTCTGCTGGCCATCTCTTCAATAACCAAGACAAGGCAATTCCACTTGCGAGGTTAGAGTTAGCCTATCTCAAATGTACTGTATGAGAGAAGAAAGAAAGATTGCAGAGATATAAAGTCACAATTAAACAATTTAAAAAATAATACAGACTTCTGAGATCTATTGTAGTAGAAAAAACCTCTTATTCAGCCCTTTTTATTTATATTCTGTTGGCATCCATAAATAACCCTTCTTCCAAGACAATAACTAAAAAACAAAAGTGCAGCTCCTGTATTCATCAAATTGTTTTTGGGTTTTTTAATTAAAAAAAGGTAGCTGTATAAACAGATGTCTAAACAGATGGCCATCATGCCTACGAAAGTAGCTCTCTTCCACTACGAATCTCTGTCCAGACATGACCCAGATATGACCTATAACACCCCACCAGATTTCATTAAACAAAGACGTGAACATGCGAGTAAGTTAACTGGGTACCTTAGCTTATTTTCCACCCACAGTATTTAGCCAATTCTCCAACATTATGACTAACGTCTAAGTCTAACTATTTGTATAGCACCGATTGTTTGAGCCTTGCACAGCAAATCCATTTTAATTCCCTTGATTCTGGCACCCTAACATTAGATTTGTGACAACATAATTAGGCAGTAAATATAAGATGAATAGGCACTAAAGAGAGGTCATTATAGTCAATGCAGATTATATTTTTTATTCTGCCATGATTTATTACCGACTTTCCCTTGGATATGATTGTTCTTGCAATATCACTGGTGTTTTGTTTATTCACGAGTTATGGGTGGCCGTCTAAAAGTTCATACATATTAATTGTGTATAGCTATCAGTAAGATTTAAAAAATCACACCTGCGTGAAGTGAGGGGCGCTCTTATCATCGTACATCATCATACAGTACATTATCTAATTTTGACCAATCACAATTTGCGTCCTGCACCTTCGTCATGAATGTTTGTGTTACGCAATGTTTGTGTTTACACAAACACTCAATTGTCCACTCATTGTCCATGGCATTTAATGTTTGTATTAGGACACAATTTGGGTTATATACACTAAAAGCTGAACTTATTTTATGACTTTAGTCATTCATCCAAGGTTATCCATACATGGAGAAGACTGAATCATCACCTAGATCTGCATATATGGAGCCGGCCACCAACTGTACATCTGACCTCAAACTCTTAGATATCCATAATATGGAGCTGACCTGATCTGACATTCCATATGTTGATTCTACCCCACCCGTCCTTCCTCTTCGATGTCTCCCTTTTGACTGATACCTGTACATTCAAACTCTAGACGGGCCCGCCCCAAAGTTATTAGTGCAGCCGCGCCCGGCAGCTGGCGAAAACTTAGTTCTCAACAGGCCAGAAAATGAAGGCCCGGCCCTACCTGGGCCCTCATCAAACCCTGTACACTCAAGACACTGCCCCCGCTGCCACCCTTAGATCTCCATATATGGAACTGACCGGTTGTGACATTCCATATGTTGATCTGACCTCATCAAACCCTGTACTCTCAAGACACGCTCCATATATGGCCAGTACAGAATTCATAACATATGTTGATCTGACCCCCCCATGCCAAAGCGCCAGCGCTCGCCCAGCAGTCTGCTGTCATCATCATTTTTCAACCGCGGTCGAGATCATGGATTTCACAATGCCATGCCATGCAGTCTCATCCTTTTACGCAGATGGAAAATGTAGCAATGACTTGTCTGAATGTTTTGGTGTTGAAATGCAAATAGCTTTTGCAGCCAACCACTGCCTTCTATGTTCACATCATCGTAAATAAGCACCACTACAATCTGGGTCAGTACTGTGGTTAGTCTGATTGTACTATTTTTAACTATATTCAGAGTTGGCCTATTATTGTCACGCAGTGTGAATGTAAACATGCTCATTGTCCATTGACTGCTATACATTCTCATTTCTTTCCCAGACTTACAGGGGGTACCCATTACTTATATACTCATTCAGTATTTGCTATACATCATTACATCTAATAAAGAAAAAGCTACAGTGAACAGTGTGGAACTAATAGTACAAATAGATGGGCGACAGGTGCATGATGGGGGACCACGGTAGAGGCTCCAACTGTGCAGATAGAGGAGTGCATTATAAAAGACTTGTGAAATATTTTAGACAGTCAATTACATGCACAGTATGTGTCACACAAACAATCTAGGGCACAATGGGTCTCAAATAAGCAAGACTGCACACTTCTCTGCAGTGCTTCTAAGATTTCAACCCTCAGCTGGAGTTATAATACCACTGCAATCTTTTGTGGCTGCATGGCTGATCAGGCCTCATATGTTGATTAATATACTTAGGGTACACGGCACTGAAAGAAGGGAGGGATTTCAGTTCACCCCCTTGAAATATTGCCTACAAAAATGTATGAAAAGACAAGAGATTCTCTTGTCAATTCTGTATTTAAGTCCAACGTCATTTTGTAGTCCTACGTTACGTCCGGGTCCAAGTGGCACCAGCTCCCGTCCGCATCTCATTGTAAATAGAATATCTAAACGTGTGAATCTTTTTACAATGACGTTATTTTTTTTTTGAAAGGAAGCCATTGAGGGTTAAAATGCGGGTCTTAATGCTTCCAACTTGAGTAGAATTATTAATGGTCTGTACAAGTGTCCATGACAAAGAAAATATATGATGTGGAGACAATAAAGACTATTATTATCATTATTAATTAAGGTGGTAACAGTCCATTTGCTCAGTACAATATTTCTGGGGCATATTTAGAATGTGTGCAGGGTTGAGTATGTTGAATCTAGTTTGCATTAATGAGGATTTAGTTGACACAATGAAATAAAATGGCGATAGTATTCAGTGTGGGGCAGACGGCCTGTCACAGCCAGATTTGGGAGACTTGTTGTTGCAAGGAAAGCGGTAAAATGAGACTTTCGTGGTTGTTTTCGTCTCAGATTTAGTCCGACACAGTATAACTCTATGGGGACACAAAAGCGACACAAAAGTAGGACCAGGAAGTATCCCTGGAGGGGGCGCTCACATCACGGCTAAAATTCTGAATAGAGCATAGCAGCAGTGGGCGTGGTTTTTTGGACCCACTGAAAAATCTGCCATTCATCTTTCCAATAGAGATTTATACAAATATTTGTATCACTTATTTTAAGCCTAGAATCAAGCCATCCAGGATCCTGGCGAATCATGACCATAACCTTGACCTTAACCATGACCTTTGATTCTGTGAAATGTTTTATTCAAACATTTGTTTTCACAGCATCAAAGGTTTTATGGTCATGATTTACCAGGATCCTGGATGACTTGATTCTAGGCTTAAAATTATTTATATAAATATTTTTGTAAATCTCTATGAGACAAATGAATGGCAGGTTTCTCAGTGGGTCCTGAACCCCACGCCCACTGCTCTATTGTGGGCGTGGGTTTTTAAACAGGACCTTTGGGTTGTTTTTAAAGAATACAATTAATCCTAAAAGGTGATCTATGTGTGTGCTGTGGGCTGTGCAAGAATCCAGGCTTTCCAGAGTTATTGCTTGGAGGGAAGTATCCTTAGTTTACCTTTCAAACTGGTTAAAGAATAATGTACCTTATTGAATATAGCACACATACAGAATCTTCAGGCTCCATTGTCCTACATTATCATGTTAAAGTGTGTAAAGCAATGGTTCTCAAAGCGGAGGTCCTTGATGGGGTCTAGGGGGCAAAATAAGGAACACTTTAACTACGTCAGCTTATTACTTATGTACTAAATCAATGTCTTTACAAGGGGGAGTCATGCAGCCTAATATGTAACAATTTGGGAGTCCTTGACATGAAAATGTTTGAGAACCACTGGGTGTGTCTGAAGGTCAAGGTATACCTTGGAAATAGTTTTTTCTATAATTTGTTGCATCCATACAAATGAAACATAGCTCCTCTACAAGGAATATCCGTCGACTTCAAGGCAGGTCTTCAGCCTGCCTTGTCAGACAGTGCTTTGTGTAATGTTGAAGCAAAGCAGCACAGGAACCTAGAAAAACGTTGAGGAGATTGGAGAGACAACAGCAGAGGAAGAGAGTTGGAGATATGAAGAACAGAAAGACAAAAGGCTGTCCCTTGCAGCCATAGAGTGTTTCATTGGTCTTAGAGCTCTGTGAAGCAGCTGTCACTTCCTTCTCTCTCAGTTTGGCTCCAAAGTCTATTACTTCCCCTAGAACTCAGTGGGATAAGATAGGATAAGATCACGCCTCCCTCTGTGTTTTAATACTCATCATGAAGATACAAATACATTGTATAATAAAATGCATGTTTTAGTATTGTTTTTTTAATCTATATTCTTTAACTACCGGTACTCCATTGGAAATAATGTCTATATCATATATTGCACACATTATTAATATATTGTCTCATAAAATGCATGTTTTAGTATTGTTTTTTTAATCTATATTCTTTAACTACTCCATTGGAAATCATTTCTATATCATATATTGCACATATTATTATAAGGTCTTTATTCAGCAACGATTTGACATTATAAGATGGTAATTTAAACACAAGAGTCCGATTACATTATAGTCAGCATTAGCAGACTGTGGAAAGTTCAGCTCTGGGACATAATTTATACACAGTAACATTATCAGTGTTCATTTATCTATTTGTAACTCTAGTGTACAAATGTAAATGGACTCGCTAAATGAATTAACGCTGAGGATTTTACTTTGTCGGGTAAAGTAAAATATTGAGAAACATGAGCCATGTCACATATATTTAGTTATATGTTGGTTATATTCTGGATGGACGAGCATAGCTGAGGGTGGATGAGTGGATGAGTGGATGAGGGGATATTCAAGGAACTTGCCATGATGAAGCATTAAAGTAAATGGGTAGAGGAATTTTGGTTTGTGGCAAATCCACAAATCCTATTTACCCTGTTCAACCACGTAAGCTGTCTATTTCAGAAACAGCCGATCTACAATATGAATGTGAAAAATATGTTGTTTACGATCTATCAAAGAACAAGTGATCTCTCGGTGTACGGAATATTGCCACTACATATTTAACATACAGAGTTAGCTAGATTGTATATGGTTATATGGTGCGCGCGTGCACGTACACGCACCCGAGCTCCGGCACCTAATAATTTCGAAATTAAGCACTGGTTATGGTTGCATTGCCCAGACCCCCTGGATTTTGGTGTTACAGTATAATGTGTTCGAATCAAGCTTGACCACCTGACAGGGATAGATATGACCACATGTGTTCAAATGCCAGGGATACATTTGGCCACAAGAATACAAATGTGTACTACCATTGAGACGCCTGAGGGCGAGAAGCGACACGCATCCGCCTCGCTGACGGCAGACTGCTGGGTGAGCGCTGGCGCTTTGGCATGGGGGGTCAGATCAACATGGAATGAATTCTGTACTGGCCATATAAGGAGCATGTCTTGAGTGTACAGGGTTTGATGAGGTCAGATCAACATATGGAATGTCAGAACAGGTCAGCTCCATACAGTGTATGGAGATCTAACTTCTAAGGGTGGTAGCGGGGACATTCTCTTGAGTGTACAGGGTTTGATGAGGGCCGGGCCTTAATTTTCAGGCCTGTTGAGAACTCTTGAGTTTTCGCCGGCTGCCGGGTGCGGCTGCACTAATAACTTTGGGGCAGGCCCGTCTAGAGTTTGAATGGACAGGTATCAGTCAAAAGGGAGACATCGAAGAGGAAGGATGGATGGGGAAGGATCAACATATGGAACGTCAGAACAGGTTCTGATATATATCCATATATGGAGATCTAAGGGTTTGAGGTTTGGGGCCAGATTTAGAGTTGCTGGCCAATATTGATGACATCAGGGATCTCCATATATGGGCTTAACTGCGACAGCAGGTCGCATTTCCTATGACATCAGGGCCTCCACATCTCCATGCCTGATGGTGTTACATGAAGTCACGAGACCTGGGAACCATATAGTGCCCGACACACACTGGTGCCCGACACATTGATTGATTGATTGATTGATTGATTGATTTATTAACAGTTTGCAGAATGACATTTCAACTCAATACAAAAACTGTTAACTGTGAGTGGACGACACCATAAAGCATTACACTTGTTTACAATAGGGCCCACCATTTTCAATTCATCAAAACATTTAGAGACGCACAAATATACACAACTATATAGTCAAAACAGGAAATCATCATAGGACAGGGGTAGGCAACCTTTATTATCAAAAGAGTCACTTTTGGACCAAAGAAATTATTACAATTCCATTTGGAGCCGCAAAATATGTTTGCTTTAATAAAGCAAACTTAGATCTTTAGTGATTTTTATGGTCTTTCAATATTACATTGTATTGTTTGCTAATTTCTCAAAGCAAATCAAGTATACCAGTAAGCCAGCAGCATTGGTGGTGAAAACAAACAAAGATGTCTTAGCATTAATCCATTCTTCATTTTCCTTCATTACATGTGTTTCTTATTTTTATCTTTGTGTAATATCAAAGTGAAAGAATAGCTTTATGCCTACTACAATATTAAATTATGATTAAAATGTGAAAGAAAAGAAAAAGAAAACCCACGGGAGAGGGCCCAAGAGCCACATGTGGCTCTAGAGCCGCAGGTTGCCTACCCCTGTCATAGGAGGTAAAAAGGGAAGGGGAACAGGGGTCGGTGGGGGATTCAGATTTTACGGGGGCCAGTTTCGAATTGCAGCCGTCCGTAGGTGCCCTTTGAGAGCAGTTTTGAAGGAGTCAAGGGATTTGCATGTCTTAATGACTGTTGGTAGGGCGTTCCACATTTTGGTGGCATAGGAGCAAAATGAATTTAGTCCCACACTGACGGGAAATGCACAATTCCATAGTTAACTGCAAACTTCGGTCGTAAAACAAATAAAATGGCATTGTCAGTCTACACTACAGTCTGTGCAACTGCTACTGTACGTGAAGGGAAATGAACATTTGTGTGCAGAATGCAGATTCAACTATGAAACACCTGCAAAGCAAGCAGGTGTCAGGCAGCTTGTGTGCACCTCAGAAATATTGAAAATAGTAACATCCAAACTGGATAGTCAGGATGTCTCCTGGTGTCTCCTGGCAAATTTGATGTGACAAAGTTATTAATAGAAAAGACAACAGTGGCATAAAACAGTTTTCTCCTCTGCTGTTGCCTGTGGTGTGACAGGTTCCACTGATTTGACAAGTATCCAAAAGTACATATGACATAATTTGTCAAGCTCTTGTCATGTTTCTTAAGGATTCAAATGATGTAAAGATGAAGTGGCAATGCATGGCACTGTGTTTTGCAAAGGAAAGAGAATTTCAATGAGAATATCGGAGATACATATTAATATAAGCCATGTCACACCGAGACACAACACACATTGAATCCCTTGTATGAGGCTGCTGTTGTGAAGGACATTCACCCAGCCTAGAGAGTTTGTCTACTCAAAGATCTGTTTACCCCGAGTAACTGTTAGCTCATAGAAGCAAAGCGAAAATGATCTCCTTTCCTTTTGTACAGGCTCTTTTCAGAAAGTTCTTTGGGTAGCACTATTCTTAGGCCCAACAAGACAGCCAGGCCCCTATTGAGATGAAGTTCTACACCAGTGGGGAGATGTAGTTTCACAAAATAAATATAAAGTTGAGGATGGGGAGAGTATAAATTCAATGCACTGTACTGTACGTACAGTATCCTAATTTAATACATTTATACTTCGTCACACAACGGTGTAGCTCCCAGATAGTATCCTTTCAAGCTATTTTTGGCAAACAGCACTATATGTAAATTAAGTTTGCTTAACTCAGCCGTAAAATGAGCTTTTGGGAATGTCCGACAAAGTGACAGGTTTGTTTAATCTAATCAACGTACCTCTCTGACCACTGTTTTAATGCAGGAAGTTGACCTCTCCATCTCTTTCAGTTTCATTTTACATCTTTGAACAAAAGCCATTTTGGATGTACACTAATGACAGATAATTGCATTGCTAATGCATTCAGTACATTCTCTGGAGAACCTATGGCATTGTGCATTCTGGTCCCTCCCCGGTCCCCGCAGTCCAAATTCATAAAATCTGCTCATTAGAATTCTGCTACTCGTCAAGCTGAATTCCTCGAAGCCATTAGTGGTTGTTGAGAATGATTTGTGCCAGCTTCGGCATTGACTGGAATGACAAGGACATGTTGCCACGGGGAATCAATGATTCTCTGTGGCTCAAGAAGCCAAACTGTAACAGCAAGACCGCGGCCCCATTCCGCTTCAGACTGTCATCCTTCTCCACCATTTAATTGATCACGGTGTTATTTATTTAGCCACAGGACTTAAACCTAATTTGTTTCCCATTCACTCACAAAGAACCTTCATTGAATTACCATTCTCACAGTCCCCTGTAATACATTGTATTTTCCGCCCTTCCTGAAAACACTGGATTGTGTCTGTGGTAATTTACATGTAGCTGGGGCACTTTTAAACTTGTGTAATTAATTATCATATCAAACGTAATCTCTAAATTAATTTATGTCAGCGTGCACACACAGTGGGCTTTCCATTAGAGAATGCTGGCTTTGAATGTGTTTTTAATTCAGAGGAGGAGTGGAGGGGGCGGAAGGGGGTATGATGAATCCCACTGCTTTTGTTCTCTCTGCACAAAGCAGAGGTGCATCATGCATATCAGCTTTGCGCTGCAACTATGCCAAGTTGTCCCCGTAATTGGGTGATATTTTTTACCGCCACAGACTCTGCATGCATTCCCATTACATTTTCTGTCATGAAAAACCCTTCCCGCCATCATCAACTTAACCCATTTAGACCGGAGGACGATTCTACAAATGTCTTCTAAATCCTGACAGTTTTCTCGAAAAACCCATGTTTCTCAAACATTTTCATGTCAAGGACCCCCAAAAATATCTGTATTTGGCTGCCGACCCCCATCTGGAAATATGTTGTTCCAGGGACCACTCCCAGAAGCAAAGATATGAGTTAAAAACGTTCGCTCTGAAAGAATATATATTCAAAGATTTGCACCACATTTTCAAGACTTTTCAAAAATAGCAGACCTACAAGCTCGTAGCGAGGCACTCGGTGCCGCGCTATGAGCTTGTAGATCTGCTATTTTTCAATACCTAAATTAAAACACCAAAAGGGGTTCCCGTTCAGAATGGGTTAAATGGAATGTCAATATTTAGCATGTGAAAATGGAAGCGTGGAAAACGAGCTTAGCATGGGGACCCATAAACATAAAGTTTAACGCCACCACCAAAGGCCGGGGCCAATCATTGTGCCGCTTTTCAAATCAAAGAATAATAATCACAGCTTTTCTCACACAGCAGTCTGAAGGGATTACTATAAATAAGTTACAAGCACCCTCGGTGGTGCTCTATCCTTTCCTGTTCATCCCCCCATTCCTCTATTCCTTCATTTTCCACTACACTCTCTTGCCTCCACTGGCCCCTTGTCGGCATCAAACACAGGCGCACGCACGCACGCACGCACTCACGCACGCACGCACGCACGCACGCACGCACGCACGCACACGCACACGCACACGCACACAAATAGCTGAGAATGGCTGAAAATATCTGAAAATAGTGCAGATCTACAAACTCACCACATGGCATGATGCAGTTGTGAGCTTGAAAATCTTCTATGTTCAGTGTGCAACATTAGCACGTAAATATAAGATTTTTGAGGGCCGCTAGCCCCTCCTATGACCAGTTTTGTGTGTTTGTGTGTACCACTGCCACAGTGATGATTTGATTGGCTGAGCACAGAATGTTATGTATGATGATATATGCTGATGTATATGACGATAAGAGCGCCCCTCACTTCACACAAGTGTGATTTTTAATATTCAGACATGGATCCATGGCAATAGAAAAATGATGCAAGTACATGTAAAGAGCTACAAAGTCAAGGGATTTGGTTGGAGCTGGAGATGGACTTTATTGGGGAGTAATGGACAGACAACACCACTGAGCTGAGCTCAGTGAAATGTCCAGAGGGAAATTCCCCACACTGGGCCACTTTATGAGTTCATTTGCATTACCACAGTGCAGGTTGTAAGTCAGCGGGGCTGCCGAGGAGACAGCAGAGCTAGCAAAGGCAGATTATGGCCACCATATATTAGCACATAGTGGGGGATTTCCAAAGAGACAAGCCAGATAATGCCCTGATTGATTTTTACTGTACTGTTAACTATTAATGCTACCGTAAGTGGAATATGCTCATGGCTGTATATTATAGCACAACACATCTGCTAAGATGATTGGATTAAGTGGGTTCTTTCATAGCCATTTCGTTAATTGCCATCTTTACTTCAGTCCCCCTGCCTGTCACCATGAAACTACTCGATGTCTATGAGATATAACATCACTAAAATATATAGTGTCACTTCTACTACTTCTACTACTACCAATAATAAGCAGGGGGAACATAGCTCATCTGATTACGACATGAGCACCTGTGAAAGCAGTATGTTTTATGTATTTTATATTTATTTACTTTTTTAGGGTAGGGTATTATATTAAAAATGTCAGCATCTTATTGTTTGTAGATATGATTTGTTACATACATTGCTGTATGGGAAATTTGTTCTCCGCATTTGACCCATCTCTCTTGGAGCGGTGAGCCACAGACGTGCCACGCTCGAGAATCATTTGTTCTAACCGCCCAATCCAACCCTTGATGCTGATTGCCAAGCAGGGAGGCTTCGGGTCCCATTTTTACAGTCTTTGGTATGACCCGGCTGGGGATCGAACCCTGACCTCCCAGTTTCAGGGCGGACACTCTAACCACAAGGTCACTGAGCTGGTAGAGTAAACTACCCAATGCAAGACTATGCATGCATGAGGACCTTTCTGAGTTAAAGTATGATCCTTATTAGGATCATATGTGATTACTTTACCTGCCTTCAACTATACCTTCAACTATGTGTCTGTGCTAAGTTGTGGGCGACTGTGGCTCAGGAGGTAGAACAGGTCGTCCAATGATCCATGGGTCGGCGGTTCGAATCCCGGCTCCTCCTGTCTACATGTCGAAGTGTCCTTGGCAAGACACTGGCAAGACACTGAACCCCAAATTGCTCCCGATGTGCTGGTTGGTACCTTGCATGGCTTCCGCCGCAATCGGTGTGTGAATGGGTGAATGTAATGCATTATGTAAAGCGCCTTGGATAAAGGCGCTATAAAAATGCACCATTTATTTACCATTTTAAGTTCATGTTTTTAGATGGCATGTGTAATTTCCATTGTCTGGATGTTGGCGGGCAATTCTGCTTTTTAGTGTCTTAAATGGTCTTTATATATAAATCTGTGAGCTGTGCCATGCTGTCTGTCTGTATATACTAGTATTTTTTGCTGATGATTTTGGCAAAGGCCTTTTGGCAACATCTTGTGCACTCAGTCACAGTAAGTCCTCAATGTACAATAAGGCAGTGTGAACACTATTTCCATTTGTCTCCCATGATTTTCAAGTATGGTCTAATTTTGAGAGCCAGGATTGAAGGTTCAACATCTTATTCATTACAACTCATATACAGGTTTCTTTCAGCTCATCGACAGTGTAGCAACAATATCCAGCAAGAACGCAAGTTTATGTGTGTAAAATGATAATCCAAAGTATAATGTAAAGTGTTGGGTGCCTGCATGTGTGAGATGTGTTTAAATAATATAGTAGTGTGTGTATGTTATGCCTCAATACATGTGCACAACTGCACACGAGCATAAAGTTGTTTGATCATTTATGTGTGATTGTGTATGCACAACTGCATACACTGTGTGTGTGTGTGTGTGTGTGTGTGTGTGTGTGTGTGTGTGTGTGTGTGTGTGTGTGTGTGTGTGTGTGTGTGTGTGTGTGTGTGTGTGTGTGTGTGTGTGTGTGTGTGTGTGTGTGTGTGTGTGTGTGTGTGTGTGTGTGTGCGTGCGTGCGTGCGTGCGTGCGTGCGTGCGTGCGTGCGTGCGTGCGTGCGCGCGCGCGTGCGTGTTTGCATGCTTGCATACATACAGTACATGTGTAGAAGGCGGACAGGCAGCAAGCCTTTAGTGTCTGTTGTGCATAAGCCTAGTTGCCTGGTAGAAATATCTGTTCCAGTGCCTGCTGGTCCAGGTCTTGAGGCGGCGCTACCACTTGCCAGATGGTAGCAGCTGCAACAGCTCCATGGTTTGGGTGGCCGGGGTCCTTGGTAATCCTACGGGTTTTACTGACACAGTGATTGGTGTATATGTCCTGGATGGAGGGAAGCTCAAATCCACAGATTTTTTGGCTGCAGCATTTTGGCTGCAGTTCCCCATGCCAGGCAGGCAGTGATACAACCAGCACTCAGTGGTGCCTCTGTGGAAGTCTCGTAAGATCCTGGGCCTCATCCCAGGACCCAGAAACAGAGCTCCACCAATTCCCACACTGATAATAAAGTATAGCTTTCGGGCTGCTTAAGGAAAGGTACTGTATATCACCCACATAATACTGTGTTTGTCACTTTTAGCTTACTCCATCTCTAATCATGCCATGGACATCGTGTTTTTTTTTCATATACATACAATGCTTTATGTTCAGAAGTGAATGTTATCATACTCTGAGCCTGAGGTAATTAAAGGCAACCAAAAGGACTGCAGTGGCTGGGAACACTTGGCAGGTCTAGTCTAATGGTGAAGCTAATTAGAGAGTGCGTTCTATCCCCTTATGAGAATCATCTTCACAGACCACTGTATAAAAAAAAGTTCAATACTGAAGCTTTGCACGTCCACAGAGCCTGTACAAAAGTCCTCTGCCATACAGATTTAGTGAACCCATTCACCATTACAAATCAGACAAAACCCGTCGTCTCTGTAATGGCCCTGCACCAGGAATGCTTCATTGTAACACTGAAAGGTGCTTTGCCGCACCGTGCTTTGTTCAATGGTTGCGTCCGTCTGTCCGTCCGTCCGTGTTTCTCTATGTGCATATTTTGGTGTGTTGTCAAGCATTTTGCATTATTATTTTCATCTTCCCAAAGAGAGTATTGAGTGCATTGATGCTGATCTCACCCTGCCATAGCGTATGTAAGTCATGCAGTACAATAATGACAGCCTACGATTCTGTGCATCCCTGAAATGTGCAATTTATAAGAGCACATGGAATCTGGGCTAGCAACCAGCCCTCAATCAAACTCAATAACCCATTTTATTCATAGAGCTCATTTCTGTTGTCAGCGCTGACAGTATCACACTGCAGCCGAGGCTTCCCCGTAGCCATTCTGATCTTGTGAAGTGATAGATGATAAATTATAATGTTGCCACTTCTCACAGTGCTCACGCGTGATGTATGGTGGGATGCCAATAAATCATCTCACGCTCTGGTCTCTTAGCAGGGAATGTTCCCCATTTAATAGATGGATGACAGACATGTAGATGATATTAACCCATTTTGGGCGTGAACCCCTTTTGGTGTTTTAAACATTATGTTATAATTTAGATATTGAAAAATAGCAGATCTACAACTACAGGCTTGTAGGTCTGCAATTTTGAAAAATCGTTAAAGTGTGGCGCAAATCTTTAAATATATTCTTTCAGAGCAAACGTTTTTAACTAATATCTTTGCTTCTGGGGGGGGGGGGGGGGGGATACCCTGGAACAACATATTTTCAGATGGGGGTCCGCAGCCAAATTCAGACAATTCTGGAGGTCCTTGACATGAAAAAGGTTGAGCACCACTGACTGATAGAAACAGACGTTTTTCAGAAAACTATTAGGATTTAGAAGCCATTTTTCAGGTCTAAATGGGTTAAAGATGTATAATAAGATGAAAGTGCTGAAAGTGTCTCATTTACCCCCCCCAAAAAGACGTTTTATAATAAAAATTAAAAAGATAATAATAGTAATTAAAAAAAAGGCATATGGAAATTAGAGACAATGTCAAAGAAAGCAGTTGTAAACACATCATGAATAAGGTCACACAAACATGCATCAGAAACCTGTTTTTAGTGGCTTGGATCAACAGAACTATTATCCAGATAGATGGGATCTATATGGATGCCCCTGAGCCAATATCCAGGATTGGCATTGGGCCCAATCAACGTGATGGATCGCTATTGGCTGCATGGCGTCTGATCAACAGGCCCTGCATGGCTTGAAATTATGTCGACATTACGTTAGTAAAGTAAAACGCACTCCAGTAATTTAT
This sequence comes from Electrona antarctica, assembly GCF_951216825.1. Taxonomy (NCBI): domain Eukaryota; kingdom Metazoa; phylum Chordata; class Actinopteri; order Myctophiformes; family Myctophidae; genus Electrona; species Electrona antarctica. The sequence continues at coordinate 46,764,598 of NC_136808.1, read as the reverse complement.
GAATCATTTAGCTTCCAGCGTAAAAAATAAAAATAATAAAAACATCGCCCTGAACGATACCTCGGTGCTGCCTTCAAAATCCGCCAAATGATATAATTATAGCAGGCAGCATTTTACCCTCACATCTGAGTCTCACAGACACATCTGACTCTACCGCACCAACTTCACCCACAGGCAACTGACAGACTGACTCCATTGATTCTCAAATCAATTAATTCCTGTTAGCAGATTGCTTATTTTAAATGGTTTAATGTTGACAACCAAGAGGATAGTTTCCCAATGGGCATTAGTCATATTTTCACAACATAATTCTACCATTTTGGGTAACCTTATATCCCCCCCCCCCCCCCCCCCCCCAGCTCAATATGCTCAATATTAAATGACTCAGATCAGTATCTGAGACAAAAACCTGACGGAGGCATCTACATCTACAGGTAACATATGGGAGCTACTGACTCCAAGAAGAACAGCTGGGTTAAGTCATGAACTGAAACTCTCAGCACGTCTACTTTGATCTTCATTTTAGAGTCAAGGTTCCATTGATCTCTTTACTTCCATAGTCTCTCTGATGTCTTTTATGATGGCGAGGACTATAGTTCTCCTTGTCAATAACAATTCCTAATTGTGTGTCTGTGTGCACACGCACGCAGACAGCATTTCATGATTTCTTTATGTTGCCACTGCCACCTTTACTATAGTACAGAGTCAGACTACTTCCTGCTACTTCAAGTACTTCAAACTGTACACATAACTGCAACAGATTGCAACAACTAGAACAGACTACCACCTTTATAATTCTGTATGAATATACAATATGTTTTATCACGATATTGGCAGACTGTATGTGGCACAGCACAGTTACTTGTGCTGTTCCATTGCCCCCTTGCTGATGTTTAAGAACATTGTTCCATCTTTACTTAATCTTTACTCACACTAGATTCAAAATCCCATATTCTTTGCCATGGGCTAATTATGCAACAGTACACTCATTTTGTTTGGCTGGTTATGTAAGCAGAAGTTGGCTGATCTGCATCTGTATGTTGTGTTAGATAGGCAATGTCACTGAAAGCTGAGGATTTTACTCCACATACTTTGTGTGAGATTCAAAATGTAAAAAAGATAGGTACTTTATAATAACTATACACACTATACACAAGCATTTGAGCATTAGTTATAAATGTTTCAATTATACACTATTAAGCATGAGTGAAATACTTAATTCATCGTGAATTAATTTGTATAGCATTATTCACACATTACTAAACATTAGTAAATACCGTTATACATGTTTAAACTATACACTATTTACAATTAGTAAAGCATTGGTAAATATTTAATTCATTATTAATATAGCATTATTCATACATTACTAAGCATTAGTAAACACCGTTATATGGATATTTTGTAATTTTATTAGCTTTTTGACTCTTTGTATGGCCCAAATACCATGGTGACTTCTTTCTTTTTTGAGCAGTGCCTCCGCTCCATTACGGAGCTATGTCCGTCCGTATGTATGTCCGTATGTCCCTATGTTCGTCTGTCTCTGTGTCTGTATGTCCGAGCACGGAAAGCTGCAACACCCAAAGTGGCCAATAGAGTACAGCACAGAGTAAAGAGGCACAGAGTACACTACAGTACAAGCCTTTGGGCCGTTCCTGGGTCTCTGGATGTTCCGGGGACCCCCAGGGACCCCCACACGGACCCCCCGGGGACCCCCACATGGTAACTCTGTCATTTCTCGACCGCTTCGGACACGGGGCGGCTCGCCGGAACCGGCCCGGCACCCTGGGAACTAGCTACAGTACTTTACTAAAGTGAATTTACACATGAACCAGAATCCATCTGCATGGAACTAGCTACAGTACTTTACTAAAGTGAATTTACACATGAACCAGAATCCATCTGCATGGAACTAGCTACAGTACTTTACTAAAGTGAATTTACACATGAACCAGGATCCATCTGCATGGAACTAGCTACAGTACTTTACTAAAGTGAATTTACACATGAACCAGAAGCATGGAACTAGCTACAGTACTTTACTAAAGTGAATTTACACATGAACCAGAAGCATGGAACTAGCTACAGTACTTTACTAAAGTGAATTTACACAAAACGCTAAAACTAATAATGGTCTGCTCTCACAACCTCTCTCTGGTTCCATTGTTCCATTGCTTCTATGGAAGACATGAAAGTGTTTCATTGAGGATACAAACGAAGCAGCCATACAATTATGCAAGTCCATAAAAATACATATTCTTTCCCACTATTTCCCTTTTATTCTGTTCAACCTGTTATGTGAATAGAACGTAGATAATTGTGCGCTATTATAATATCTGAAAAAAGGTTAACTGGAGTACTCGTCCAACCCAAATGGGTTCAGGAGCAGGATAGTGACGGAAGGGAAAAATATCTGCACACTGAGAAATAAGCTCACGATAATTTGCTTATTCGCAAAAATGTTTCAGTAATGTGGAACTTCAGCAGGCATCGTTGATGCTTTATTTCTCAGTGAGCTATTATAATATTCACACCTATGTTTTTGCCAGATCTGCACAAAAATGCATATGTATGACAGAGGGAGCACACCTCTTCCTGTCTCAGATAGATTCCGGGCAAACTGCACTTTGAAGCTATAGTACTCTGTGTCTGCTTGGTAAACTCCACACACTTTCTGAGAACAAAATGCACCGCATTCAAATCCTGCACAAATGGCTTAGTCAAGCCAACTGTGCGTGCGTGCGTGCGTGCGTGCGTGCGTGCGTGCGTGCGTGCGTGCGTGCGTGCGTGCGTGCGTGCGACATCACTGATTTAAATGCCTAAATTTGAGTCTTTCTGCATGGGAGTCAAGAGTGTAGTGTTTTTTCATTTGATGTTAACAAGCCTTACTAACTGGCATGAAACTACAGCCACTGAAACCCAATGCATTGCCTCAGGTTTTTCCAGGATTGAGGTGTGGACTGTATTTTCTTATTCCTGAATGTGGTTTTGCAGCATCGAGGGGTAATGTGATTGTCAATACACTACACTTATTCATATTCACGTACTGTACATCATTTTTGAAAACTTTTGACAACATTGCTTCGGCAATTATACAGCAGATTATTATTTGTTGTTGTTGTTTATTTGTTTTTGTTTTTTTTACATTTTCAAACTCCACTCTCTACTGCCACAACCTGCTATGGAGAGTTATTGCATTGGAGCTCCTCTAAACATGCGCACAAAGAAAATGTCAGCTGTTGTCCGATTAATGTGCTATAGTGACTAGTCTGTTCCAAACTGTTGCAGTCTGTGTACAGTTTGAAGTACTCTAGTTGAAGTGTGTGTGTGTGCGTGTGTGTGTGTGTGTGTGTGTGTGTGTGTGTGTGTGTGTGTGTGTGTGTGTGTGTGTGTGTGTGTGTGTGTGTGTGTGTGTGTGTGTGTGTGTGTGTGTGTGTGTGTGTGTGTGTGTCACCTTAGTGACTTAGTCCCATGCACACAGAGCTGCACATGCGTGTTAACCTCTTGAGTGTATCTGTCTGATTGTTGGCTCCCTGGCAGGCATAGTTTTACTGTGGTTGAGGTTAGCTTAAGTTTTACTGAAATTAAGTTTAGGTTTAGGTATAGTTTTACTGAGGTTAAGGTTAGCTGTAGGTATAGTTTTACTGAGGTCAAGGTTTGTTGTAGGTATAGTTTTATTAAGGTAAGGTTAGCTGTAGGTATAGTTTTACTGAGGTTAAGGTTAGCTGTAGGTATAGTTTTACTGAGGTTAAGGTTAGCTGTAGGTATAGTTTTACTGAGGTTAAGGTTAGCTGTAGGTATAGTTTTACTGAGGTTAAGGTTAGCTGTAGGTATAGTTTTACTGAGGTTAAGGTTAGCTGTAGGTATAGTTTTACTGAGGTTAAGGTTAGCTGTAGGTATAGTTTTACTGAGGTTAAGGTTAGCTGTAGGTATAGTTTTACTGAGGTTAAGGTTAGCTGTAGGTATAGTTTTACTGAGGTTAAGGTTAGCTGTAGGTATAGTTTTACTGAGGTTAAGGTTTAGGGTTTGGGCTTGGGGGCGTGGTACGAATATGTTCGTACTTAGCAGTATAATAATGAATCACAGCGACTACTGGACAATCACAGCAGGGTTTGCCTAGAGCTGCGGTTGGATCCATAACAACACATCATATCGTACTGGTGCTTGGCAGCCGATACCTTTTGAGCTGATCGTAGGAACCTTTTGTTATTCCAAAACTGAATAAATTCTGCGCCTATTAACACAAAACACCTTGGTAGTTCTGGTTTGTTAAATGCATATTATAACTACAATTAGGTCTACACTACACTGTTACAGTATAAGCTGATTGTAATGCAGTATTTTTATGATGTATTATGGACACAGGCTTCATAAAAAAACAGTTGATTCACATACTTTACAGTATTTAGTTTGAAACTTACATGATGCTGGATCTGGTTACAACTCTGAACTCTGTGTGAATGGAGTATTCATCCATGTCATGTTAATAACCTACAACATTTGATGAATGACAGATTTTATTATTGGGTTAGGGTTAGGGTATTAGGTGAAATATTTAAATTCCTTACTCATTCTTACACAGTGATCACTTGCTACACACGTTTAACATTGTATTTCAGATACAATACAAATCATACTATTTAAACTCTCCTCCATTGCAATTCATGTTCAGACACACAGTAGCTTTTGGATATTGCTATTGTTGCTAATACCATGCAATGTATGTTGCTATTTTATTTGCGTTTATGCATATGAATTTGTTATGTACATTATACTCAGCTAAATTACCTTAATTGTACTGTATGTGAATTAAAGTGGATTTGGTTAATGAAGGGTTTAATTTTTTTTAGGGATGCACCGAAAGGGAAATTCTTGGCTGAAACCGAATACCGAATATAGGAAACAGTTGGCCGAAAACCGAATATCGAATATCCAAATATGATTAATATTATACGTATATCTTTTTTCCTACCATTGCTGTCATGGCCGTACCTTAAAGCTACCTGATTTAAAAATAAATGGTTATGGCAACACTTAACTTAAATAATAATCACTATTATGGGTCCATAAAACATTTATTCAGCTCTTTTGAATGCATTAATTGCATACACTATTCGGTGATATATTTTCTGCCTATCCGAAACCGAATAGGCCGAAAATGCTTTTTTTGCCATTTTCTGCTGAATATTTTCTGCGGCCGAATATTCGGTGCATCGAGTGTTTAAGAGTGTGTGCTCATTTGTTTATGCATATCTGTGACCTGTGGGGGCAATGGAGTCAGTTTCGGGCTACATGCCAACCACAACAAACTGAGGGCAGTTCTGGCTGGTTGCCAACCAACAAAGTTAAGCTTAATACAACATCAGTCAGTGAAAGGTCTTCACCTGTGCACGATAACGAAAAGGAATTTGGTGGACAAGTGCCGGGGCATCGCTTTAAACAGACGGGAAAAAATGGAAATTAGTACAAGCGACTCGACTAATTTTTAGGGGACAGATAAATGTCTCAAGCATGGTTGGTTAACAATGTGGTCTTGACTGATAAGCAGCACAGAGCTGGGTCCTGTACAGTGTCACAGCCAGATAACCCCATCCCCTCCTCTTCACCATTTGGGCCGTGTTTTGTTGTTGGTCATCTGGAAGTCAGTTAAAGACAGTGATTTATTCCTTGGGCTTCATGCAGCATAGCCTCATTACACACAGCCATTTTAAGAATCAGCAGATAATTACAGTATACATCATGGACCCTGTGGGCCTTAGCAGATTCAGTCCATTCCATTTGCTTGTCATTTAGGCCAGCGGGGGCTCAAAGAATACTGGGAAACTGGATTCTTCCTGTGCGTAGAATATCAATTTCCCCACCAGGCACTTACACATATCTTTTTCTGTGCAAAATTTGGTATATATTTTTTTCTTTCTTGTTTTCATTTGAATGATCTCGATTTGCCTTTCTCATGGAATTTGTTACTGTAGTCCCCCCACCCCTTGAAACACCTAATAGTTGAGTTGACTGAAGACTTGTTTTCATGCTGAAATCAATTGTCATTTGTACATTTATGGAAAAAAAAAGCTTTGCACTATGATGGGTTATGAAATTTACAGAAACATTAAAATATTTTCCATTTTCCACAAGTAACTGCATATTTAACTATATGGGATATCATATTATCCCAAATTGACTGGTTGTTATATACATCGTTGATTACCATTTACATGTTTTGAAATAGTTGACAAACTCTGCTGACAAAATCATTATTCCATTACAAAACAGCTCAAAGACTGATGCTAATGGCCTTTTTTTAATCTTCCACGAAGGGAACATTAACTCGTGCCCGAACTGAACTGAACCCTGAATATCTGGACCTGCGTCCCCGAGCCGAGCTGAACCCTGAATATTGGACCCCATGCACCCCTTTAGTGAGTACCAATGGTCCTATTTCTAAAGAAAGAACTAAAGAACAAAAACAATTACCACAGCATTGATTCCATCTTTCATCAGTTCAGTAAAGCCAAATTCATCACACATTTCTATGTAACCGTTTTGCTTATACTATGAAATCTAGATAAAGTTGTGAATTTGTTGGTTTTATTATGATTTCATAATTTCCATCAATCTGTGCATGGCTGATTATGTCCGTACACTGGACCTGCTTTTATACTAACTTTATACACTGCCTACCGTTATATAATGTTAAAGTTTCACTAGAGTAATATGTTTTGTCTCATTACCTCCAAACTTTAGAAACACTGGGCCTGATCGTCTTTGGGGAGGGTTTGCTGTGTTAGCACGCTAGTGATTGTTAATGATGTTATTTTGTATTGTATTTCTCCCCATACTGTGAAGGTATGGTTAACTATATCAACAGGGAAAGGGCTTCTTGAAAACCAGGAGTCTCACACTGCTCCCTCTCCATTATAGGACAAGTTAATTTAATCTTCCCCTTCCAGGATGTTGAAATTCTTTGCAAACTGTAAAGCTCTTACACATTGCACATTGAATTCCAGGACTGGATGGCCATTTACACATGCACAGGCTTAGTTACTGGCATTCCTTTATTTAGAAGACCAATCTTTGCATTGCTTTCATCTTGCTTATTTATTCAAAAAGATGAATTCTGGATGTCGGTATATTTAATGCGCCTAAGATTCTGTGTTGCTCACAGCCCCTAATGCCCAAACAGAGATTGCCTAGGGAAGCCCTCATGGACTTTGAACCTTCTGTATTGAATAGCCTGCTGCAGAAAATGATGAACCTCGATGTTTCTCTGAGTTTTGAGCTCTAGCATGGACATAGAAGTGAATCCACTGGGAGATGTCACTTCTTTGAATAATAACTTGTGAGAATCCTTTCACTCTTGTGCTTTTCGTTTCTCTCTTCAATTGATGTATTTTACATTTTCATTGGTGCACTTATGTTGTTGTTGGCTGTAACAGAATGATCGTGTTAAGCAAGGCATTAGTCACAGAAGACAGAAATGTTTAGTGCTACTTTATAGATCATAATCATATACTGCACCGATGCAGATGTAAAGAGTCCTCAAACTTTTGGAATCTGTGTTTTTGGGAGATCTTGCATTTCCTCCTTTTCCACATAGTATATCAAGATAAATAATAAAAGCTAGTTCCATACAGTGCATAGAGGAGCATAACATTTGTTTGATAATTGTGACTGTAGGTCGCAGTTTACTATGAAAACCTGCTTCTCACGTCTCATGACGCCTCATGATATGCTCCGTATATGGCCAATACAGAATTCATTCCATTCATTCATTCATTCATTCCATTCATTCATTGCTCCATATATGGCCACTGGCCAGTACGGAATTCATTCCGGGTTTGATGAGGGCTATACTGGTACATTACTGGGCTTACTGGTACATGTACTGTACATTTGATGTTTGTGTGTGTGTGTGTGTGTGTGTGTGTGTGTGTGTGTGTGTGTGTGTGTGCGTGCGTGTGCGTGTGCGTGTGCATGCGTGTCATTCATTAAAATTAGTATAAGGAGATGAATGTATCTGCCTCTTAACAAATGTTTGTTGGATGTGCAGTAAATCTGAATACATTAACTTGAGCTGTATTCTTCGACATAATTCCTCTAGGATCTGTGATATGATTAATGAAACAGGCTAACTTTTGCATCTCCCTCAGGCTCACAAAGTCAATATTTGGTCTTTGGCATGATTTAACGAATAGAATTTCTCAGAGAGCAGGCATGCAGTCTTCAGTGGAAGCTCACTATGGCTTCATTTAAAGCACTGTTCTGTTTGGTTAGTGGGTCTCACTGGACTAAAGAAACTATAATGCACACACACATGTGTGCACACATGCATCTGTGCACGCACGCACGCACGCACGCACGCACGCACGCACGCACGCACACACATACAGTGCACAACAATTTCCACAGAGAAGGCCCTTCCTTCTCTTCCAACCCAAGAGGGAATGATGACTCTCATTATCGCCTCAGTGCAAGATGGCCACAGTGCCCCTACTCAGCAGCCCTATTAAGTTACCAGACAGCTTTATTGTATTGGTGTTCAATAATTTCCTTTCCTCTGTCATTTGGAGAACGTCAGGGAGTTGTTCTATGGGATGGGAGGGGCTAGTGGTGATGCATCTAGTTAAAAGTTAAAAGGCACAGTTAGCTGAGAGTTGTTGGGCTGAGTATTGAGCAGACCATGGCATTTCAGGCACCCTTACACTGTTGACATTACTGTACATCGCTCAACGTGATGCAAGACATAACAGCGTGAATCGGTATAGTACAGGCGGTTATCCCATAGTGTATTTCACTTGCATAATGGTCCAAAACTGTTACCCTGTGCCTGCAGTGTAAGAAACAATTAGCAATGTAGAAAATGTCACTACAGTTCATAGACTGAACAAGTCCTACTAATTTATTGAGAGTTTTCCAATCTGTTGGTCCCCAGACTCATAAGGATCAATATTATTTACTGTGAGATAACTATTGCCATTGATTATTGGAAATGACTAGGTGGGATCTGAAACATCACAGCAGAGGTGTCCTCTGGTACAAGTCAGTTTACCTACAGATGTGTCACCTACATATGTGTCATGTTTCATCTAAGTTGTTTTAATGCACCTCCTTTTTAATGTTTTTTTTTTGTGGCTTTCGCCTTTATTTTATATTTTTTTTTATCGAGGGACAGACAGTAGGCTGACAGGAAATGGGGAGAGAGATGGGGGGAAGACATGCAGTAAAGGCCGCCGGGATCGGGAGTCGAACCCGTGGCACACTGCCAGACTGGATTACCAGCCAAGGTGCCTGGACCACTGAGCCATGGCCCAGGCCTTAATGCACCTCCTTGATATGTGCAGCTAAGGAACTCATGCACTGCACATTCCAAGATGCTGAATAGAGAGATACAAGAAATCACTAATCCCATATTATGTGTGCATGCGTTAGTCTGACATCCTGTTAGTCTGACTACGTGGCCGGTTAAGACTCACCCTTCTGCATGTGTAGCAGAGTGGCTCAGAGACTCACCCTTCTGCATGTGTAGCAGAGTGGCTCAGAGACTCACCCTTCTGCATGTGTAGCAGAGTGGCTCAGAGCCTCACCCTTCTGCATGTGTAGCAGAGTGGCTCAGAGCCTCACCCTTCTGCATGTGTAGCAGAGTGGCTCAGAGCCTCACCCTTCTGCATGTGTAGCAGAGTGGCTCAGAGACTCACCCTTCTGCATGTGTAGCAGAGTGGCTCAGAGCCTCACCCTTCTGCATGTGTAGCAGAGTGGCTCAGAGCCTCACCCTTCTGCATGTGTAGCAGAGTGGCTCAGAGCCTTCTGCATGTGTAGCAGAGTGGCTCAGAGCCTTCTGCATGTGTAGCAGAGTGGCTCAGAGCCTTCTGCATGTGTAGCAGAGTGGCTCAGAGCCTTCTGCATGTGTAGCAGGATGGCTCAGAGCCTCAGCCTGATGGCCTCAAAAGTCTACTGTCTCCCACCGGTCCATAGGGATATCCCTTTGGTCTAGTGGTTAAGATGTTGGACCTTCATGCGGGAGACCCGAGTTTGAATTACATTGGTGCCGTGACCCGGATCGGGTTTCCCCGTGGGAGGAGGTCAAAAGGGGGGTGAGTGTAGCAGCCTCTGCCTGATGGCCTCAAAAGTATACTGTCTCCCCCGGTCCATAGGGATATCTAGTGGTATTGGACTTTCATGCAGGAGACCCGAGTTCGAATTGGGGATAGGGTTAGTATGTGGCTCTATGGTCCGAATATGGGTGTCGGATTATTGGTTGGGGATTTTAGATGTATTCTTAGGTAATTATAGAATTGTAGATAGACAACTGCCAATGTTATATTCTGAACTTTTGATTTATTGAGATGTAATTCGAAGTCTTTTTAAAACTGTGATCATGCTGAATAAGCAAATAAACATGCTCCCCATATATTTTGGATCATCAAAATATATGGATATATGATAATAAAAACATATTATCCAGGGTGAATAATGAACACTTCATTATGTTGGTGATCCTTTCCTCTTGCATCACCCTTTAGGCACCACTAAGATCTGACTAAGATCAGAGGGCTCCAAGAATGGCAATGGTGTAAGAATTGTCAGTTGGTTCAAGCCACTTTGGTCCGGTTGGTTGTAGCTACTGGAGGTGTTTAGATGCTTACTTGGTCATATTTTTGTAATCTATTTGTAATCAAAGGTTTTATGATTATTTTATATGTTGGAGGTTAGTACCCCCAGCATCTACTAAAATTAACTGTCTAGAGACTTCTTGGTAGCAGATTATTTTCTCACGTTCCAGCGTCAGCAGCAAACGTCTGGGTTTCCGAGGCTAGCAGCAAGGTGACACAAGGCACATTGTCAAAACAATCCCTGAACATGTCATTATAGACACTGAAAATGAGCCATGCAGTGACAAACATAATTATGACATTTACACATAGGATGTATTAATCTCTGAAATGTATCTATTGACCAAATCTGATAATCAGATTAGCACAGCATTACTGACATTCCCATCTATTAACAGTGACAGTGTGTGGTCATTTGAAAGAGACTGTGGCGGTGGTTTGCTGTGCTCAGTTATATTTATGTATTAGCTGATGTGGCAGAGGTGATTGTGTTGGTGGTCTGGGGCAACAGTGACTACAGTAGTAGTTTTTCATTGAGGTGAACGTACACAGCTCAGATGTTCTAGATTACAGCACAGGGACCGGTATATCTCAATTCCATCACTGAATGTCAAGGAAGGGGAAAAAAGGCTATATACTGTACTGTATGTGAGCAAGCAAGGCATTACAAAGCAGGGTTATAGATCACCAGTGTAGATTCCTCATGGGGTACTGTACCGTGTTGCATTTTCAACGATGTTGTTTGCATAACAAATTCCTGTGCTTCGCTGTTAGTGTGAAACAAGGGAAACATAATGGCATATTCAGCAGAGCAGAAGATGGCAACGAGTTCCAGAGATGACACTCATGGCTTGGTCGTCAAAATCATCAGACCATAAATACAGAGCATTCTGATAAGATGATAACGTAGGGCTAAATGTTTCCATTTTTATCATGGCCTTCATGTATAACCCAATCTGTGCTTTTCACGATAGATCTCGTGAAAAGGCCATCCCTGAGAAACACGAGATTTGATTAAAAAAACATTTAAAAATATGTATTTACTGTTTTTTTTTAGCATCCGTTAGCTTCCTCCGCTAGCATCCATAGGCCTCTCATCGGAGAAACAGCGTACATGATAATCTGCGGTACACGTGCACGCGCACTGGGTTATTTGTCTTATTTATGCTCAGAATGACATAAAATGCCATGTTTATAGTCTATTATTCCAATAATCCACGCTGCGCTGATCACCATTGTTGTTGTTGCTCCGTCAGGGCTCTAGCTAAATCTAAGCTTTTACAGGACTAACCACTTCCGGGGCGGGTGGAAGTGACCCGTCTGTTATGCCTTTTTTGCTGATTTCTCTGGCACTGGGGCGCCACCTTCTGCCCTGGAGGGCTGCGCAGTAAAGTGATAATACTGATTTGAGTTTGGTTTCTGGTTATCCATCATTTTAAAGTTTCAGCCTGAATAGTGATTTTACTCACACCCATAGGGGGCACCAGAAAGGCTGAAAATGACAGTGTTTGTTGCAGAAACATTCTATTTTTCACCAAAATAGGTACACATTATCTTGAGGATCGTGTGACAACAGGTGAAATCAAATCAGCCATAGACTTATCACCAGATGTATCAGTAGGCGGAGATCTCCGATCATCTGGCTATGTGAGAAGTAATAGCGCAAGGTGAGATTGTGATATGTATCTACAATATAACTGTTGTCAAGATGATAATCGGTTGACTAGTGAGCTGCCGTGGGGGGGGGGGGGGGGGGGGGTTCCAAGTGCCACATGTCACTTGGCTCAATCATGGCCTACGGAGGGTCTGAGTGTAGCCGCGCACCTCCACGGTTTTACAATGCAGAGGGGGCACACAGACAGACCGCATTGCCATGGATGTCTCGCTACTATTAGTAGACTACAAATACTGAGCAAAGACAACTAAAGATGAAGTTGTTTGCCATGGGTGATAAGGGTGATACTATGCACTATGGGTGATAAGGGTGATACTATGCACTATGGGTGATAAGGGTGATACTATGCACTATGGGTGATAAGGGTGATACTATGCACTGTGCACTTTGAGACGCTCTGACTGCAGTAACTATGAAACCGCATGACGTTCACGAGACCCTAAGTGCCGGCGCACATTGCAAAGAAGCCTGCCCTGAACGCTTTCACAGGTTTGTCATATGTTTTAGTCTCTGTGCGCCTGATTCCTGACACTGCATGCCTACTCTTCCTTGGTGTGATGACTGCACAATGGAATGGTGATGTTGTACCCCTGCTTGTCCTCCCTGTGGGCAACATTCCAGAAACATGTGTTAGACGTCACAGTCTTTTTGAACAATCTGTGCAAACTTGAATCCCAAAGCTCTCAGTATTATGCTTTCCTTTCCCCCAGCATTTAGGCTACTGTTACAAATACAGTAGATGCATAATTAATACTTTCATTGAAATTAGCGCTTCGAGGGTTAATCAAGGTTAATCAGTGTTTACAACTCTGAAAAGAATTTATGCCTTCTTAAAACTCAATCTTTTCTGTTTTTGATGAGATCTCCAAGCCAACATTCTTATATATAATAACTAACAGCAGCTTTGAAACAGTGCTTTTAGTGTTTTGCATAACACCTGAAAATACTCAATACTAGGCACAGGATGATGGGTTGTTAGGCAATGGCATTTCCCTTGGCGATAAAATCACACATGCGATTACCCATATCTAAGATGGGAGCAATTTTGTATTCCATTTCATACGCTGTAATTATTGATACTGTATTATAGACATGTTATAGCAGTGTTGCACTGGATTTGAACCCATAATAGATACAATTACTATGATGCATTGACAAGCAAAACCTTTTGGGAGCAATAGTGGATATGGTCTTGGAATCATGTTATCAGCACACATTTAACATTTCTTGTACAAATTTGTACATGGTGTGACAAGCAATGCAGATTTTCTTGTAAGATTACTATAGCTAGCTTCTGACACAGTGACACTACACCATCCCATATGATGAGAATAAGAAAACACAAATCATTTAAATAAAATACAACTGTGGGTTAAAAACCCAGACCCACAGTTACAGCTGCTACTGTATGTCAAACTTACAGAATGAGAAGTGAGAACTACAAATATTCTTTATTGTGCGGTGTTAAAGTATTCATTATAAACTCTGAGAATGTACACGTAACCAAATGGACCTGTAAGGTTGTTGGGTACATTTTGTAGACTCAGAGTTAAATTAACACAGGGTTTTACTGTGTAACCTTTCAGAACTCTCACTGTATCTACTGATACAGTTTAGAAGTATTTTGTGTTCAGTGCCTTGTAGGACAGGAGCATACAGTACAAAGCATTAGAAAATGTCCTGGTCAAGCTACTGCAGCATCTACCCAACCGTAACAGAGACTTTGAACAAAAAGCTCCGATCAGATTTTTCGAGCTGCTGTGAGTTTTACAGACTTTGTTGACAGAAAGATTTTAGGGTGCGATTCGGCAGTGATCCCGACTCGAGCGGTACAGTTATTCCATACTCATCATCTTGACTGTGTGCCCAGAACGATGTCTCTCTCAAGCTTAGGAACAGAGCAGAGAAGTGCTGACTGGATGTAGGGTACAAAAAACCCACTGAAACAACTGGGCAGAGCCGGCGGTTATAGAAGCACGTTCAGTCATACTGTACATTTTGCCTCTGTGCTCAATGCTAACCGTTTTGTTTTATCCAGCAGGACCACTTTATGCCCACTGATGCTCCATTACAATTTAGCCAAGTCTTTATTTATTTTTCATTGTGATTCATTTCTAACATTACCACATGACAGCTATTGCAACGATTTATAATTGTCTCCGCCAGGCCGAATGCCATGGTGACTATGTTTTTACCCCTGTCCATCCGTCCATCCATCTGTCCGTCAGTCTGTCCGTCCACCCCATCGTCTCTGAGCAGCTAATCAAAAGCACCGTTGGACAGATCGGCTTGAAACTTTGAAAAGTCCAGAGCAGAACCTCGCTCTGCCCTGAATTTGTCACATTGGCCTGTTATAGCGGCAGTACGAGTCTGATTCTTGCAAAACACCTTTTTTAATATTACTTCTACATATCTTGATAAACACCACACAAATCGGTAGCATTATCTCTATCGTCATGTGATCAAAACGGATCTGTCCAATTTTTCATATCACATCCTGATTGGCTAAGATTGGCTTCCAAAGTTTGCAGGAGTGACAAAATGCCTCAAATCATGAACACAGCATCCGATTGCAGTGACATTTGCATACATTTATGACAAATTAATTTAAAACCTAAAATATTAATTTTAGGTGTTGCACACAAAGCCAATTTATTCCACTCAAAGAACGTTGAATGACCTAACCAATGGAATCCTATATATTTAGTTGACTATGATCCCCCAGGGCTCTATCCTACAGTAACACCACCTCTCTGCGCCACTGAATGTTCGACCAGCATAGTGTCGAAGTGTCCTTGAGCAAGACACTGAACCCCTAATTGCTCCTGATGTGCAGGTTGGTGCCCTGCATGGTTTCCGCCGCCATCGGTGTATGAATGTGTGTGTGAATGGGTGAATGTAATGCACAATCTATGTAAAGCGCCTTGGATAAAGGCGCTATATAAATGCACCATTTACCATTTATAGGCTGCTACAGTTCATGTGGTTAAAAAAACGTGACTGTTATTCTACTGACAGCAATTACAACAAATTCAAGGATGATGGTGATTATTTGGATTAAGCTGCAATGGCTTTCTGTGGCACATAACCCTTACTGAAGGTCAAGCCAGCCATTAGCTAGATCAGCAGAGCACTGCATGTCCCACCTCTCCACTCCAATTCTCCTTTGCTCTCTTCTCCTCTCGTCCTCCCATTTCCTATCGCTCTCCTCTCATCATCTCTGGCTCTCTGCTAACCAGCCTCTCTCCTCCCCATCCAGAGTGTGAACACCATGTGGTGCGGCTAAATTCAACCTCACACAAACTAAAGCCGAGATGTTAAAAGATCCTGAGAACTTGCGCCGGCTTAGTTACCGGCCGTGTTCTCTGTATAACCTTCTCCTCTATACCGTTCTCTCTATCCTTCCTATATTTTCTCTTCCGTCTGCTGATCCTCCCATCCCCTGTTTTATTAATGACAGAGCTGGTGGCTTGTGATAACTGGTCACTCCTTGAGGCGTTGAAAGGCAAGGACACTCTATTATCCTGGCTAGATGGATGGTTTGAAATATTGCCTGCAAGTGGTGGAGCCTGCCAAATCCTCCAGTCTTAAAGCCCCTTTGTCTCTGACAGGGAAGAACATTAGGGAGTGGGCCAGGATCTACGATAGAGACGTGCTTCTCTCAACACAGCACTGAGGGATTGAGCCAAAGAGTGAAGTGGATGTCTGTGTGCGAGAGTGTGTTTTTGTATTTGTGTGTGTGTGTGTGTGTGTGTGTGTGTGTGTGTGTGTGTGTGTGTGTGTGTGTGTTAGGGGGGGGGGGGGGGGGTTGGGGGGTAGCACAATTTTTATTGTCATATAATTTATTATTATATCATAATTTGATCTGCATGGACATTTTGCACACTTGTATATGTATAGAGCTTTTGGGCTCTTCATCTCTCCATATGTGATAATGTGTGTGGATAACTGGACATGTGTGTGGAGCATTGCATCATGAGCGCATGTCACATGAGCATGATGCAGATGGCCAGGGGGCAAAACGGTCGACAAGGTCAGCTCATTAATTGGTGTCCTAATTATTAGTGACCTTTTGCCTTAGAATGGCTCCAATCTTGACTTGCCCTCTGTGTTGCTGCCAGCTCATTTAGAAATATGTAGCCCATTTGCTATTGAAACACCGTCCAAGTGGCCGTGGTCCATGCATCTTAACCCATTCAGACCTGGGAACGATTCTAGAAATGTCTTCTAACTCCTGACAGTTTTCTGTCAGTCATTCTCAAACATTTTCATGTCAAGGACCCCCAAAAATATATGTAATTGGCCGCGGACCCGCATCTGAAAATATGTTGTTCCAGGGAACGCAAAGATTTGAGTTAAAAACGTTCGCTCTGAAAGAATATATATATTCAAAGATTTGCGCCACATTTCACGATTCTTCTAAAAATAGCAGACCTACAAGCTCGGAGCTTGTAGATCTGCTATTTTTCAATAGCTAAAGTATAACATAATGCTTAAAACACCAAAAGGGGTTCCCGCCCAAACTGGGTTAATACACGCCATTAGAACCAGCTGTTGTGTCAGTCTGTGTATCTGTGCTTTTATGCATCTAAATAAGAATAGTTAGGTGAAGATGATTGTTATTCTAATTAGAGTAATTGTTTTAAATTGCTGCCTTTTATATTATAAAAAATGGGGATGTACAAAACACTTTTTGAGATCACAAATAGAATTGAGAATCAATTTATTTATAGTACTACGACGTTTTGGAATCTTTTCAACCTGCTACATTTGAATTAAAAAATAAATGGGGAAAAAATAACCTACGCATATTTTACACATACATTGATACTGGTATAGGTTTAAAATTGCGATTGTATCTTTGGGGTTTAGCCTTCCTTTATTAGATTGATATCAAGACCTTTCAGATATTGCTTTGCTGTACGCAGGCTTTGCATTGAATTTCTATCATTCTGCAGCCCCACCCCCACCACCACACAATAAGAAATAATATTGTATAATGTGGCCTGTGTATCTCCATTCTCCATAATTCAACGTTTTATGTTTTTTATTTTGTAAATGAATGTCTTTCTTCATCGCCCAACAGTGTCATGCAGAAGTAGCAAAAATAGCCGATCTACAAGCCATGCAACACGTTGTGATCTGAAGGGCTTAAGTGTGTAATGGAAAGTATTACCATAAAAAGAGCTTGTGACTAAATAATAACTGCATTGGATCCATTGGAAGACGGGATCTTTTTCACTCCATTTTCTGAAAAGTAATAGTTTTGGACATACAAGGTTTCCACCCGACAGCGGCAATATGCTCCAATCAAATATAGTTTAATTTGAAATGATGTATGGTTTCATTTCATGCCGTTTGACTTACTAGTTATTATAAAGATGTATTGTGCGTATTAGGTATAGGTTCCCCTGCTCCCACGGCCATTAATTTAACTTTGATTCTCCTACTGATCATTTCCCAGACGGACGGCCAATAGGAAAAAAAAAAAAAAAAGAACAAAAAGTCCAGCCAAAATGTGAAGAGGAATGAGAGATCAGGTACCAAGTCCCTGGCACCAACGTCCCTAAGGAAATAGAGCCATTTTCAACAGATTAAGGGCCATTCTTGGCTCTGGCCTGGCCACTCTGCACAGATGGAACTGCAGCTCTCCATTGCATGCTTGTGTAGCGCTTCATTTAAGAGAACACATCATTAACCCATTTAGACCTGCACGTCGACATTTAAAAAATGCCTTCTAAATCACAGTTTTCTGGGAAAAAAACATGTTTCTATGTCAGTCATTCTCAAACATATTCATGTCAAGGACCCCAAATATATATGACATTGGCCGCCGACCCCCATCTGAAAATATGTTGTTCCAGGGACCCTCCCAGTAGCAAATATTTGAGTTAAAAACTCGCTCTGAAAGAATATATATTATATGATTTCAGGCACATTTTCACGATTTTTCAAAAATAGCAGAGCTACAAGCTCGTAGCGCGGCACTCGGTGCTGCGCTATGAGCTTGTAGATCTGCTATTTTTCAATAGCTAAAGTATAACATAATGCTAAGAACACCAAAAGGGGTTCTCTCCCAAAATGGGTTAACCACTTTCAACTTGCCATCCCTATTTTGGGCATGTCATTATAGACGGAAATCTTCAATAAAGAAATATTCAAATAGCAGATCTATAATATCAAAATGTGTCACGTCATGATCACAACTTGCTGGGAGTGATGACTTGAGACAGTCTTTGAGATAATCTAACACGCCTGAAGTCTGCCTGAGGCAAACTAGCATGTTTTGAAGTCTGGATTATTCTTTTTGCGTCAACTATGCATCAATACTATATCCTATCTATGCAGTATGCACTTAGATCTTATAAAGGCAAACAAGTATTGCCACAGTTTGTTCCCTGGCACAAGCTTTTGATGTTTTATACATCCTATGCTCTAACACTGTCTGACTAAACTAACAACAACAAGACTAAAGTTGAATTGAGGTTGGCTTTCCCTTTAAGCACAATAGCAACGTAAAATGTCCATCTGGCGTTTCTCTCAGAGATGCAGAGCAACAAGGTTTATCCCTGCCTCAAGGACTTCTTACAAGACACACTGCTTTTTTAATTCAATTAAAGAGCACTGGCATCTCCCTTTATTGTTATCTTGTAGGTGTACAGGGTTATTAAAGAGGGAAGCATGTTCGGTCATTTGTTATCCCTGGCATTCTAATAAACATGTTGGCTTTGGGCAAGGGCCTAGAGGTTGTCTGTGGATTTCAGATTGATACTCCTTCCATTTCTATAGCTCCACCTCATTATCCTAAGAGGACGCGTAGAACAGGTAGAAGGAAGGCATCTCAGAGACCGAAAAAGAAAGAGAGAGAAAGTTGTCCTATATTGTAGTGTCCTTTATGCAGTATACTCTGCTGGGAAATGCAAAGTGGAATCCACTGTAAGATATGTTGCAGATAGACGTGAGTGTCTGTATTTACAATATACAGATATATTTGTATGCATACATAATTACAGTACATATAGTATGTACAGTATAGTATGGACAAAATACACATCACGTCTGTGCATTAGTTGTCTTGTCAGGAGACATAGAAAGCTACTGTAAATGTTTAAGTTTGAGTGAGTGGGTTTCTTTTAAAAGTAACTTAAAAAAGCTACATATACTGCTTTGACTTTTAACCTTGATGCCCCAATTATTCAAGACCGAGGTTTACTTTCTGTGGTTTTTATTAATTCATTTGTTTGTTTATGTATGACTCACACACCCCGGCACATGTACCCCCATGGGTCTTCTGTCAGAGGAGGCTTGATTTTACTAATTGGTACCAAAGCTGTTAATTGGAGCTCTGGAAACACAAGCTGGAGCATCAGAAAACATTCTCTTGGGAAATATATATGTATTCGACTACATTCCCCACCTTTCTTGTTGTTTTTTTTAACAATTTAAGGGCAGAAAGGGCATCGGTTGACTGAATGTCCAGAACAAGAAACAGAATGCTAAGCATAAGAATCTCCTTTCAGCAGTCCGAAATATAACTCTCGTATTTTTGGCACTAATTAAATGGTGTCGTTGGGTATTTTGTTTATTCTGGTTGTCTGGTCTGGTAGTGCAATCTTGTAATTAGGATTTAAACAGTGATTCAATAACACTTTGTATTAGGGGAAGGGGAACATTTTCTAAATCTTTATAATTTTGAGGAAGACAATGCCTTCATTCTTTCTAAACATCCACTAATGAAGAAGAAATAATAGGTCCTGAATAATGTTAAGATTTGGGTTTCAGTTTGCCTATCCACAAAATAGACTGAGCTGAAACGTGGGGCTTTAACATTGCGCAAGGGGCTTTTCCACAGCTGGTGGCGCTATCTTTCGCCACCAGCCTTTACCCTTAAAACACCCGTGCTAACCCTTACATTATGCATAGCTGTGGTTTGGGTGTTACATTAATAAAACCAATGAGTGTGCCAGTTGTCATTGCCTTCAACAGCAGACTCCGCACTTCATTATGTCCAATGCTATCATACAGTCTGCCTCTCTGCCCAATTCATTATGTCCAATGCTATCATACAGTCTGCCTCTCTGCCCAATTCATTATGTCCAATGCTATCATACAGTCTGCCTCTCTGCCCAATTCATTATGTCCAATGCTATCATACAGTCTGCCTCTCTGCCCAATTCATTATGTCCAATGCTATCATACAGTCTGCCTCTCTGCCCAATTCATTATGTCCAATGCTATCATACAGTCTGCCTCTCTGCCCAATTCATTATGTCCAATGCTATCATACAGTCTGCCTCTCTGCCCAATTCATTATGTCCAATGCTATCATACAGTCTGCCTCTCTGCCCAATTAATTATGTCCAATGCTATCATACAGTCTGCCTCTGCCCAAATAATTATGTCCAATGCTATCATACAGTCTCCGTCTCTGCCCAATTCATTATGTCCAATGCTATCATATACAGTCTCCGTCTCTGCCCATGGAAGAGGCAGTCCAACATTGATTACCTTGGAATAAAATAATATTTGATACACATAGAATTATCATCCACACATTGCTGGTTAGATAACTTTAAATTACAGCAATCGCTTGTGTTCTGCATTAATTAAACTGAATCGCCTGGTGTGTTTTAAGCAAACACAGATCAAACTATATTTTATTTGTCTTTGAGCTTAAAAAACACAACTTATTGACACAAGGAATTAACAGTCACACTTCTACAGTAAAATTGTAATGACAATCACAATCACTTAGTTCAGAAGTGGCGGTATTTAGCTTTGCAGCTGCATTGAGTTGAGTTGATTGATTGATCATTGTAGGCTATTTCTTCTTGCTGTGATTCTGATGCTGTGTGATTGTGCTGCAGCAGAGAGATAGGGAGAGAGAGAGAGAGAGAGAGAGAAAACAGCAGTACTTTTATTTTATTTGAAGGAATGAATGAAGGAAGTCTTTGAAATGCCACATACATTGTGAGTGAAATATAAGTCTTTCAGATCGGCTCTGGGATCTTGCCTACATTTCCAATGCCTCGCCAGACACAAACGGATAGTGGATGATCTGAAGACCTGCATACACAGTAATGCCGCGTGGGCACGGTAGCAATTTCATTGATAGCGAAACTACATGCCCATAAGCCAAACCTCCAGGTGCAAATAAGGGAGTTCAGCATAATGTTCAAGGGGTAAGGTTGGTGTACGATATCGTTTAGGGGTAACACCAGCCGCCTTGTGCGTAATTAACGGATAGCGCATAGGGCCAAGGGATAGCTCATAGGGCCAAGGGATAGCACATAGAGCCAAGGGATAGCGCATAGGGCCAAGGGATAGCACAGGGTGCACAATAGCCCGTGTCCATTGTGTATGGAACTCCTCAGGTTGCATAACTCCTTGGGTGGCATCATTACAATTAAAATTGACATTTGAATGCATTACATAAACATTGAATTATCAGGCTTCCATACACAGTGGACCTTTATTCCCAGTTTATGGCACAGATTTATTCCACAGTGCTCACTTGGTAATTGTACTTTAAAATGAGTCTCTTGCAGGGTACTATGCAATTTAAAGAACTTTCACTCTCAGGAACAGTGTTTTCTTTAGCTGTTTGAGTCACACTTCTCGGGGGTCACACTGTCATCCCATCAGCTGCTTGTCCGTTGTCAGACACATTAATAGCCTACTTCTCACTCTGCTTTAGCATCATGCTGCACACCTTGGGAAATAAGCAGAATGTATCATGGGAAATCATCATCAACAACAAACCTTTTTGCTGGCGAGTAAAGAGAGCGGGTTTATCTAGTATCTTGTCTCTATCTTCAAAGACTTATCTGTGTGTTGTAGTTTTTGTTGCCGTTATTGTTGTCAGTTATTGACTCGCATTGCATAGTGCTGAAAACTTATTTTTATTTTTTATTAACTATAATTTTTAGCCCACGATTTTGTAACCCATTTTTCACCCCTGTGTCAATTATCTATTGTAATCCTGGGCTCTACACACCCTCCGCCAACCTGGGGAGAGCAACAGACTTGAACTCGCCATGCCTCTTCCTTGCCTGAGTGTCCAGGTTGCTCCTTTACACCTGCCAGGGGGGAGTTTCCCTGGTTGGACTTAGCGCGTGGAAGGAACATGTTATTCCAACCAGTTCCTTTCCCCTCCATCAGGCGGCCAGGGGGAGGCAGTTTCTGCTGAAAACTATTTTAATTGTGACCGTTAGTCAGTCAGTCAGTCAGTCCGTCTGTTCGTCTGTCCGTCCGTCTCGCCTCGTGACACGCTCCATATATGGCCGTCTCTATAGCCATACAAGAGTGGACAAGACTGAATCATTACCTAGATCTGCATATGGAGCCGGCCAGCACATCTGACCTCATACCACAAACCCTTAGATCTCCATATATGGAGCTGACTTGTCCTTCCTCTTCGATGTCTCCCTTTTGACTGATACCTGTCCATTCAAACTCTAGACGGGCCGGCCAAAGTTATTAGTGTAGCCACACCCGGTAGCCGGCGAAAACTAGAGTTCTCAACAGGCCCGACCCTACCTGGGCCCTAACTGGGCCTTAACTGGGCTGGGCAGAGGCCCCTTACTAATTAGCACACATTTTACACCCTACCCGGCCCGAAAAATAAAAAAATAAAAATCACACCCATGTGAAGTGAGGGGTGCTCTAATCAAGAATGGTGGTCCCTTATTGGCTAAGGGTTCCCACCAACATACATATGCCGATTTTCTCAGACACATTATGACATAAATTCTCCATTCATTGTCAATGGCATTTAATGTTTGTGTTCAGACAACACAAACATTAAACTCTATATATCTGTTTATAGGCCCCTCAAAACAAAGAAATAAAAAAGAAAAAGGTCCATATATGGGCATTCACAGACCTGTTTCAGCACGACCTCGCCTCTTTCTGGTTTATACAGTTGTGTGTGTGTGTGTGTGTGTGTGTGTGTGTGTGTGTGTGTGTGTGTGTGTGTGTGTGTGTGTGTGTGTGTGTGTGTGTGTGTGTGTGTGTGTGTGTGTGTGTGTGTGTACTGGTTAACTCTGGTTGGCTTGAACAATTGGGATAATTAAAAGTATGTTTTTATTTTTAACGGCAATGCTGTGAAAGCCTGATCAATTTCCTAAACAAAGTTTGTTGCTGGCAAAATCATTAAGGGGCAGGTGTTGATTTCAATATGCATAACCCAAAGAAAAAGCACTCGATCTGCACAATTCCAAGTCTGAAAACAAATGCAATATACTACTGTATTCTCCCATCAGAAAGCTCTTGGAACAGATGGTTGCCTGGGTGTGAAGGGTCAGTGGCAATTTTCCCTTCCTTTTATTTCGGCTGGGGTCATGCAGCTTCTTCATGGAGAGCATCTGACAGACAATCACCTGCTCAGCAGTGCAGATAACACATGGAGATTGTCCTTGGAAGATCGAGGAGGAAGCAGGGACTTTCCTCCTGGTTTTTAAGGCTGCAATGTAGAACGCGTGTGATGTGAAGATGTGTTTTCCAATTACACTGGATCTGTAACATTCATCCAGGATTTGGTTGTAAGGCATTGAGCTTCCGTGGTCGACGGAGACAAATAACAACACTGGTTGGGGCTTTTTTTAATTAGGCAGAAAATGTTCTTGTCCCATTTTGAGGGTGTTAGAAATGGTTGATGTCGGGTTCTTTAACCCATTTAGACTGTACGACGTGTGGAAACGTCATAAATAACCCAACCGACGGATCGCTAGGACGTGTACACACGTCCTAGCGCAATTTCATTGATATCAAACGAGAGAAAAATATTTTTTTGGGGAGTTGGCCTCTCCTTCTGCACCATACTCCTTGCTCTTCGCGCATGCGCGTTGCCATTCACTTCCCTGTTTACGGCTCAGAGAGAATGCCTCGTATCTCCTAATCTAAGGAGCTCTCTGTGGTTTTGATCAGATGGATATACTAAGCTCTTCATTTCTGACTTCAACATGCCTCTCGTTCAAAATATGAACGCGAGGGTTTATTCAGCGACTTTATCGTAATGATAGCGAGGTAAGCAAGCAAAAATATTTCTCCTGGTTTTTGTCCGGAACGGAAGGGGGGCTTACAGAGTAAAAGCGGCCATATATGCGCGGCACCCGAGCTGTTATTTTGAAGGAGAAATCCCGGCGCTGATTGTGTTAAGGACTCGGCTCAGCAGACAGCTAAGCCATTGATTTTCAGTGTTTGCTGAGATGATGGGCTCTTTCAAAAGGCAGTTATATTTTTAAAGTTTTAAAGATTTGTATTTGTTCCTGAACTCGTCAGTGGCACACATGGGGGGTATAAATTACCTTGTAATCGATGGTGATAACTGATATTTACGCTGACTCAGTGGTAATAGATGAGCACGCAATACCGGTCCGGTAATAATTTTTCATAGTCGTTGAAGCAGTTTGATGGACAACTGGCAGAATGTGAGGTCACTGTTGGAGTACTTGGATAAGACCAGTTCAGTATGGCACATTGTCTCATTAAATGGTCTTATGGGTTGCATCCTAGTCACGTCAAAGTTGAAATTTGGACAAATTGCTATGAAACAAATCCAGTATGATGGTGTTGAAAGCATGGTAGTAGAAAAGTAAGTGGTATGTGTGATGGTTAGGGATGGATTGATGTCTTTCAATCCTTCCCTAAAACCATCACACATACTACTTACTTTTCTACTCAGTTTGCAGTTGCTCGCAGTAGGTCACACAGGTATATACACGGACAGGTCACACAGACAGGTATATACACACTACACAGACACAAGAAATGACTGCTGCACGGGTCTCTTTGGCAGATGAATGCACAGCAGTTTTGTATTTAATTTTTTTTTGTGTCTGTCCACTTAGTTTATTTGCCAAATATGATTTTGGGCTTATGAACTGGGCTCAACTGAGAAACACTTCTCATATAGGACCAGTATGTCAGATGTATTCACTGCGTTTGTGTTTTCCTCCCAAGATAATTTGACATCATCTGCTCTTGGCGGGTTGTTTGAGGTTCCGTAGATTGGTTGTTGATGAGTGTACCTCTCGCACAAGGACGTTTGCTCCTGGTGAAATTGCATTTTCCTCCATGACACTGCGAAAACAGCTTGTACTACTGGGGGGGGGGGGGGGGGATACGATATCCAATACAACCCACGTCGCCATTTCGCTGCAGGTACTCCTTCCCCAGTCTGGAAAATGTTAAATGTCTGTCGACATGCCCCACCCGCCATGCCACCATTGACTGCGCTTCATGCCAGTTCGCCGGTTTCTATAAACTTTGGTCCCTAGAGTGAGCTCTGAATGAGGTCAAGCTCTGCCATGCTGGCTTTTGATGTCTGTTGTGTTTATCCTTACTTTTGAAGTCAATTATTATTTGTCTTGCAACTCTGGGGCTCTTTGAAAATGGACATACTGTAATAGCAGGAATATTAGGCTATACTGAAATGCTTATACACAGTCAAAAGAAAGGCCGCTGGCACTTATGCTGTTTGCAGTATACCTCTGGGTCAGCTGTAGAAAATAGTAATTCACATATCAATCAGTCAGAGGCAGCTTTTCACAAGCGAAATACCCCATACTCATTTTACGCAAGGTGTAAGTAAGTAAGTAAGTAAGTAAGTAAGTAAGTAAGTACATTTTATTTATATAGCACCTTTCACAGAGAGGACTCACAGAGTGCTTTACATACAATACAAATACAGAACAAAGTAAACAAGCAAACAATGCAGATAAAACATGTGCTGTACAATTATTCAGCTCAAACAAGACGACAATATGATGCCAGTATGGCAGTGCCCTTGCCAGACCACATTCTCTTTCAGTCTTCCAAAGTGAAAGCTGAGCAACTCGACATGAACCAATCAAATAATCCAATTAAGCAAGGTAACGTTTGTGAAAAGGTCCCATCTGAGCCCCGTCCCTTTTTTTTTCTTTTTTAACCCATTCTGGGCGGGAACCCCTGTTGGTGTTTTAAAGCATTATTTTATGCAAATAGCAGATCTACAAGCTCATAGCGCTGCACCGAGTGCTGCTGAGTGTCTGCTATTTTTGAAAAATCGTGAAAATGTGACGCAAATCTTTGAATATATATTCTTTCAGAGAGAACGTTTTTTTGCTTCTTGGGGAGGTCCCTGGAACAGCATGTTTTCAAATTGGGGTCGCTGGCCAAAAGCCAAATACACATAATTCTGGCGGTCCTTGGCATGAAATATTGAGCACCACTGATATAGAAACATAGGTATTTCAGAAAACTGTCATGATTTTAATAGAAGACATTTTTTTATTTTCGACGTCAGGTCAAAATTGGTTAATAAAGGGAGAAATTCTCAGTATACTACTGTGGCCTTTAGGAACAGCACCAGGCCAGTGTTCAGGCTCAGTATACTATTGTGGCCTTTAGGAACAGCACCAGGCCAGTGTTCAGGCTCAGTATACTACTGTGGCCTTTAGGAACAGCACCAGGCCAGTGTTCAGGCTCAGTATACTATTGTGGCCTTTAGGAACAGCACCAGGCCAGTGTTCAGGCTCAGTATACTATTGTGGCCTTTAGGAACAGCACCAGGCCAGTGTTCAGGCTCAGTATACTATTGTGGCCTTTAGGAACAGCACCAGGCCAGTGTTCAGGCTCAGTATACTATTGTGGCCTTTAGGAACAGCACCAGGCCAGTGTTCAGGCTCAGTATACTATTGTGGCCTTTAGGAACAGCACCAGGCCAGTGTTCAGGCTCATGTGAAATAGATAAACTCTCCGTGAGTGATTTAACACACACAGGCCTCTAGTTTGAGGGTGCTAAACTTTAATGTTTATCGGTAATGCAATCAATGTATTCACACTTTTGACAAACAGCAGCATAACTTGTACAGGTGGTTCTAACGGAATATGGTACAGTATAGGCTTAATAAAAAGGGACAGTCCAGCACAAGAAATCTGCATTTTATTTTTAGTTTGTGCATCGAGTGCATCCACAAATAAATGAGTGCAATCATTTCTTTGCCGGTTAGATAGGGCTGTCATTAGTCAAACATGCAAATGTTTTGACTAAACAAGATCAAACATGCAGATCTATTTTACTCCAGAATTATCAATTCACTAGATCTGTGATTCTCTAAAAAGGTGGAAAATCTGTCACCTACACTGCAGTCTGCTATTGCAGGGCTTCTCAACGTTTTTGGCTGGGGACCCCCGGCTGGGGACCCCCGGAAATGCTTTGCCATGTCTCGCAACCCCCCCCCCCCCCCCACCCCCAATACAAACTGACTGCAAAAATAACCTTAATATTAGAGAAAATATATCATAAATTAATACTGAAACCAGATATAATCATTATGGGAAGTTTATGCATGCATTATAATGTGTACTATGTACACTTTTCATTTCCATTTTCCAGCCATTCAGTTGCAATTTCTTTTTTTGTATAATTTGGGGACCCCCCAAAATAATTTTGCGACCCCCCCCTAGGGGTTGGGACCCACGGGTTGAGAACCCCTGTACTATTGTATCTGTCATTTTATATACTTTTTTATACAAATATACTTTTTTTATCATACGCTCTCAGGGATTCAGCAACATTCCTTTAGACATGACAGAACTGGAATAATCTGTTATTTTATGGTGTGGTCAAAGGCCAAGCCATATGTTTGTCCTCTATATTGTGTGCGTGCCATGTGTGTGTGCATGTGTGTGTGTCATCATGGTCCTAAGAGAGGAATGGAGCGAGTGGAGAGAGGTACACAGCAAGAGGACTGAGGAGAAAGGAGGAGTTTGGGGGATGTGAAGTTGTGAAGCAGAACAAACAGATTAGGCATGCTATCACAGGTGTATTTATGCCAACAGGGAGTGTCAGTGGGAGTGTCCAGGATAAATACAGTTCAAGTAGACAGTAATAGAAGTTCTGGAGTAGACACAACATTGTAATAGGGACATGGACATTATATACTGTATGTCCATAATATATCAGCATATTATGCCGGAATGATAAACAGCAGGAGATTATGCAAAGATGAAGAGGATGAGAAAACATTATAATGCTTCAAATATATATATATATTTTTTTTTAAGTGCATCCTAATGCAGTTAACACTTGACTATCCTACAGCCTTGCATCATGTTTGCGTTATAAATCAATTATACATTGAACAAAAATGAAAGCCTCACCTGCTGTTATTAAGGCAATTGTGGGAATCATATTCCTTATCCTATCCTGTAATCATTTTACTATTCCTACCAATCATCAATAATGGTAAAAGTCAGTATTTTTTTTTTTTACCACAGCCCATACCCCAGTGAGTGATTCTGTGTTTCACTGTATGTGTATCTGTGCCTTTAGTCATGCTTATACTGAACTTATAAGGATGTGAGGCAAACAGCCATTAACATTCACTGATTATTTACTACCTTGACATCCACAACCCTCAACAAATTGACTTGCAGAGCAGCACTGTTTTTTGGGGGCTTTTCTCTGCCTTTATTGATAGATACTGTCGTCTGACAGGGGGAGAGAGAGAAGTACAACAATGTGCAAACACAGCAGCAAGATTCGTGAGTTGCTGTGATAGGAGAAGGATATCAAACGGAACACAACCACCCTAAAGACTAATCATTGTGTATATTCCTGCACTATACCTGCATCCAGTGATCTTGGTACAATTAAGAAATTGATCTATTGAAGATTCTGACGTTCAAATGTACATATTTTTTGTTTTGATTGTATTGCTGTATTGTTGTATTGTGCTTTCTGCTTTGGCAATGTAAACTTATGTTTTCTCATGCCAATAAAGCCCTTTGAATTGAATTGAATTGAATTGAGAGAGTGACACGCAGCAAAGGTCGTCGGGATTGGGAGTCGAACCTGCCACACGCTGTCAGGCGGCATGATCATACAGTTACAGTATACGGTGCCCAGACGGCCACGCCAGCTGTCTGGGCCGCAGAGCAGTACTGTTATACTGTAATACGGTAACAATGCAGATACAGTATACGTATCCAAAGAACCAAATGGAGAATTACTGGGATTACTTTTTAAAGATTATACAGTAGGCTATAGGCTCCAGAGATTGGCAAACAAGATCAGCTTGCAATTGCGGTGGAGAACATTCCCAAATATGACATGAAAAGGGTGAGAAATTAAGCTAAGGTGTGTTGGGTTAGATGAATAAATAACGGTTCTCATATATATTTATAAATATAAAAAGTAAAAGCTGAGTCTCTTGTGGTCAGCCTCCATAGACCTATACTGGCCTTTGAAGGCATCATTAGATTTTTTTTTATCAGCACATTGACCCTAAAACTATTGCCTGAGGGGCTGGGTTGTGTAGTGCTTTAGACCTGAGTGCATGAGAGATGGATGGATGAAATAAAAGACTTTGAAGTTGATTTTCCATTTGAAGGATTATACATGAGGGACTTTGAATTCTACCCCTTTTTTTCTCTCTCCTTTTTTGTCCTCCAGCCTAGAATATACAGTGTGTGGGTGGAAACATCTATTGTTCACAGCGTTATTAATTTATTTACATCCTCTGAAGACAATGATTGTGTCTATATAGTTAACAAGTGAAGCAAACATGGGATTCCGGGAAACTGAAATTGATTTCTGGTTTGTGCCTATGATTGTTTTATGATTATAAGGACAATATCAGAAAGTGAGGAAGTGTGAGAATCTGAATACCCAGAAGACCAATGTTCATTATTTGGATCAATCTTTAACACGAGTGAGAGAACATTTTAGCTTATAACCCAGCCTGCCTGCTGGGTAGAAAGTCATTTTGTATTAAGCCATTCAAAGGCCTGGAAAACATATTCCGTTTTCCATAAACTACATACAGTATACTGTATAACAGAACAAACCATGATTATTTCTGGTGAAAATGTAATCATTCTATTTTATATGGGGTTTTTCATCCCAGTCCATTTCAGTGTGACCCAATTCAGTGCTCAATAGTATACGGACAAAAGAGTTCATTTTAACTTTGAGGGCCCTATTTAGACTATCTGTGGCGCAGGGCACAGAACACAGGGCACAATTGAGGCGGGGGTGTGACCATATTCAATTGTGCTAGTTAGATGGCACACTAACTGGGGCAAAGCTCGGTGCTTAGGTGCCAAAGGGTTGTATTAAGTCATGGGTGTGTTTTGGGTATAACATTAATCATAGTGTCTTCTCCCATTCCCTTTAAGAGAAGGTGCGCTAATGCTATATAGGTGCATTGGTGTTATGTTCTTCTTTATCTAAACTACTAAGCATGACAAAGATGCTGTTGTAAAGTCATAATAATTAAGAAATAAATGTGCCATACTCGACTAACTTTATTGGAGCTTGTCTAAAGCACAATGGCTGTTTGACACTTCTCCTCAAGATATCAATACACCAGACCACACCTCATTTGAAGACCAACCATGGGCACTAGATGGACACAAAGTCATTTGGTATCTAAACCACATGGGCCCTTGGTCCCACAAAATGATGACTGCGTTGGGTGAAAATATAGCACTCATTATTGTGCTTGCCCTTAGAGCCGTCTTGTGCCGTATTTTGTCTTAATTACTGCCAGGTCTTATGTCTTAACTTGTCCTGGAGTGCAGGTGTGGTCAGTGCTGGTTTGCAATTTTGAGGACGGTAAAATGCGCATTGTGCGAGGCGTTTCTTTAATCAATGACAGCCAACACTCCGATTGTGTTTTCGATGCACTATTTTCGATGCGTTAAGTGGCGAGATCAAAAGAGAAAGAAGCATCATGGTCCTGATGAAGTATGGGTCATGACCGACAGAATGAGGTCGCGGATACATGCAGACAAAATTAGTTTTCTTAGACAGGTTGCTGGCATCTTCATTAGAGATAGTGTGTGAAGGTCAGTCACCCACGAAAGACTCAGAGTACAGCCGCTGCTACTTGACTTGGAAAGGACCCAGCTTAGGCGGTTCGGGCATCTAGTACGGATGCCTCGCCGAGCGTCTCCCTAAGGAGGTCCTCGCTGCACGTCCCACTGGGACGAGAACCCGTGGCAGACCAAGGAACAGATGGGTGGATTACATCTTCTCCACACTGGCCTGCAGGGAACGCCCCGGATTCCCAGAAAGTGGAATATCATGATTCATGTAGTATGCAGTCTTTCAGCTTCAAATATTTATTTCAAGTAGGCCTAAACCCTTTTTTGTCTGAAGCCCATTTTACATTGTGTCATAGCGGCACAGCGAGGTGATATATACGATCTGTACACTTTTCTGTTTTTGAACCTACAGAACCTAACCTACTCACAAGAATGTACCATTATAACATTAGGCATCATCATGTTCTCTCTCTCTCCCACTCTCACTCTCTCTCTCTCTCTCTCTCTCTCTCTCTCTCACACGCACGCACGCACGCACGCACGCACGCACGCACGCACGCACGCACGCACGCACGCACGCACGCACGCACACACACACACACACACACACACACACACACACACACACACACACACACACCTCAGTCAGAAGATGGTGAAGCATGTGTCAGTGCAAGTCCACTGCAATTACAGTGGCAACAACAGATTGAAATCAATTACCCTAGAATAGGCCTTCTCTAAATAAACATTATTTGTTGTGAGTCTGCACTTTGTGAATCAAATGCGTCATTTTAAAATTTATTAAAATCTACATTCTGCTGACAGCTTTTCTGTGTGGGTGAGAGAGAGAGAGAGAGAGAGAGAGAGAGAGAGAGAGAGAGAGAGAGAGAGAGAGAGAGAGAGAGAGAGAGATAACAAGGGAGAGAGAGAAATTACATTATGATGGGAGTGTTGTAACTTTAGAATTATCCTTTTGACAACACCTGAGTGAGTTCTGAGTTATACAACTTTAGCATGCTCTACTTATTTGGGAAAAGAGCCTTTTCTGTGACTGTACGTGGTCTGCTACCGTCAGTCCATTTTCTGAAATATGTGAAGAGGCCGTTTAAAATACGCAGACATACAGCTGTCATACAGTCTTAACACATTCTGGGCAGGAACCCCTTTTGGTGTTTTAAGCCTTATGTTACACTGTAGCTATTGAAAAATAGCAGATCTACAAGCACACTTGTAGGTCTGCTATTTTTGAAAAGTCGTGAAAATGTGGTGCAAATCTTTGGGGGGTCCGTGGCCCAATAGAGATAATTCTGGGGGTCCTTGACATGAAAAAGGTTGAGCACCGCTGACATGGAAACATGGGTTTTTCAGAAAACTATTAGGATTTAGAAGCCTTTTTTTTTATCGACATCAGTCCAAAATGGGTTAACACATGCACAATGATGGTGATGGTTGGCAGACTATGTGCTGATGTGGTTGTGCACGCCTCTGATTGCAGAACGCTGGCATATATAATACCACACGCAGAGGTGGCTTTTTTTGCTCTGTGTAAAACAAAAGCCAAGCTGCCATTAATGACAGCTCTTCTTCACACCAGTGTTGTTGAGCGATCATTGTGTGAAAGTAGCTTGAACGTAGAATTCACAGCACATTACAGAGATTCACAGCACATTACCCATTTAGACCCGACGTCGAAATAAAAAAATAGTCTTCTAAATCCTGACAGTTTTCTGAAATACATGTGTTTCTCAGCCCATATCACTCAATATTTCATGTCAAGGACTATTTCATTGGCCGCCGACCCCCATCTCAAAATATGTTGTTCCAGGGGCACCCCCAGAAGCAAAGATTTGAGTTAAAATCGGTCGCTCTGAAAGAATATTCCAAGGTTTGCGCCCCATTTTCACGATTTGTGATTCTACAGAATGGTAGAATTGCAGTTATACTCATTAGGGTTAATTGTCCCGATCGGATCGGCTGATCGGAAATTGGGGCAGATCACGTCATTTTCAAATGATCGGAATCGGATCGGGAGCCAAAAAACGTGATCGGGACATCCCTAGTATCAATGTCATATCCATCATCATGATATTAGACTGGATATTGTCTGTGATTTGGGATATTGTACTATTGTGATATATGGCATAAACGTGTTCTATAAAATATAAATATCGGATCGGGAAAAAAGAATCGGCAGATGCTCAAAATCAAATGATCGGAATCGGATCGGGAGCAATACAACCTGATCGGGACATCCCTAATACTAGCATAGCGCATCTGCAACACCTTTATTCCACCAAGTTATTTCCATTACAATAGGGCCTCTGCACAATCGTACATTGTTTTGGTTTTCTCTACTCAGAGGGGTTATTGTTTCCAATATGTTAATGCTGCTTTTTCCTGAAGGAATACCCGCTTTGAAGTAATCTATTTGAGTGTGTTTTGGTTGGAAAAACATTCTCAGTGGGGAGGTTGAACTTTTTAAATGTAATTTTCCTCTTACCACCCTTGAATAGTCTTTACCATGGTAGCTCTAACCTTGAGCCTTCAAAACAGATAAATCCTATCTGATTGAATTCTGATTAGATTAGGCGCCATAATCTGCAACACATATGCATGGGACTGTGAGCAGTAGGAAAGGAATGCCACTTTCAAGGCAGGGCAAATTCAGACGATAATACTTACCGGCAGATAGCAAAGATTCCAGGGGCAAACAATAATAATGGAAGAATCATCCACCAGCTAACAATACCTTTAGTGGAAAATTGCTGGCATTTCTCTCTGCTCCATGCAAAAAAAAAGAAAAAGAAAGTCATGCAAGTTGACATTGGTGATATTCAAGATATTCAGGCCTTATAAGCTCAGCTACAGTACACTACAGTACAGCATGCTCCAGTGGTTCCCAAAGTGGGGTCCGGGGACCCCCAGGGGTCCTTGAGGGAGTTCCAGGGGGTCCCCAACTAAATGATAGTTTGGAACCAAATGGACCCTTATGGGTCTGTAACTCTGAGAGTGCTCTCATTGATTTTACAATATAAATTGGGATCCCTGAGATAGAAATGCCATTAAATGGGGGGTCCGTAGCCTAATGCCTGTCAAACTGGGGGTCCTTGAAATTAAACGGGTTGAGAATCACTGCTAGAGCCGTAAAAGATCTTCTGTTATGAGGGGCATATCTTTTCAAATGGGGGTCTGCGGGATAATTAGTATCAATTTGGGGGTCCTTGACCTTGACATGAAAAAGTTTGGGAAACACTGCTGTATATTGTAGGTTTTACAACATACTGTAGATGTTGGCACCAGTTCACTGATAATTTAAATATGACTCCCAATAGAAACAACCCATGACATGTCTGTTATTAGTTACGTGTGCAGCACAGCACTTCACATGCAGTTGTGTGCAAGCATGTCTGCAATCTGCATGACATGTGTGCTAGGTTCTGGATGACCGTACATGTTAGCATAGCATTAGCATACATTTATGAGCTTGAGTGCATGATGTTTGACTGATATATGCGATGCTGTAGGCCCTCGGCAGCTTTGACACAAGTTACGCTTTTTGTCTTTGATTCCTTGCAGCATCATTCTGACACCTGCCTCTGTTCTGCACCACTCAACTCTGAAAAGTTCAATAAAATGGGTGTTTAGAATAGAATATGACTATTAGGGCTTGAAAACCTTGTCTCTGCCACTAATTCAAAGCAATGATGGATTTCAGAGGAAGTGTAATGAGGACAGACTTGATTTGTTATATTTAGACATTTGTCTTCGAATACGGTAGTGTTTTATCCTATGGGGTGATTAATTTATGTGCCCTCAAAATGTTAGTACAGAATAAATGCAGTTGACAGCAGTGTGTAATTTGGAAGAAAATGAAATGCAATGAATATGCCCAACCACATTTGGTTCTGAAAAAGTGTGTTATTCAAACCACTGAAGTTCATTTCATCACCATCACCTCAATTGTGGTCAGAAAGGAAACGCACACAAGCCGGGAGAATGTATGGAAATTGGAAATATATGATTTTCCTAGACAAAGACTGGTCATCACTTGGGACTGAAAGCATCTGGACACAGTAATTATGGGTTCAGTTCAAAACCACTTATTAGCCCAACTACCATTTCGCTCATGATACATTCTGTGAATCCTTTACATGCAATACAATCGGCGACAATGCATTCATAAGATGCCTGGCTGGCTTATACTGTGAGACTAAATGATGTCAACCTTGTAGCACCATCTTCATGAGCGCCATCCATTCCTGAAGGGCACTCTGTGGCGTGGACGAATTAGACAATGTGGCTTCTTCTTATATACGTGATTTATACTTCGTTGTACGGCAGGGTCGCTTGATGTCATGAAAATAGACGATCTACTGTACAAGAGCTTGTAGGCTATTTTCTGTGAGCGACGCCATCATACACTGAGAGCGAGTACGTGAAAATGAAGCATTACCCTCATTACACTGCTAATCCCAATTCAAGCAATCCTACTCACTTGACTATTAAAGTACTGTTCTCGTGATCCTGTGATGAGGCCCACACTGGATGAATGGCTGCACTCCATCTTTGAGAGTGGCTCAA